>NC_139919.1:22904656-23407156 GCF_963514095.1 Eutrigla gurnardus | reverse complement strand
AGTATTTTGACAACGTGCCACCAGCACCGAGTGTGAGTGGCACAGAAACACACACACACACACACACACACACCGTGTCCCCACAGTGTTCCCTGATTAACGAGATGGTTTGTTCTCTTCCTCAGGCTTCGACCAATCAGGCGCGAGGACACAAATCTCTCCCCGCTGGTGATGCTGAAGGCCACTGGCTACTATTTATTGGCAATCTCGGCCCTGACTACCCAGACAGAGAGAGCAACACGCTTGCCACAGGAAGACACCGCCTCCGTGTCTGCCTCCGTGTGTGTTTTTCAGGTGTCCTGGATAAATTCTGCTGCGGGACATAAACACGCCCGCTGCTATCATGAAATAACACTTTTTGCAGCGCGTCACACAAATACACAACAAGATATACTGGGGGATCCCTTTAGTTATAGATTGCGTGGGTGTGTCACTGGAGAAGAAGCAATGAACCCATCAAAGTTGTGATTAAAGCAGATTAGAAATTCTCTAAAAGAATACGCTCTTCTTATAGCTCGACAACATGATGCCTTCCTTTTCTTAGCTCTCTGGACTTCATTAGCAGGGTTTAGCAAGCTGGGTGTCTTAGCACCTCAGCTAAACATTAGTAATTGCCGTGTTTATCTGCTTTCAGAGTAAAAATAACCCACACAGAGAGGTTGTGACAGTGTGGCTGCTTTCAGTGAAGCAGTATATTCCTGTTTTGTGCGCTGAAATCTGAAAAGCGTTCCTTGTGGCAGATTCTTCTTGTTTTTTTCCTCCCCTGAAAGGCCTCGATGACAGCTTTGTTGGGTGAAACATTTATCACGTTTTTCTCAGCAGTTATTTTAAGAACACTGTAATTGTTTACGGTGTTTCTCTTCTAAATGGCTTTAACATCGCATCAAGAGCTAAATTACAGATAGTCCTGCTGTGAACTTGAGCCTCTAGGGTTCGAACCGGCGTGACAAGGAGTTTATCAAGAAGGCAATTTGCGTCTCATGTCATTGTTTATTTGCCTTATCAGTCCTCTGCTCGTTCACTCTCCTGCTTCTGTCTTCTATCTTGTTTATCTCCTTACAAGTGCAAACCTTTGAAATCTGTGCTGACTTATTACTGGTTCGTCTCCAAAGGCAACAAGCAGCATTCGTCAGATACAGAGACACCACAGGCAAGATCAGCAAACATCCCAGGTATGCAAATTCATCAGGGTTAACATTAACTAACAACCAAGTAATGAAACGCGACCTACAAGTCATGGGAAAGTCAACAACATCTACTGGGCTCAAGCGATATCGATGCCAATGCGAGGAATCAAACGCAGAGAGACGTAGTGGGAGGAAACGTGGAAGAACAGAAGCCAGAACTGAACTTGGCCCCGACTGTAAACCAGCCATTCTTTGCATAGTCAGATGAAGGCATTACATCGGGGAGGCCAGAAGGGAGTCAGGGGCAGGAAAACTGGAAAGGACTGACTTAAAGTTAAAAGATTTTCATGAAATCAAATCCTGTTTTTGACACCATTTATGCTTTTATTCAGAAATAATCATTTAATGTATTTACACTGCAATTACCTCAGCAACAACATCCTACTTCTTTGTTTTGTCTTTTAATTTCCTGTCTACACAGGAAGTTGAGATGTGTTGCATTGCGGACATTGAGATCTGCAGCTAAATTGCACCTCTTTTTTTTTTTTTTTTTTTTACAAAACATTGGACCAGTTTCACCATGTATTATCAGCCTGCAATAGAAAGAGTAGCAAGGAAGGAGGTTTACAGTGGATACGATGGCAGATATGATAATTAATAATTTCACATTATTCTATTTGAATAAATAGTTCATTCAGTGCATGGTAACCAACGTTACATGGAGGCTGGTTACTAACATTACATGGATGCTGGTTAGCATTACATGGATACTGGTAACTAACATTACATGGATGCTGGTAATGGTAACTAACGTTACATGGATGCTGGATCTAATGTTACATGGATGCTGGTAACTAACGTTACATGGATGCTGGTTTCTAATGTTACATGGATGCTGGTTACTAATGTTACATGGATGCTGGTAACTAACGTTACATGGATGCTGGTTACTAATGTTACATGGATGCTGGTTACTAATGTTACATGGATGCTGGTAACTAACGTTACATGGATGCTGGTTACTAATGTTAAATGGATGCTGGTTACTAATGTTACATGGATGCTGGTAACTAACATTACATGGATGCTGGTTAACATTACATGGATGCTGGTAACTAACATTACATGGGTGCTGGTAACTAACATTACTTGGATGCTGGTAATGGTAACTAACGTTACATGGATGCTGGTAACTAACATTACATGGATGCTGGTAACTAACATTACATGGGTGCTGGTAATGGTAACTAACGTTACATGGATGCCGGATCTAATGTTACATGGATGCTGGTAACTAACGTTACATGGATGCTGGTTACTAATGTTACATGGATGCTGGTAACTAACGTTACATGGATGCTGGTAACTAACATTACATGGATGCTGGTTACTAACATTACATGGATGCTGGTTAACATTACATGGATGCTGGTTACTAACATTACATGGATGCTGGTAATGGTAACTAACGTTACATGGATGCTGGTAACTAACATTACATGGATGCTGGTAACTAACGTTACATGGATGCTGGTAACTAACATTACATGGATGCTGGTAACTAACATTACATGGATGCTGGTAACTAACGTTACATGGATGCTGTTAACTAACGTTACATGAATGCTGGTAACTAACGTTACATGAATGCTGGTAACTAACGTTACATGGATGCTGGTAACTAACATTACATGGATGCTGGTAACTAACGTTACATGAATGCTGGTAACTAACGTTACATGAATGCTGGTAACTAACGTTACATGGATGCTGGTAACTAACATTACATGGATGCTGGTAACTAACATTACATGAATGCTGTTAACTAACGTTACATGAATGCTGGTAACTAACGTTACATGGATGCTGGTAACTAACATTACATGGATGCTGGTAACGTTACAAGGATGTTGGTAACTAACATTACATGGATGCTGGTAACTAACATTACATGGATGCTGGTAACTAACATTACATGGATGCTGGTAACGTTACAAGGATGTTGGTAACTAACATTACATGGATGCTGGTAACTAACATTACATGGATGCTGGTAACTAACGTTACATGAATGCTGGTAACTAACGTTACATGAATGCTGGTAACTAACGTTACATGGATGCTGGTAACTAACATTACATGGATGCTGGTAACTAACATTACATGAATGCTGGTAACTAACGTTACATGAATGCTGGTAACTAACGTTACATGGATGCTGGTAACTAACATTACATGGATGCTGGTAACGTTACAAGGATGTTGGTAACTAACATTACATGGATGCTGGTAACTAACGTAACATGGATACTGGTAACTAACTTTACATGGATACTGGTTACTAACATTACATGGATGCTGGCCTCTGCGCTCTTTTTTATGATCATAAAAAAATAAATAAAAGGGAACGGACAGATGGTTCAATGAAATGAGGGAGGCCATGAAGGGAAAGATGAGGAATAGAGGTCAAAATCAGAAAGCAAAGGGAGGGGTTAGCTTCTCGGAGAAGCCACACATACAGCAGAATGATCACAAGCCAGAACACTGGGGTTCGCCAGCTTGCTTTGGAATCCGTTCAGAAATCTCCCGGAGTTCTGAGCGGCGGTAGGAAATCTGGAGAAAGAGAAGGATCACAGGGGGAACATGGGTAATATTCCAGGGAAGTGAACTTTTTTCCCGTTTCAGCACATCTGCTGTGGAGGATGATCTGTCTCCCTCTCATCGCTACAATACCACACATATGGCAGGAGAGTCAGAGTTCGCACATAAGCTGCTCTGTGACAACACACACACGGTAGCGCAGACATGCCAACGTCTCTCTTTAATTGTCTCGGCATGACTGTGACCACAGCTGCAGAGGACACATTACATAAAAGCAAGAGGGCTTT
The DNA here is from genome assembly GCF_963514095.1 of Eutrigla gurnardus. Taxonomy (NCBI): domain Eukaryota; kingdom Metazoa; phylum Chordata; class Actinopteri; order Perciformes; family Triglidae; genus Eutrigla; species Eutrigla gurnardus. Next base: position 23,403,141 of record NC_139919.1, on the reverse strand, counting down.
ATACTGTGCAAACCACTGGCTCCATTATACCTATCGCACGCTCGTCAGATGCAGATCTCTGCGCAGTGGAACACACGGAATACTTCAAATCGACCCTGATCTCATTGATGTAGCTTCTGATGTGGTTATTGTGAGGTTAGCAGTATTGTGTTACACATTTTGTGTAATGTCCTGTCAGACGGATTTATCAATGTAACTTTAGTAGTAGTAACATGGAAACATTTATATTGGAACGTATCTGTGAGAAAGGTTTGCCGTCAATGTATTTCATCAAACTTCTGGCAACTATAGCATAATTAATATGCCCGACTACATAAAAGGTTTTAATGTAATCTATAGCAGTGATTACGTTTCATCCAAAGTATATTTAGCATAGCAAATATATAGTTAAGTACAGCGAGTGGGATTTGTATATGTCAAGCTTAGGTCATGTGTAGTACATTGTTTGATTCTTTACAGCTGCACATGGGGGTGTTTATTACAATTTTGGCACATGTTCATCTTTTTTTGGTCATCTTCGCTTGTATGCACACATGCAGTTAATATGCACATGTATTCTAGCGACTGTGTCATTCAATTGAACTAAGCATACAACCATAAAGACATAAAATAGAGGAGCAGATGCATACCCCACACAACATTTGAGCTTTTAATTGTCCTGTACATATTTCTTCAAACTCAAATCTGGCGGTGATTTAATATTTAATTTTGCAGTAATATTAAACACACTTTCCAATAATGAATTACACAGTTTGTAAATTGCTATGCATTCTATTAAACAGCAATTAATTATAGCATCCAATTATGGATGAAAGGGCATGCGTCGCCCTACACGGCCTCCCAACCACTCGACAGTAACCAAATCATGTTCACAGTATCAACATGCCGCGTGTGAACGAAGCCTGCGAGATGAGGAAAATACAATTAAAAAGTATCATTACATTATTGCAGCTTTGAAAAATGAACACTAATAACCCCGCCATGCAGTCTGCCTCCTTCCATCACTGTGTTAGTGTAATTGCTCCATACAAGCACACACCATTAAAAAGGTCAGGGACCGAGCACGTAGGGACAACCACAACATGACCCATCTGGATTCTACCGTCACTCCGGGTTCATCGGGTGCAGTAAACAGAGTGACAAATGTGTATTTTCTGCTCCTGCTAAGCTCGAGGCAGGCCTGTTCTCTGCTCCCTCTTTCTGATCTCTGTAGCCATTCTCTACTTCTATTTGAGCTAAATCTGAACACATCAAACTAATGCTACAAGACACACCAGCGAGCTCAGGGGGAGCAAAGAGCTGAAGACATGACGATGATTACATTTTCTCGTTGTCCCCACTCTCTCTCTTATGTATACAGCTTCATCCTTTCAAAAAATGTAAATAAAATCTACAATCTGTCCTCCACATTTGTAACCTGCTGTCCGAGCCGTAAACTAGCCTGTTCTTGATGCTCTTGGCCTGCCATTATAGCCGTCGTTGAATGATGAAGAACAGAGCTGGGTTTTTATTCAATTTAACTTCCCGAGGGTGCACGGCGGCAAATAAACTGCAGCCTAACAAACTCCCACCACCTCACACCGCCCTGCTAATCAGACAGCAGTCATCTGAGTTATTGTCGTTGTGCACACAGACAGCAACATATTTTGTCTTTGTTTGTCAAGATTAAAAACAAATAATTTTCTGGTGATTTCAACCATATCACACGATCACCATCGGATGGAGTTTGCCTTGTTGTCATGGGGATGCATTGGTGGACATGACAGATGAATAGCTTTTACAATTTTAACCATCTTCTTGTTTGTGCCCATAAGTGTTATACAGTTAACTCTGGAAACAAAAAGCTTGTGAGTGTACCTCCACTGACTTCGTCCAGGGTCAAGAATAAAAGTTCATGCTTATTCATTTAAATTCCAGTCAAAAGAGCGCTATGGATGAGCAGCTACTGAGGCCTGCACGTCAAAACACATACGTCTTCATGACAACAGAGCAAACACCATCAGCCGATGGAGATCATGTGATGTAGAAAAAGCAAGTAAGAGGACCTTGAGTCAGGAGTCAAATTGTTGCCGCATTTTCATCGTTTCATGTTTCTTAAATACATTTTAATCACAGCGGCAACAAAGATTTCATAGAAAAGAGCAAAACCACACACTTCAATGATGCTGCACTTACTCCACACTGAAGTAGATAACTGCTGCACACACACAACACAGAAACACTCAGAATGAGGAAACTGCCGTAATAGCGGTGGATGTATTTGGGTCTCCAGAGCAATGTAAGCCTTATTTACATGAGAGGCTCCATTAACCCCCCAGAATCAGCTACCATAGCGTTGCATCCTTGCATGGTGTTGCAGTGTGGTTGCTACCCGTACTGTGTCGAGGCTTTCACTTAAGAAAACAATGTCAAATCTTCCTGCTCAAGCGTGCACATCAAGGAAGCTTATTCAGCGATGGCAGTGGCTCCCACACTTCTCTGAGGGGTGCCAGATTTAACACAGCATGTGTGTGTGTGTGTGTGCATAGAGTGCGTTTGCGGCACTGTGACAGTAGTGGGAGGAAGGAAGTCACACGCCATCTCATCTTCCATGAGCTTGTGTCCCTCAGGTCGGCTGGTTACATAACTGATGCTATGCTAACACCGGCCACCTCCAGGGAGGTCGGTAGCACGTAATTGTAGTCACAAAGCTGTACCTGCTGCTGTGTGCGAGCCCTGCCTTTAAGCCTGTGTCGTAATAAATGATCACACTATGATATTATGTGAATCCCGGACTCTAAATTGCCGGTAGCGTGAGACTGTCTGTGTCAGCCCTGCGGTAGTCTGGAGACCTGTCCGGGTGCACCATGCCTTCACCCAAATGTCAGCTGGGATCGGCTCCAACTGACCCTCCACTACCCTTAACAGGACAAGCAGTAAGCTATAGTGGATGGATGGATTTTGTGTTATTATTACAGTCCAGCAAAATTATGCACACATACATTGCTCATAGAATCTAAATATTATTTTTTTGTTTTGTGCCTTATAAGAAATTTATTTTAGCCAAGCGTTGGGACACATAATATAATTTGTATAACAGTGTAACGACTGAGAATTTCTGTAAAAATCACTGGACGATTCTTATTCCTGAATGTTCTGGCCATCACCAAGAGATTTGTATTCCTTGAGTTTTTTATAGATACTGTGTTTTTCCACGTGATCTACGAAGATGTCACTGTAACTTCCATTTAGGTGGATCAAACTCACCACATTGCTAATTGTTAGCCTACTAATGTAAGACAGAGCATCTCATGCTGCCATCATATGAGCTCCGCCCACAAAATACATCATTGCTGTATATAACACACACACACACACACACACACACACGAAACCCCGTATTTAATCTCTACATTATGTCCCTGATCTCCAAGGTTAAACTATACTGTGTATTTCATTCAGAAAAGCCACTGATAAAAATCAATGACATGGTCCTGAATCCAGAAACCAGACTGGGACCACCACTTTGCGTATCGCAACTTTTTTCACTTTTCACATCGTCATTGTTCATCACAAAAACAAAAACACAAGGACAATCACAGTTACGTAGCAGGATTTCACCATCCAAAGTCGTCGGGGGCAGCACTGAGTCTCAATACATCAAAACACTATGATAACCATGATTATAGTGACTCCTGCTGTCACCGCGGCTATAATAACACTACAACCCCTCATCCCCGCCAAGGCACCCCTTCTCTTCCGCCTCATCCTCGCTCACTCTCTCTTTGTCTCAGACGGACAGAAACCCCACACACAGACAAACAGGCTGTGGGTCAGTCAGACTGGAGCAGAGGTCGGCCGCACCCTGCTATTATCCCCAGAGGCCCGCGTCTGTTTTAAGGCGCCGCGGTGGCACGGTGAGTGATGGCTCAATGAGGGGGGGGCCCCGCCGGGAGCCCACCAGCAGGTGAGGAGTCGGACGAGCCGGTGGGAGATCACACACACACACACACGGAGGGACGCGCCGCAAACACACACATGCTGTCAGTCAGTCATGAGTGAAACAGGCAAGAAATAGAAGAAAAAAAAACCTGCACAGAGATGCACGCACACATGCCGGAATGCATGACTGTACACACACACACACACACACACACACACACACATGCTGAGTGTGGTAAAAAGCTGGTCGTCGTCTCCAGGGATAGAGCCAGTGGCCACAGAGCGGGAGAAAGGAAGCAGCTGGCTGCTGAAATACTTCCCCTCCGAACACTGTAATTTCCTCCCAGAGGCACACCTGAGCCAGAGCTTATTCCCACGTACATAGTCTACACTGTATCCGCGCGTGTGTGTGTGTGTGTTTATGCAGGTATGCACTAATGCACACTGCTGATCTAAAGTGGATCCCGGCTGCTCAATATAACACCCATATTATTATATGGCATTACACATTATTACATACATAAAACACACGTTCCGTACGAAACGCAAGCTGTGAAACAGAATGTGGCGCCGCTGCTCCGCTGAACTGAAATCAACGTCAGCTGCTCCGACAATGTGGCCAGGACCGAAGCAACCAGCTGCTCTGAGATCAGTACCTTTTTAGAGACAGATATTTTGGGATAAAAGAAAATTAGAATTAGTCCAACCGACATTTCCGGTGGTTTAGAGAGTTGAGTTTGATACTTAAACCGGCTACATGTGAGTCCTAATTGACCGTTTCTGAGTAACACGTTGCTTTCCTGAATAAAGTATGTTTACATTTTGCTCAACCCATAATTTAACCACGCTATAATAGTTCACTTAAGTTTATGTTTCCACAAATCTGGGGAGCTATGGGATGTTTTTGTGCTGAAAATGCTCAGCCTCAGACGAGCCTTGGCGACATTGTTTACATAAGCTATATATATATATATATCTATATATACATAATATACGGTGAAGGAATTCCCCTCTAAAGCTGCTGGTTTTACAGCTTAAAAAAGCAGCCTAAAGACACTCAGGACAGACGGCTCCGGACTTCATTCAGACTGCAGATTTGCTTTGGGGCGAATGGAAATACTGCGCCGAAATGAGAATATGTTGCTTGGGGGAACTTGGCCTTGTAATGAGGCTTTAGCGTAAGTTCAGTCAGGAAGGCCGTACTTCTGCATGCTTTGGCCCGTGGTTATTTCTCATACATCCGCTCACTCTCACGCGTGCTCACTCGGAATTTCCTTGATATGTCATAGTTCAGGGGGTCGTCAATCATGACAACAGCTGCTCTCATCAGCTGGTCTTTTTCTATCCAATAGCACGATGACACACCTTCGTTGTTAGCCTATCCCCTTGCTGTTGTCCCTGCCTCTCTACCTTTATTAGGTCCATGCTGTGATTCACCTTCTGCCCTGAGAGGCAGCTCAGTCTAAGTGCCAAACACTTTACACATCATCTGTTTATCACAAATAATTTTCTTTTCTTCATTTTCTTGTCTCTCCTGATTTAAAAGCAAATAACAAGAAGGATTAATCCGGCAGTACGAAATGAGATGAGTGGTGTTTTGAGGAAAAGCAACGTGTCGGCCAAGTAGTGATGACAGGACATTTCCTGTGTATTTCAATGTGGTCAGACAATTGGACGGGTTGGAAACAGGTTTCTTTACAAAAACAAGAGCTTAGTTCAGGAACTCCTCTTTAGTGAAGTTGTCCACGTGCACTTACAGCTTGTGGTAGTGCACATCCAAAGCAAAGAGGGTGTTCTTAGCACAATCTCTTAAATAAGACTCATGAGGACCTCAGAAGAACGTCACATTATCAAGGTTTTTTTTTTTCTTTTCGGGTGGCTATTTCAGATTTCAACAACAAGGAGCGCTGCGTAGCAAAGTGTCTACTGGGACCGTCTGCTACATACTGAAGATGGGTTCATTCCTGAGTTGTGTGTGTGTGTGTGTGTGTTCACATCTCTAAGTGCTTAGTCACGAGTCTCTATCCTTGTGTCACACCAGCAGAGATAGAGCATGGGAGAGCAAGGAGGCAGTAAAGTAAGAGAGAGAGAGTTCCCAAGGGAGCCTCCACTAGCCTCCGTCTGACCCCCCTCCAATTTCCTCTGAGCTCAGGCCGAAGCATCATTGTATCAGTGCTGTCCGACGCGGCGTTCACCACCAACACAACAACAGTGACCTAACAACGGCTCGCATCGGCCCAGACCTGTAAAGCACAAAAACATACAGGGAGAGCACAGAACGCCGGCGTCTGAGGGGTAAAACAAATGCTGGCGTTGTGCAGATGCATGCGGGTCCGTCTCAGTCCTCCGGTCCAGTCTCAGTCCCACCAGCTAACTGCAATCAATGTATGAACACAATTCCATAACATGAGGTATGCAAGCTAGACAAGAAAAAAGCAAGGCAAACTGTGACTTTTATGTATAATATTAGTGTTGGAGTTTAGTCCAGGTAGCAGACTAGGTGAGGGGGATTATGGGAAAAAGCCCTCCGGTAGTCCATCTGCCGTGTCTCAGTACCGTGGACACAACACTGCACCAGCACGCATACACACAGCTTGTATACACACAGTCGAAGCAACACCAGTCCCACTAGACAAACTACTAAAAGTGAAGATACATCTCAGAATTAAAATTAGCCTAAACAGAGAGAAACTGATCAGATTAAAGAAGTAGATCAAATTAAATCATATGGGGCAAAGAAAAGACAGATTGAAGGATGGAGCGCCGTCCAGCCAGCATAAAAAAAAATGAACGGCAATCCTTCCTTTCCTATCAGCGTGGCGATTAATTGACGAATGTGCCACATTAATAATAAAGCGTGCTCTCTCCACTTAGGACATTGATTCACACCTCCTCAGTTTATGGTGTAAGGAACCGATCAATCTCGCTCCTTATTCATGTCTCTTTCCCTCCTTCTTGAGCTCCTCTATTACCTTTGCTAAATATAACTTCCTTCCCTCCGTCTTTAGGAAATGAATCCAACATTCACAATAACTGGCTCCGGGTTTAGCACGCTTGGTGGAGGATATGTCCAGGAGTGATTGATTTGATTATTAATGGATTCGCCAATATGCCTGATTGATCATGGGAGGGTATCGGTCGTCTGGGAAAGATAAAATATGTGGGAGTAACAGAGAGGAAAGGGTTCGGGTTCTAACTGGGAAAGAAAGACAAAAAGGATCTATAATGTGCTTCCTGTGTGTCTGTGATATTACAGCGATATGATGTAACAACTGGGAGGTAAACCTGTGTTTACATAATGTTGTGGTCTAGAATAGCTAAGACAAAGATAAAAAGGAAAGGAGAGAAAGGAAGAGAGAGAGAGAGAGACACTCACACACACACAGAGATCCACATCAAATGCTACCGGGAACAGCACATGACTGCTTGTCTGTCTGTCTCTGTCTGTCTGTCTCTCTGTCTGTCTGTCTGCCTGGCCTTGAAAATCCCAGCACTCAAAGCCAGACGACCACAGAACTCATGCCCACGCCACACACACACACACACACACTGGCCTGTTCTATCCTACGCTATTGATCTGCACCCCACTCTTCATTAAAAAAAGAGAGATTCAAAGGCAACAAGGAGCAGTGAGACATGTGTGCGTGTTTGTGTGCATGCAGCACGTATGTGTGTTCAGAAGTGTAAATGTATGATCAAGGGAGTTGTGCAAGCTGCATGTGGTTACATCCTGTACGTGTGTGTGTGTGTGTGTGTGTGTGTGTGTGTGTGTGTGTGTGTGTGTGTGTGTGTGTGTGTGTGTGTGTGTACGTGGATGTACTGCCAGGTATCAGTAACAGTGGGAGCAGATCTGTGTTACTCTAATGCAGTCTGTCCTCACTGGGTGTTCCTATGGAAACTCTCTCTCTCTCTCCGTATATTATTAGACATTCTTGAGTCGACCGCTCAGAATAGGAAGACACAGATCTCATCTGTTGTGATACACTAGTTATAAAGTGGCTCGTCTCGCTCCTGTGGAACACGGGGAGCCTCGGTTCCACGGGAACATTTGGTGCTTTGGTGATTAGTTGACACGGGGGCCGGCTTGTGCGCGGGTCAGGGTCACGTCTGATTGATTTGCAGGCTTTAGGGTCAATCACGGTGATTGCATGTGCACTTTATTTAGAAACTACTCGCACATCCCCTCACATTGTCTTGTATGCAAACTGCACTGTATATGTTTGAGGTGTACTGAATAATAAGCGGCATTTTTTTCTCACAAAAAAAAATAATGCAAACCAATTTTGATAAAAGCCTCATTATTTACCAAAAGTTAAAGCAACAATGTATCTTAAAGATGCAAGTTTTACAGCAGATACTGAATACACTGTATGCACTAGTATAGCGAGTATTCTCTCAAATGAATTTGTATAATTTTGACATTTTGAGTGACGTATCCCCTTAAATGTAAGTGTTACTGATTGAATGAAAGCTCTTTCATTTTAGCTATCATGTGTTGGAGTGGCTCATATGTGTTGATATTCCATACATCTATTGTTTGTGCACATTACATGCTCCACCCGGTCCAATACAAGGGTGAAACACATTACTGTAGAGAGATAAGTTACAGAAATACATTTCGCTGCATTAAAGGTCACATTTTGTTTTCCTCATTCCTCATCATAAAGACGTAAGATCGTGAGAGACGAACAGCTGAATTCAGATGACGAATATATAATTTTGCTTGCGTGAAAGCGTTCAGACCTCGAGTATTAAATCCTAATTTAATACACATTTATCTTCCCTCCCCTCTTATCCCGGAGCTGACACGCCGTGTCGAACCCTAAGTATTATGCTTCCTCTAAAATAATAGCCCTACTTGTTGTTTCACTCCATTTATTTCATGTGTAAAGAGAACGGGAGGCAGACACGACGAGGAACCAAAGACTCGGGCGGCGGTTGCTAATTGTTCAGGCAGCCGAGGCAGCGTATGATTCTATAAATGATACGGAGGGTGCTACCTTACCAATCAAACACGTGCGTCTCCATATGTCGCACCTTTTCTCACTGGAAAAATGAAGTGTTTGAATGTTTGCGTCGGCGGAATCTTATCTGACAGTCGGGTGCGCCCGCGACGCGGATGCATGTCTTTGCATACGATGGTTTGATGTGGTTATATAAGCAGGTGTGTGTGAGCGTGTGAATGGTTGATTGCGGGGCAGTGTAGTCGACGTGGCGGTTGAGGGGGTACCGAAAAAGTTGTACAGAGCTGAAGTGTGCAGCGAGGAAGGCACAGACTGACCTCTGGAGTGGAAGTCCGCCGCCTCGCCGCCGACGGGTGCTTTCTTTATGGCCGAGGAGCGATAGACGACGTGTGTCCTTCCTCCGCCCTCCTCTTCCTCCTCCGTCGCTCCTTCGCCCCTCTCCGCCGGCTCGATAAAAAACTCCTCTTGCTCCATCCTGATCATGCCGGCCTGAAAGAGAGGGTGGGGAAACAAATTGGACGACATGAATACTCGTAGGTGAACTTTGACATCATGCCAATGCACGTCGCTCCCCCACATGACCACACAACACAGAGTTTCTCGCCCTCTCCTCCATCCTCCCATCACATCCTCTCTTGCCATGACAGTTTGAAGACCCGAAAAGGGGGGCATGCTGGGAGAGAAGAGAAGAGGACGGGACAGCCGCGGTCCCTCCCGGTGGACCTGCACGTGTCCAGAGTGACACCTGGCATCTAAAATGGCCAACGCACCAGCAGGAGATGAGACTGTCCCACTCCCATCCTGGAATAACACATTCTGTCAGGTAATTCCCCATGTCCGCCTCTCACACACACACACACTAACGCACACACAGGTGCACAAAAGCAAACTCACAACAACAAACAAGAGAAAGGGTGAGGTGGGGAAAGTGATGGCGAGAAGTTTAAATAGTGAGCAAAAAAAAAAGAGCAGTTTGCGTTCACATAAACGGGGAAAACAGGCACTGGGAAAATTGCCCGTCACTCTCTCTTATTCCATCTGTCTGTTTAAGGCCGCTGGTAATTACCAAGGCAACGCACTGCTGTAGAGGAAAGCCATGGGGGAGAACACACAGAGAGGACGGAGACGCTTTGGAGAAGAAGAGCACAAAAGAAAAGGGCGATAAACGAAGGAGGGAGACGACGTCGATGCGATCGGATCTGCTTCTCCCTCTCCCGTGCTGACAGGAGAAGGAAGCGATGAGCGATTAGCGAGCAGAAGAGAGGGAGAAGTGAGGAGATGGTGAAATAAAAAAATAAAGTGTACATTACAGAAGAATGTGTGATGAAAAGAGTTTTGCTGGAAGACATGGAAATGCCACCCTGGGGCACAATGACTGGCTACAAATGGCTGACTATATTAGCCTGTTACATCTGCCGTCACATTTAACTACAAGCCGAATTAAGATGAAGCTTATCGTGACAGACGTGTACCGCACATAATGACAGGAGTACAGTAATGCATTCAAGCTCTATAAATACATTTCAGGGGCGAGTGGATGTGAATACACAGCATCTATCTGATTCCATTATAATGACGAGTATTATTATTATTACAGTTAGAGAAACACTTTAACTTCCTACACTTAACATTCATGTTATGTACTTTATTGACTTACTGTGATTCAGTTTCTCCATTTTGTAATTATATTACGTCTACCTGTCTACCATGCATATTATCTGTCTGTCCAGGAATCCTTCCCCCGTATCTCCATTAAGATTTTTCCCATTTTTTATGTTTTTATTTGCACGCGCGTTCTTTTTTTTCTTTTTCTATCTGCTGTCTGTGTGTTGTCAAAGGGGGGCAAGGTGTGTTATCATGTGCTTGTCTTATTTGCATGTGTTTTTCTTTAAGTTGCAGTGAGTTGAGCTGTCTGGGCCACCTATAAATAAAATGAATTTTAACTTCACAGGAACAGGAGTGGAGAAACGGATGTGCAACGTGCGTATTCCCTTGAGTGTGTCTGGGTGAGGCGCAGTCATGAACAAGTCATTTCGCCGGACACGTCTGCATCCATGAAGTCTCTGTATCACCTATCGTACACACAGAGCCTGGAGATAAGTATGAGGTTTTAATGTATGAGAGCAAATATACTCTTTTCCTATAGCATACTTATCGAATGCTTTCAAAATGGAGTATAAAACCTTGTATGCTCCTTGAATTCCTCAGAGAGGCTGATTTGAAAGGAGATGGATATTAACACAAGTGGCCCCTCAGAAATAAGAAGGTTCCTTTACTCTCACTCTCTCTCTCTCCCTGCCAGTCTGAGGCTTTGGTCCCGGAAGGATGTCGACAAGCCACTGACCTGCCCTCTCGCTCGCCCGCCCTCCCTCCCTCCACTCTCTCTCCCTCCTCATCCCTCCATTTCCCCGAGCCGTGGTGCGGCATTCCGATCGGAGCTGATGGATCTGCGATGGTGCATGCGTTCCTACTCCAGAATACCAAGCAGCGGGGAGAGGAGAGCCGTGTCAAAGAAAAAAAAAAAAAAAATGATGACATGTGGGACCGGGAGACGTGGTGGTATCGATCGGAGCCGGCATTGTGGGGGAGGGAGGGAGCGCCAGAACTGGACACGTACTTTGAAAAGCTAAAAGTGTATAAATCATTTAAAGCGTCCGCACGCATTTCCATAGCGAGGAGCATCGTCTTCATCTCCTCTCAGGCGGGAGCGGCCGAGTCCCAGTCGAGGAGATTGCAGAGAGGCTTGTCCAAACAATGTGTCCAGATCGAGTGAGGGAATTCTAATTCACCACCAGTAAACCGGCAAACGTTAATGGGGCAACACCAGTTGGGTTATTCAAAGGTGGGGTCAAGGGCCACATGGAGATGAGCTATAACTTAACCGATCAAGCAGTCAGGTATCCTATTCTCCCGTTAAATATTATTTTGAACTTTGCAATTTCATAAAGATACACTGAAACAAGCCTGCGTATTTATTCCCATTAGTATGATCAATTTATTACGACTTAGGTTGGGCGTGTCAAGGTGAAGCAGCAGATGATCGAATCTCGTGGTTGCTGCTATGAATTCCCTCTAATTGCTATATATTTAGCATGACTCGCCCGTTCGGGGATCGCTGTGGCATCAGCTGCCTTGCTAGTCGCCGCTCTCTTGTTACAGTAAATTCATTGTGCTCCTTTGGGTGATGAGCCTGAAGATGTTTTATTAGGTTGGACGTGTTAAAATGTAGCTTATTAGCTCCACTCCCCTCGTGAGACACTTAAATCTGACAGAGTTGCTTTCTGCATCTCATCATTATCTTCATTGAACTCAAGGACACACACACAAACGTGCGCACACACACACACACAGGAAGCACCACTGCACATCTGGCTGAAAAGATCATGGCTGAGCATCGAGATGGTGGATTTCTGTCTGCATGTTTCTGGGTTCGTGCTTCCTTGTAACCACGACATCGGATCATTTGCATAATAAGGCAACACGTGCTGTAAACAACACAGTGATGCTGCTTGATTGGTTCTTAGTAGCAAAATAAATGCAATTGATGCCAAAATTATACTTTTTTCATGCACTTATATAGTTAAAAAAATATGAATACATTTATAATGGAAAGTGTCCATCGTCTAAAGTTGGTGCATTATTTGGAGTAAAGGGGACTTTTTTTATTTCGATATTTTACGTATTTCAAGAAAACAATAATAACCAGTATAATGATAAGTAAACATGTGCAGAAACCTATAATCAAACTACATAAATAAATACATGTTCAAACAGGCACAGGCAGAAGTAAACCCTTATAAAGGTCCTCCTCCTTTCTCTAACTTAGTAAACTTGTTCACGTTTACCACCTTATTTTTGAGTTGGAAAAACAGCATTTTTCACTTGTTACAAACCTCACTTCAACTCTAATCCAATGGGATTACCTCAAAATGATCTGCATGGAGACACCACTGGAGTATAGACTGGCCCTTTTAGCCCCTTTATGACCCATTTATAGGAGAATGTTGTACCCGTATTCCTTTCAAACTTATAGAACCTCATGCCTTTGATTTGAGCTTGTTACAGCAGATTCTTCGTCATGTCTTACAAGCTCAGTCGACATGGCGTGGCTTCAAATCTGCACTTGATTACCATTAAAATGTATCCATCAATGCCACAACTCTCTTTCACAATGAATAATGATGCAAATTACATCTGAGTCATTTCTCATTGAGATTATAGAAGAGAAAACATTCCCACATCCCTGCACCAAATATTCACATCTGGTTCACTACCTAAGGAAACACTCCCAACTCGGCATGTAGAACTGGGTTATTATTGCTCTCATGGACATTGAGAGGGGTGACACTAAGCACAACTCTCTGAAACCTGGAGCCCAATCTAGATCCTACACGCCCACACCGGCGAGTGTCCGGTTACGACGGGAGGATCCTCTGTGTTTAAAGGCACGCCGAGAGCTATTTGAAGATCTGAGAGGAGTAACCTGAGTCCTGGGTAAGTGTCCGGAGGGGCACGTGAGACAGATGAGGAGCAGAGGAGCAGCGCTGGAGTGGAGGAGCGGATGTTGTGGTGAGGATCAAAGTCACACCCGGTCGGAGCCCTTCAGTTCAGTCCACCACAGGCAGTGTGTGTGTGTGTGTGTGTGTGTGTGTGTGTGTGTGTGTGCGTTTGATCTGATTCATAACCTACTACTGCTGGGTATCCACAGGCAGGGCAGTCACACACACACAGCACAACCACACACATCCACGCACAAACACAGCTTTGATAGTGACTCACTCATACAGTGTAACCCTCCGATTCATTCACCCGTTGAGACGTGTGAGAATCGGGCTGGTACAATGATAAAGGCCGATTTGAAAGATCAGACACGCTTCAGATTGAGAAGATGTTTGGATTATGAGCACGGCTCTGTCAAAAACATAGATTTATCTGAAATGCATGAAGCAAAGAAGCTTTACATACAAGTCGTGTGTGACCCTCGGAAAAACCTTTCCACGGCGGCTGTCCTCTCCTCTCGGGACAAAAAAAAAAGAAAAGTAGAGAACAGATGCTGCAATTAAGGTTATGTATTAAGACAGATTCATTAAATGTATTAAATTATTTGCTCAAATGTCCTGAAGAGCAAGGCAATTGCCCCGATTTTACGTTAATCAGGGATTTGCAAACGAGGAAAGGATGTAGCAGACGAAATTTATCAAATATGACACAGGCCTTTAACCTTCTGATGGCTTATTCTACTTCGTCCTCTCTCGGTTGCTCAGACACATAAATGCTCTCAGATTCTGTCATGCTGTGTGTGTGTGTGTGTGTGTGTGTGTGTGAGCCAGATGCCAGTGTGATTTAAGCCATGCAGGATTTAGCAATCCCCATCACCCTGCTCAGCTCATCACACAGAGTGGTCTCCAAAAAGGTTCACGCACCTACACACACACACACACACGCACACACACACACACACACACACACACACACACACACGGTTGGCAGCTCCGCCCCCGGTCACCTTCTATGCCTCTTACCCATTTTCTCCACTTCATTTGCAAATTGTTCAACTTTGACCTATTTTTGATCACAGGATGTCATCCAAACACACTCCGTCTCCCTCCCTCTCACCCTCCAAATGATCCCTGAGTCTCACACAGACTCAGGGATCATTTGGGGTTTTAAGTCTCCGGCTCTCTGGCTCGTACACATCAACTGTCTGTGACCCCCCGAAAAAGGAGAATCGCAGCAGCGAGAGGAAGAGGCGGAGACGAGAATAAACAGGAAAAGCCCCTCTGTGGGTTCACCACTCTGAGGCTTATCTCCAGGAACATCTCCCTAGTTTTGAGTCAGACCCCCCCGTGGTGCACTTTGGTCAACCGGTTCTGCCTTTTCACCCTCATATTCCGCTCAATATTTCTTCCTTCATCCACTTTCCCTCTTTGCTGCCATATAAGCTGCTCTCTTCTTTTCCTTTCCATCTCTTTTTTTGTTTCTCCCTTCATTTTTTCCCTCCTCACAACTCCATTAGTATCCGATCCTCCCGTCGTCCATCTCTCATAATGCTTAGTGGTAGAGGCATTCCAAATGTGTGAGAGTGAAGACAGGCCCAGGTGTCGGAAAGCGAAGACAGACAAAAAGACAACCGAGCACCATATTATTTAGACTCTGGACGGCACGGGCCTAAGAATAGCAGTAGTGAGCCAAATCTGGTATAAGCCTGACCGCATGATCTGTGGAAATTTTGGTTCAGTGCGAGAACGTTGACACAGAAGCACAGTCGCTGACAGTCTGGCGGATAGGCCGGGAGACAGCATGCCAGCCAGACAGACAGTATGAAAAGGAGGCTGCCTCAGTGTCCCATTCTCGCTTTCACTCTCGCTCCCAATTCCTGTTGTTATTCATTAGGACAGAAGCTCTCCCCCCTCTGTTTTCTGTCAAAATAGAAGATTATGAATCAGCAGAATGAGGAAGGGAAATGGAGAGGAGATAGAGACTGAACGAGCTGCGCAGTTAAAGTCGAAGGGAAGTGTGATAACCAGCCCGGGAAGAAGGGATGGGGAAATGAAGTGGTGGGCAACAATGAGAAAATGTTAAAGTGACAGATGAGGATGAACAAGAGAAGGAGATTAGAGAAAGATAGAAAAGAAGAAAAGCAGTGGAAAGGAGAATGTGGGGAAAAGGCTGAAAGGAATTTTAGGTCTACAGATGGAAACACACCTACAAAGAAAAATATAGGAGTGAACTTAAGAAATGTATTGACTGCATAATCAGTTCAGTGTTGGAATAAAGCAAAGGTCTCCCAAAGGGGAAACGTTTACAGGATCCAATCATCAGAGGCTTCCACTTTTGGTCTCTACTGTTGTCTTTTCAGTGCAGCTCAGGTATTAGCACAGGGCCTGTACTTTCCAAGGAGGGTGCCAGTGTGCTGAATAGGCCAGAGGCTGTATAACATAAAGCTGATGTATCGTTGGATCCAACTTACCCCAACCCCAGAGGAAGGTTCACAGTGGCTGATGTTGTGTTACATTTACAGCATCCACAGCAACGCCAAAGTGCCATTAAGGAAAGCTCAGAACTCCAAATAGACCCTCGGGCAGAGCAGCCGAAGGCAATCTCAGAGGAAATGTTTGTTTAAGCCTTCAAAATCCTAATTTTATCTTGTGTAAATCGGGGAATAAGTGGATCTCCAAAATATCTCCTGAAGCAAATTCAGACACCCCGACAAAACAAGACCTGCTTTACTTTACAGGTTTAGGGATAGACAGGGATTTCCTGCAAGACACATATGAACCCTACAAATTCAGACACGTCCAGATGTATTTATGGGATACTGGGGGTCTTGCTTCCTAGTTGTGCAACAGTATCATTAAACTTCATTTGATAAACATGTAAAGGTTCTATATAAGAGTTTGGGAGCATTTTATTGCCGGTCAACATGGTGTAAGCTGAGGCAGCGGCTAGCAGCTAACAGTGCTAACAGCACAACTACTGACCAAGCTGATGGTGCTTACGTGAGAGGGGAACCTGAGGGTGGGTGTGACGTTTCCACGGCGATACTGTTGATCGGGATGGTGCAGAGTGGCGGCCGTAAGCTTACATGCATGGTCATACAATAAAAGCACACATGGCCGGCCGGCTATGTAAACAAAACAAGGAGAAGCTCCCATAACAACACACACAGAGGGAAAGCGGCAACATCCTCTGCTCAGGACGACATTACTCCACTATATCTATACATAACAAATATTGTTCTGATCTGCATTTTGAATTTAGCACCTTTTACGAAAATATATGTCCATATGTGTACATTGTGTACAAAAAGTACTAATCTTATCTCAAGGTCTACTTTGTAGCCTTTTCCTGACACTGGAGTGGATGGAGTTTGATAAGGTGCCATTGAGATTTGATAAATAGATAGAAACATGGATGGTTAGATTGTGGAAATATGTCAGAAAAATAAAAATGGCATATTACGCCAAACTAGTTTGTAAGTTACAACACTGACATGGATTTTAATCAACTAGAGGTTAATCTTTACAGCTCTTTAGCCTTCGTGTGCTCCCTGTCCTCGGTGTGCTCATGCCTGCACACTAACACACACTTTTACACACACAAACACACGCGTAAAGAGCACCAGCCAAGCCCCCATCAATCCCTCTTACCGGCCTAGCCCAGCCATCGATCAGTGTGTGTGTGCGTGTGTTTCAGTGCATTCACATTTGTGTGTGTGGTCTTCCAGATTGATAAATGACCCCGATTAGTGGCGACTGACCGCTCTATGATTGCAATCTAAGTGCAGCGGAACAGCTGTTCTCAGAGCAGTGTTGTCTAGAGCGCCTGTGATTAATACAACAGCACTTTAATGAATTACAAACCAACCACAGGCCTGGGATCTGCCAGCCAGTCATAATTACATCTCTCTACCTCTAAAATTTGAGGAAGTCAGTGGAGGGAAAAAAAACAACAAAGAACATGACATTTTGAGGTAATCTGGGTTTTGGAGCCTACAAACATTTCAAAATGAAGAACCTGGAGTGGAAAAATAACCCAGAATGAAAACAGCAAATACATTCCGACTTTTTTTTACATCTCTCCGTATTCAGTCAATTTGTTCGGATAAGCTGTCGGGTTGGTTGTTTGAATGCGGATGAATCAGAAACTCTGTGCTAAAACACAATGAGAAGGATTTTTTTTTCTTCTTCTCGCTTTCAAGAAATCCCTTCTGTCTCACTCTTCCCTGCACCGCCCTGACCCTCATTCCTGTCAACCCCTCCCTGATGCTCACCATCACATACACACACACACATGCACACGCACACGCACACACGCACACACGCACACACACACACACAGACACGTCCACGCACTAGCACACCCAGATCGACGCTCGGATCCACACCCATCTCCATCCTTATCTCTACTCTATCTCTATATCTCCAAATCTATTGGGTATACCTGTAACCTAGCAACAGAGCAGAGTGAAGATCCTCCCCTACCTGCTCACTGCTCTGACTGCTGGACCCGACATCCAATCAAAGTGAGATAGGGCAGCAACAAGAGCCAATCAAACGTTTGATCTAACTGGGACCTGCCTCCTGCTCTCCACCCTTTTGACCTCACATGTGGGCAAAGAAACAAGCAGAGGAATAAAAGGCATGCCTGTGCTCACACAAACACACACACACACACACACACACACACACTCTCTCTTGAGGCCACCGGGACAGATGACAGCATTGGGCTGACTTGCCTGTTGATTTTGTGACAAACAATGCTTCATTAGCAGAGGAACACTACCTGTGGAAGCAGGAGTGTGGCTCAGTGGAACTTTTGGGGTGTATATGGCTGCTCGAGACCTGCACAAATGCCCACGCAATGCTGGGTGGCATATATTTCACATCGGAACAATCCGTCTCTGTAAGACCAGTTCATCCCGTCTGTCACGCCACATTTCTTCTCTGTTGGGGATCTATAGACGGACATCACGGTCTGATTAAATAGGTCCTCTGTGCCGATCTGTCCCTTTGACCACTGCTGGCTACTTCTCGATTTATTTCCCTGTGTATGTGGTGATGAATGAAACGTAGGAGGGTAAAAGGGTTTGGCTAGTGGCTCCCTGCTGCACTATTGTGGTACAAAATCAACATGTGTCTGTCTATAGAAGCTGGTGTTACCATGCGTCCATAAAGCATCAAGACAAGTTGTCTTCAAAGCTCCTCTTTGCCGACACTATTACTTTAAGTTGCCACAAACAAGGAGCCACCGTGATACCTTCAAAGACAGGAATCACCTCCATAGATTTACTGATATTTACAACAGAGGTCATACAACCCAGCCATTAAATGTATAATTGATTGTAACTTTTAGAGCTCTCAGCCACACACGCCGACAGGTGGGGCATTTCTGGCTTAAAGGGTAACTTTGGTATCTTTCAAAGTGAACCGTATTTCCCCCATGTTTCGTGTCTAAGTGACTAATAGGGACAATTTTTGAAATTGGTCCAGTATTGAGCGAGAACGTTGCAGCCAGCAGCAGCTAAACGGTTTGCACTGTAGTCGGGTGGGGCAATTCCTCACCGTCAATTTATGGCCAATAAAAGTGCTTGTTTTTCCACCAATGGGCTCAAATGTCTTGTGTCTGGCCATATTATGGGATATATATATATATATATATATATATATATATATATATATATATATATATATATATATATATATATATATTTATAAACTGGACCAATTTCTAAAACATGTTACTATTATTCACTTAAAAGACTAAAACATGGGAAAGTAGGGTTCAACTTGGAAATTTCCAATGTTAAGCCAAAGTTCACTTCCTTAAGGTCTTTTCTTGTAACTCACCTTTATGAACTTGAAACATCTAACTCATACTAATATTATAATTCAATTGTCATTTTTTAAATTCATTTCAAACCATCTATAGATGCATCTGTGTGGCATGATAGATCTCCTTAGCTCTTCCCTCTCCCTCCGTCTTTTTTTCTAACCCGTCTACTCGACTACTGCTTCTTTTTTCCCCATTCCGCCCCCTTTCAACTGGAATCTATCAGAAGCGCTGTGGAAGTGGATATGCAGGAAGGCAGCGTGCGAGGGAGAGAGTCCCTTATCCACCTTTGAATTGTGAGAGCTCCCTCTCTCGCTCCGTCGATGGCTCCGGTTGCACTACACAGCGATCAAAGCGAGAAAAGTCTGAGAATTAATCAGACTCTTGTCTTGAGAGGGAGACTGAAGGACAATAAATGGGGGGGAAATGGAAAGACATCTCAGTCCATACAAATTTACACATCTGTTACTATAAACATTCCCTTTCACAGAAATAGTGATAGTGTTAGCGAAGCTGAGATCTTTTATCTTTGTACAAAAAGGTTTCTATGTTTCCAACAGAAAAAGACAACCGAGGCCTCCGGCTAATATTCCAAGAATTCCAGGTATGAAATGCTGTGTGTGTGTGTGTCTGTGTGTGTGTCTGTGTGTGTGTGTTTGTGCAGGCAGTATAAAGGACCACTGTCACTTTGGTTAGAGTGTCCTGCAAACAAATATTAAGAACATAAATCACAAACATGCAGCAGCTACCGTAATATTCTGTCAGAGTTCCAATGGAAAGAATCACACTGAAGGAGACAGAAAGTTTCAATTATGAATTCCATTCAGTCGTCGTTAAATAAATACGCATGTTGCAATATTTTACTCTCTTATATAAAAGTTCTTGTTGTGCATAGTTTTAAAATAGACTTTAAGTATATTAACATTGAGAGCTAATGACCTAAAAGTAACCCAAACAAATGCACCATATTTACTTAACAAAAAGAGAATCTTAACACCGTGTCAGCGCTTCTTTTGCAAAACTATGACAACTCTCTCCACGACAGTGCAAAGACAAAAGTGCAAAGACTATATATACTTGAGTGGTTGCAGACGGCTGGTGCGTGAAGCATATTGGAGCCTTTAGGGGCAAACAACGGGAGCGTCAGTGAACTGAGGCCACGAGGACCACAGCGCCTCTTTGTTTTCCACCAAAGTAATTCTCGGTTTCTCTCTTACTCACACTTTCATTCTCATTGTTGAGCTAAAAACACTTATGAGAGCTCACGGACAGAAGAGAGTGCAAGGTAAACCACCTTTAATGGGCCTCCTCTAGTGATCACCAGTCTGCATAATGTGTGTGTGAAGAGAAGATCTGGTCAGGTGTGGGGAAAGAAAAGGAAGCAGAAGTTACGATTATATATATATATATATATATATATATATATATATCACGCAGCAATTCATTTAAATTGATGTGCACACATCTGGCACAAACCCATAGAGGAGTTGACCGTTCGCTGAGCCCCACCACCCTTAGTTACTGTTGCTACGTCTGTCAAGCTTTCCATTCTTGCATGGCACATATGCAATTTACAACTGCGGCAGATTCACAGCTTGAATTTCTTAGTATCTGTTGAAACAATGGGTCTTTCATTTCAGACAGGGAGAGGCAAGGACAGAGCTGCTAACCTTGCGCTATAGTGTAGAAAGTACTCAATTCTCAGCTACAATGTGGCGAGGTACGGTGCAAAATAAGATTGCCTTGAGTAATCAGTGCATACATAGGAAATATGTAAAAAAGAATACACTGTAGTACGTAGACCAAATGTAAAAATAAGAGTGATAAAAGGACCAGACATAAAAAAACAACCTGACCCACCAGATGTTTTGTTATCGCAGCATCTACTCATGTATTCGTCTGTGGTCACAAAAGCATCACTTCATGTGATAGGTGTGATTCTTGCAAGATCGTGGGAACGTTGTGAACGTCAGCTGCCATGCAAGGTATGGGGAACTCCACCTAATTTAAGAATTCAAATATGCTTTTTTCATATCTGAGGAAAGTTTGATCAATATTTGTGAACATGAGCCAGAAACCTGAGAAGAAAGTCTCAAACCTCTGATGACATATTTTCTTCTATCTCCTCTTTGTATTTAATTTTTTATACCCAAATTAACTATATTCTATTGTAGCTTTTTCAACTGTGAAAAAGACAATGTATCTTCAAACTCCTCTCAGTGTCATTTTTTGTATATATGTCTCTGAATTCATTGTCTACGGAGCAGTTCCATACTTTATATGGGATGACCTCACAGATTTGAGTTTGAGCACTGAAATTGTTTTTGGATTATTGTTTATCTTCATCAAATATTTGAACCGACTTAGGCCATGAGTGTAGTTCTCCTTTAAAGGGATAGTTTGGAGGCTTTGGGGTTGTATGAGGTAATGAGGCTGCAGGAAAACATAAAACCATAAAAAAAGTTTCAGTGTACACAAAATGTAGTGGCAGATCTAAAACTGATGTGTGATCAGGTGAAAATATGAGTAAAGGGAATTGAATTACAGGGATGAGATGTTGGCCTATGATTGGGTTTGTCCTTATTTAACGACGGCCTTTCTGGATACAAACTCGAATGAACTACAGCGATTTTAATACAATGTGCAGGTTTTCTGTCAAATCAGACTCAATGATATTTGACACAAATCAAATCAAAGTCATATCAAGACTTTGATTTTTTGCGATGTGTCGTGGAGATTGCGAGGCATTTCCCTCTGACGTGTGAGCGCCGCCACCAGAGGGCGACACTGGGAAGCTGCAGGCCCGTAGGAACTCAGTGGGCAGCAGGTCTGTCTGGTGGGCAGAACAGAGAGAGGAAGACAGAGACGAGGGGGGGGGGGAGGCAGAATGTGTGTGGGAGAGAAAAAACACTAAACAGAAGGTGAGGCGAGACAACTGAGTGGGGGGCCATGAGACTGAGATGTACTCAGAAGATGTGTGTGTGTGTGTGTGTGTGTGTGTGTGTGTGTGTGTGTGTGTGTGTGTGTGTGTGTTCGTGTGTGTGTCCATGAGGCTTATGTATGAGATCTTGCATAAGCGCAGGTGTCAGCAGGTGCATGCAAGCACTAATACAAAGTGGTGCATTGGCATCTGTGTGTGTGTGTGTGTGTGTGTGTGTGTGTGTGTGTGCCTAAGGACAATACTGGTCCCTCATTACCCAACTGTTTCCTCCAGTCCAGCACTAATGAGGAGCCTCACCGTCACTGTGGTAATCAAGGTCAAGCCTAGGCCAACACACAGAAGTAGACACACACACACACACACACACACACACACACTGAAGTACATAGTGCATGTATGTGCACAGCTGGATTAGGCGACACGTTCACATGTAGCCTCACTCTATATGGATTTATGCCTAAACAAGGGGAAGAAACGACCAAGAGGCAAATAGGTGGAGTGCTGTCGGATCCCACATGATCCAAACAATTTCACAGGAAGGATGTGGGTGTGATGTTATGTCCCTCCAGTCTCCTCCTCCTCCTCTTTCTTTTTTTGCAAGATGCAATCAGAGACGGAGAGAACACGAGGGAGAGGACGCGCACATGAAGACAGGTAGAGTCAGGTGGAAAAAGAGGGAGAGACGAAGAAGCGCGAGGGTGAGGGATGAAGAGAAGGGGAGGAAGAGTGAGGCAGGGTGCGGTGTACGGGGGGGGGGGGGGCAGGAAGGGGGGGGAAGGAGAGGAGAAAGAGAGGAAGGAGTAATTAAATGAAAAGAGCAAGACTTAGCTCTTTAGTCTCATCCCTCAAGACCGGCCTGACACTGTTACAGCTAGCTAATGTCATAGCAACAGGGAGAAGGAGAGTCTCATGGGTGCGGCACCGAGGAGGGAGCAGGTAGAGAAAGAGGAGGTGAGGGAGGATGGGATGACGGAGAGGAAGGAAGGAGGGACAAGAAAGGGTGAAACGGAGAGAGATGAACACTGCAGAGTCAAGGACAGAGACATCAGGCTATAGAGTTATGTGGGGGGGGGGGGGGGGGGGGTCTGGCAAACAGCCAGAGGAATAAAGGCCATACCGTCCCCTTCTCTCTGCATTTCATTTCCTCTCCGACTCGTCTTCTGTCGTGCAGCTGTACCTGTGTTTACCATCGTTTCTATATCTAATTATCCCCGCTGAATAATTCACCAGAGTATCAATAATTCAGCTTTAATTAGCTGAGACACACCAGACGTGGACCCCACTTTAACAAAAGGCAGGACCAGTCGTCAAACAGAACCACGTACATCCACGCGGCGGGAGACATTTTGTTTGAGGCGGCCCTGAAAACGGGAGCGAGAGACGGCGTTAAAACTAATATTGGACAAAATCTTAAAGGGGATGTCGAGACAGAGTTAACAAAAAGAGTTTGAAAGTTTTGAACATGCTTGGACTGCAGAGACAACACCGTTCACACACCACAGCTGATACTGCCTTACAATAAAGTTACCACAACAACAGATCTGGAGTCACCTGTTGGCTTGTGTTGGGCAGCAGAGGGAGCACGGATTAACGGCACCATGCTGACTGGACATGTAAGATTAGGATTAGGCTCCAGGGGTTTGCGTTCCAATTAATTTGGACAAAGGGTGTTTTCGGTTCTCTTTCTGTGTGGATTTCAACGACCCACCTGGAGGTGTGGCCCTTTACAACAGGCGTTTAGCGGGAAAACCCGCTGCTGGACACGGACCAAAACTGTGTGACAACATCGCCTTCAGGCTGTTTGAGCTTCTTAATGAGAGTCTGACGGTCATTCACACCCAGCAAGGAGACGGAGAGGGAAGGCGGATATGACAGATTCATATCTCTCCCTCTCTCTCAGTAATCACCACCTCTCCATCTCATCCATGTTCTCCTAGTCTCTTTTTTTAATGTGAAGCTTTGGCAGGTTAAACGCAGAACTGGGACTCTTAGGGAGCCTGTTTTATCCATCAGCTCCCTCGATATTTTCCAGAGACACTCATTCCTACACACACACACACACACACACACACACAACACACACACGTGACTCATACAGACATCCCAAGAACAGCATCTATGTGGTAGAGACAGATTAGTAACTAGGAGCAAAGCCACTATAAAAGATTCCTACCTAGAGCTCATGACTCACGTCTGTTTATGTCTGTACAGTGTGTGTGTGTGTGTGTGTGTGTGTGTGTGTGTGTGTGTGTGTGTGTGTGTGTGTGTGTGTGTGTGTGTGTGTGTTCCAGCCCAAATAGAGTGTACACCAATAAGATCTGCCTCTGGATCGATTGGAGTCAGACTGTGCCTCTGTTGACAGGCTGGACCTGTTGTTCTCTTGATTGATCCATCCTCTGTGTTATGTGAGCAGGCGAGTCGTGCCTTTAAGACAGAAAAGAACGGTTTATAAAATGTTTAGATGATGCGTGCATATTCGTTTTTTTTCTTCTTTTGTCCACCCTGTGCAAACATGCTCTGTTTAAAGACTTAAAAATAAAGAAAAGAGACATTCTCATTCCCTCTACTACACATCCTCTACCATCGTCAGATAACATGCAGACTTAATTCCTATAAATATTCGCGAAGATGCTCAAAACATTTCACAACAACTACCACAACTAGGGCTGGATATAATTTATACATTTAAAAAAGGTGAGTGTTATGTTATCTGAATAAAGCAGCTACACTAGAACTTTGCTCAAATAAAATCTCTGCTCAAAAGGATAACCTATATAAACGTAACCTTTATACTCAGCCGTAGAGAAGAATATTGATTTCATGGAGGCCTGTTAATTTGGTCTACAGATGGAAAAAACAGAACTGTTACTGTTTAGTTCTGGTGCTCGTTGTTCACGCTGGCTCATTGCAAACAAACCGAGGGGAGGAAACATGAAGACTGACAGCTCCCTCATTCAACATGAAACCCATTGGGGAAGATCAAAATCATGGTGACTGACAGCAAGACATGCAGCACTTCACTGAACCTTTGGGTGCCAGGAGCCATGGCTACCAAATGACTTGCATGAATATGTGTGTTGCTGATACAGAGCACATCTAAGATCCTCGCCAGACCCAGAGATCCAAGCAGCCATAGCGATTTGAACAAAACTACACTAGATATCAGTTTACCCAACCAAACAGATGAGGTGTAAACATTGCCTCTGAAGCTCTTCCAAGTAACTATTATTTAGAATCTGAATGTACAAGATAGATTGAGTGTAATGTGTCTATTATTGATGGACTGTACATCAAATAAACTCTAATGCTGTGTTCACAGCAAATGCAAAGTTATCGTAAAGACACAAATAGACAGCAACGACATTAAGGCAAATACCTAATTACTGTATTTGACTCGAGTTGAAACATTAAAACTGTAAGCCTATCCGTGTTGAGATTCTCCTCCCAATGTTGCTGAATCAGAAAGCTCAACGAGACCTTATTTGTACAGACTGTGTAGAAATCTATGTGTCTATGGTATAAACAACAAGGTCACTGGCATATCACTCCAGAAGGATTTAAAACTGCCAGACTCGATCCAAAAAAATGACTTTCGATCTTGAAGGACCTTGAATTCAAATCTTTTGGACATTGGATGTGTATTTAATCTTGTGTCTTGCTGTTTGTATATCTTTGTATACTCAATCTCAATGGGCTTTTTTACCTGTTTAAATGAATAAATAAATAAATATCCTATATAAAACAGAGAGAAGAGCTCATTGGTGTGAAAAAGCAGAGGTAGATGTTAGTACAATTAGTAAATTCTAATTCGTTTTTGACGGCGGTTCATCTGCAAAAGTAGCGACGGTCTCTGAAGATAAGAACCAAACCCATGAGGGTCGAGGAGGGCTGGGACCCCTTTTGTATCGTCAGCCTCGGACAGTAGATTAAACTTGCACCGCTGCCATGCGGTCGGCTACACATACATCACACTTCTGCAGAGTTCTCTGTGGTTAACAGCTTATTTACATGCACGGCACACGGGGAACGGAGCGAAGAAGGCAAAGTTGTGAGAAACAAAAGAGGGAGAGGATAACGCTGAGAAGCAGATGCAGCAGGTTAGCACTAATGGTCAATGACATGTTAGCGCTGTGGCTAGGCCTAGCGCAGGCGTCGGAACTGCTGAAATATTTACACGGCGTACAGAACAAGACTCATTCACTTGGAGGGAGGGGGGAGAGAGAGAGAGAGAGAGAGAGAGAGCTAGGCCACTTTTCTACCTCTTCCCTCCACTGAGGTAGCAGCACATGCAGTCAAATGGACAGCGGCGCATGAATAATGGGCATGTGTAACTTTTTTTTGTTTTACTTATTCATTTTTGCCCCGGCATGTTGGACCTTAGCTCCGGTTTGTTTACAGGCGAAGGTTTAAAGACGAGGAAGTGCAGAGACAAACTTCTGTGTCCCCGTTTGCTTCTCGGAGTCTCACATAAGCACTTCTTCTTTTCTTTGTTTGAAAGTTTGGTGCAAATTCATTTTCATGCTGAATGTTCTTTCACGTCGCGTCCTCTGCATCTTCTTAACTCCTTCCTTCCATCTACCTATAAGATGCATGATAGGGGTGTTGGAGACGCCAGCAAACTTGGTATTGGACATGTCTGCCGCGTGTGCGTGATGCGTGTTTCCCGTGCACGAGCGTGAGCCGGCGTGGGTGTGTGAAAGTGAGCCGTCCTAACTCCTCGCCCGTGTTTTTCTGAGCGCTTGTCGGCTTCAAAAGACGGGGGTCAAACCGACAGGCACCTGGCACAGGCTAACTTCACTTACCGCTGCCATGACGACGGCAAACAAACAGAAAATGAAAACATACTGTATTTTCATAATGACCGCTCAGTTTTTCTCTCTCAAGAGTGGACTGGAGCAACGGATGTGAGAAGAGAGACAGAAATCTGCCACCTGAGTTCTTCTTCCTCTGTGAAAACTTTCTCTTCAGCTGCGTTTTTTTTTTTTTTTTTTCACCTTCAAATGCAAACGGATGAACTCCTTCACCTTCTCCCTCTTTCCCTGTCTTGCTCGCCGGGAGCCCCCGAGGTGGACGTCCCAGGAAGCAGAGTTCCTCCTGAGCAAGCCTGACAGTTCCAGGTTAATATTTAACCATGGTGTGCACACCTACGCACAGGCAAACGCCGCACTGCGCACGTGGAGACGGACGCGCTCAGGAATGCACTCGGCTCTCCCTCCAGAACGTTCTGCCGCCCGGTTGACGCGCTTCGTGGAAGAACCCGCGGGCTTTAACGCGGCGGCTGCTGATGGCGCCGCTAATGACAAGTTATGTTTTCAGGCGAAGCGGCATGAGGCTGTCCATTATCCGTCTTCCCTACTGGCCTCTTTCTCTCCTCTCCCTCCCACTCCCCCCCCTCTCTTGTTCTTTCTCTCCCTTTTCTTTTTAATTACCTGATGTCTCCTCTTCTGGCCCAGACGCCAATAGAGATGTGAGCGGCACCGTCTGCACTGAACTGTCTGTGCACATCTGATCTCCGATCCTTCCTCACTGTATATGTGCGTGTGCTCCCTTAAGTGTGCCTATTAGGTGTGCATCTAGACACGACCTGTCTGTACTTTCTGTCTGTGAATATGATGGGTGGGTTTTTTTACAAGCATGTCTGCATACATTTGGGAGCAAATTCTTGGGTCATAGTTGCGACAGACAGCGAATGCAAGGTTGATTTAAATCACAGGTCTGTTATTTGTTTGTATAAAGATACAGACTGGTCCAACGAGGGCTGCAAAAACGATTAGAGTCATTTTAACGATTCATCATTTCAACTAAAACATTTCAGGAAATTGTGAAATATGGCCCAGAACACAAGTTGATATTCGAAAAGCTTGCTTCCTTTCAGTGACGGTCCAGAAGAGAATCTGAAAAACCAGCAGATATTCACATTTAAGGGACTGTTAAGTCTCTGGTATCTTCGCTTGAAACAACGACTTAAATGACTCAAAATTGTGGCCAACTGCGCTCCATGTACTTTCCCTTTCTTACGCGTCCATGCTTTTATATAATTTCCTGTTTCCGGTGACAGATCTCACCGGGATGCCCCCTTCGCTGTCCCGATGCCAAGCTCGGCTTCCCCATCTGCGACATGTACGAGAACAGGGGCGGCTTGTTGCACTTCAAACACAGCCGAGAGGCCTTTGGCACTCTTGGCGCGGCAGCAGAGGCGAGTGGATACTGAGACAGAAAGTTACCTGCCAATGAGGTCCTCGGTTTGTGTGTGTGTGTGTGTGTGTGTGTGTGTGTGTGTGTGTGTGTGTGTGTGTGTGTGTTTGGCAGGGATTGAAAAGCCTTCATTCCTCTCGTCATTGCTGCTATGAAAAAAAGGCAAAATGATGGTTTTACATTGTTTGTGCAACGGATTTACTGCGATAGTCAATTATCACATAAAAGTAGATAAAATATGTTGTTTTTAGATCCTCAAATGTCAAAATAAGTGAGCAATCTGAAGGCATCATATGTTATTATGAGATCAAGAGTGTATTTTGTTGGTGGGCAGGATCAGAAACATTGAAACATTGTTTTTTAAATGACTAAGCCTGCAAGTACTTCTTTTTTTGATTAATCGTTGAATCATTTTGTCTGATTATACCTTTTTCCCAGAGTGGTGACACATTTACTTACTTAGGGAAGCCAGATATTTGATATTTTGTTTTTATAAATAACCATTTTCGACAAATAGTTAACCGATAAATGGAATAACGGTTTCAGCACTATAAATGACTAAAAGGGCCGAGATTATCCGGCCCTTTTAGTCATTTATAGTTTATTAGGATGCACACATCCCTGAGAACTTCCCACGTTGACAGAAATATCAACATCAGACCAAGTTTCAACAAGAAAAATAAAATCCGGAGCATAGGAAGTGATAAAAATCAGACCACAGGGAGCGTTTGAAAATGGAACTATTAAGCCCTCTGACACAGTCAACAGACTCCATGTTTACAGTGAGGTGGATAGATACGATCCTCTGAGGTCTGCACGCTTTAAAACCAGGTATATCAGCCATCTTTATTTTATTCTAGCGGTGTAATGTGCGGGGATAAAAGACACTTGGGGACAGCTGAAGCATGATTTCCCGTGTGAAAATTGTTATCTTTAAAGTAAGCACTACAATAAGAAAACGGCAGCAAAATGGAGAGGAAAGTACTATTAAAGGACTCCATAAACTGGCCGAACAACCACATTATATGGAGTGTTAAAATGCACATAATATTCTGAACCAAATCAACACACAAATCAATATTTTAAGCAATGATAACAGTTCTTCAAATGTCACAACTACTAAGGTATTTGTGATTTACAATGTGTAAAAAGTAAATTTACATATCGTCTCATGTTTACGACTGCTTCTACTCTCATCAGCTGTGACAGTTTATGGCAGCCAATCAGAGCGAGAGACGGCAGGATCACTGGGAGCAGTGCAACCTCCATCAGGATGACTCCTGATGCAAAAGACATTTTATGAATCATAAGATTTCAAATAACTCTGCTTCCACAGATATATATATTTTTTTTTTATGATCGACATCAACTTTGCGCTCAATGACCAGGAAAAAAAGCTCTGAACGTTGTATAACTCGTCGGTATGTGAGGATATAACCGCGCTGCTGCATTTCTGCTTAACCCTTTTGCTTGAGCATGAAGGCACTCACGCAAACACGCAGGCACACCGGAGGTCAAACCGCCTTTGTGCCAGGAACCTTGTAGAAGGCCACCCAGTTGAATAGCAGCCATAACAGCTCCGCGCAGCAGGCGAGACACTAGAGAGAAGGGCAACGGCGTGCACAGCAAAAAGATATCTGTCGGCGCGGCCGGCCTTTTGAAAAGCATCACAACATCTATCAGCTAGAATCCTGTGCGATCTGTGTGGACGAGATGCTTCGAGATGTGTCAAGGAAAGCGCAGTGGGAATGCTATTGATATTCCTGTGAGCTTGTAAGGTTACAGAGGAGCGCCGGTGCTTTCAAATGAAATCGGCCTCTTTGAAAAGACGACTATTTAGACACCGAGAGCAGAAAGACAGAAACAAAGACGCTTTCGCTTCAACGGTTGCGCGCTTGATTTTTTAGCGGGTTTACACGGGGCTGCGGATGAAAGCGCAGATAAAGGACAGCAACCTTTCAAAGAAAAAGTATCACACGCTATAAGTTCAGGGAGAAATCAATGCAACGTCAGCGCACTCGGAGGTTTAGCCACTCCTGATTGCTATGGCAACCCAAAGGGGTCAGTAGGTCAGGCGTAGACGCGTGGTTTGACGGCAGCCATTTATGTCACGCACACGCACGCGAGGCTCCATGTCTGCATGCATCCAACATCCAACTTGACCTCCCTCATTAGCTGGAATTAGCCTAATACTTCACAGACAGGCCCGGGAAAGC
This sequence comes from Eutrigla gurnardus, assembly GCF_963514095.1. Classification (NCBI taxonomy): domain Eukaryota; kingdom Metazoa; phylum Chordata; class Actinopteri; order Perciformes; family Triglidae; genus Eutrigla; species Eutrigla gurnardus. The sequence goes on along the minus strand of NC_139919.1, from coordinate 23,372,572 downwards.
AAATGGGGCGAGGAAGAACTGCCACGTTCCCTCAAATTCCCTCACACTTATTTAACCCTCACCGGGGTCAGGAGGCTGACGGAACAGGACCGGGTCTCTGGCCTCGGGCTTGTTCTGGACAGCGGAGATGGGACGGTGGAGAAGTGCTTTGCGTGTGAAGAAGTGGGGCACAACTTGATCCAAAGGCCATCTTTCCACTCACATTTCCTCCTCGCGTCTGCATTTAGGGCATTTTTGTTAGCATCATTGTGATGCCGCTCTGTGGAAAACTGTAATTCTCTCGTGTTTAAACTAGAAAATTGCCTTTTTAAAATTAATTCCTGGAAAAGCCGCCTCATTCAACGGGTGCATTATCCTGAGAGGGGACGCAAACAGGGCTGAATACTTAAAATCTTTTCAAGTGTAACAAGCTGGCTTCATCTAAGGGAGGCAAATGCCGAATTTTGGTTATTACAAAATGACATTGCAGAATAAACCATTGACTGTAGTACACACTGGCATTCACCTTCACATAAAGACATTTACTATGTAGTTTTGCTGCCTAAACTTGCGAGATCACGTTAAAGAAATAGTCACGCAAACATGCATTCTCACCAATGTGCAGCCTAGAGGATTACTGAAGCCTTAGCTCGCCCCGGGGGAAAAAAATAACATGTGTTTTTGTAAGTCCGTCAGTATCTTAGACTTTATGACTCATGTTTGTCTGCGGTGCAAGCCAGTAAATATGAAGAATTAGTCATTTTCAATAGTAAACAGCAGTTGAAGACAGTTGGTAGCAGCTGTCGCAGATGACAAATCCCGCATGTTGAGCGATGCCCGCCAAATATTTTCATAGCGCTCTTGTTGAAATCACGAAGTCGCTGGCTAATTTAAACCAAGCTGGTATGTAGCTGCAGATGAGGTGCTTTTTACCTTGTGTCTCTACTAACTATATGTATATGTGAGGTTGAGGCGAGCCGAGGGTTTACAGTGAAGATGTCCTCTGTGTGTAATATTTTTTGGCATCCACCGACGTGCTGAGAGAATGGCTTTAGGAGTAATTTCCACCCCTCAGTCGTCTCTGTTGTTGCTCTCCTTTGTCTCGCCCCCTCAGCCGCCTGCCCTTCTTCCAGTGCTGTGATCCTGTCTGGTTATTAATTCATAGTTAAATCTAAACGGTCTGGACACTCGCATAACCCTTCCACTGCTGTTCATTTGACGCTTGGGAGGGCTACCACTGTGCACTCCACGCCCACCGATGCCCAACAAACACACATGATCTCCGGCTCTTTCACACTTTCACGTTATCCTCGCTCATTTGTATGCACAGCAACTTCCCTGTGCATTAACATGAGTTTTTTGGGGGTGTTAACATTTTTTTTTTGCCCTTCCCAACTGAATAGCAAAACCGTGCACAGCTATGATCATCATATTTTTGGACCCTTCACAGAAAGAATGTAAATTACGGCTTGTGCTGGGAAAAAGTACGAGCATTAGCATAGTTTAGATGCCATTTCCGACGCGCCATTCTGCTATCACAGTCTCAAGTGGCCAACTAACTACAAATTTGTACACAGGTCCACACTCACTCCTTCAACATGCTGCTTCAAAGAATATTTTTACACACTCGTGCAACACACACACACACACACACACACACACACAGAGAGAGAGAGTTGCACATGCGTACGCATACCCTTGCTGTCAGGATAGTGATAAATTGCAAGGAAAATTAAAAGGGGGAGCAGTAATCTGACACCTCCAGTGCTGGGCAACCAGTAATTAAATCCCTTCATTAGGTCAAATATTTGATTATGAAGAACCTGGGGTGGGTAGGTGGGTGGTGGGGGGGTGTAGTAATGACCTCTCTGTTTTCGGGGAAGGAAAACGAGGCGAGGAGAGAGACATCAGAGAAAGTCTCAGAGAAATCAAATGGAAGTTTAGACTAGAATGGCAAATAAAGTCATCTAAATTGTCTGTCGTCGCCGACGATGTTCTTCACACCTCCTTCCCACTTTCCCCCTGTCTTGGGACGGCGTCCGCATGTTGTTGTAGTGATTTGAAAACGCTGGCCGCAGCATCCCGCTAATGTGTTGACGAAGGCGGCCCGGGCCGAAGGGAGTCTCTCCCTCTCTGGTGGGAGACAGACAGACAGGGAGCGAGTTCGACAGACGAGTGAACATCGCTGGCCTCCGCCTCAACCCTCTCTGGGAAGCTGCTATAGCTGCAGCCTTCGAGTGCATCTCCTCCACTCTGCTGTGCCGTTCCTTGGTACATTAGCCCCAGATAACACGGGGAGGGATTACGCACATTAAAAGGCAGGAGTGTGCAGGATTAGCACAAAGTAACGAAAAGAAAAGAAAAGTGTCCATTCGCTCCGTTCTTATTGGGTTTCGTTTCTATCATTTCTGACTTTCACGTGTTATTGTATCGGTATTGAACTCGCAAATTTGGGTGGCTTTAAGAAGTAAAATTAGGCATAATGGCAAAACAAATGCCGGTGTGTGAAATACTTGGGGAATTGTACTAAATTGGCCCCCAAAAAAAAAACTTAGGAACTGATTTAATTTGCTATGCCCCATGGAGAACTGCAATTAAAAGTTGCATCAGCAGTTGCATTATGTTTGCACTGTATAGTTCCAAATGCAAATTTCTCTATTGATTAACAAATATAGAGCTAGTTCATGCTGAGGAGGTGTAGTCGTGTTTCTGTGGAGATACACTATACAAAACTGTTGATGAGGCACAATTATTCGGCCATAAATCAGAGAGAAGTCTGGGTTCTCTGACCTCACAGGGAGAGAAATGGACACGTTACAGTTTAAGGGAACCAGTACATAAAAAAACCCCACTTTACAACCTCGTCTCTTATGAGCCGCCGGCTTCCACAATTAATTAATATGTGTTTATGCAAGAGTGTACCTGAACTTAGATGCTCCTGTTTCATATTTCACAGCTTTCCCTCGATCTCTCCCCCTTTCCCTCGTGTGTGTGTGCATGTGTGTGTGTGTGTGTGCATGTGTGTGTGCTCGAATGCCAATGCCGTCATCAAAGGACACGTCAAAATGAAGGCTCTGGCAGAAGCTGCTATCGGATCACACACACACACACACACACACACACACACACACACACACACACACACACACACACACACACACACACAGCTCCAGCTATGCTTTCATATCACGCCCTGGCAACGCCCACTGACTGCAGCATATCACCACCGGTATCACCAAGGTTACCAGCGGTAGCCAGGGATACCGTTGGAGCCGCCTGTGAAAAATGTCGAGTGGGTGTAGGGTGTGGCCAAAGTCTAGTTGCTCGACGGCAACATCCTCGTGTCAAAAACCGTTCCATCATTAATGAGACACGTTTATAGAGTTAAAAAAAACCCAGTGCAACAGCTTGTTGTGATATTTTACTTTATTATATTTAATAATAAAGTAAAATAACAATATTCCCTACGTGTCAAATGTGAAAAGCTGATTTCTTCCACGGTCTATCACAGCTTGTATTTTTTTCATATGCTGTGAAAGAAGCATTATTCCCTTCCAAGTCTTACTTAGCACGTTGCTTTCTGCCATTACCAGCATGCTTCCCCCAACATTAATCCAGCCGCATGCCATTAACAACACAGATGTTGTTTGATCCCTCGCACCTCGTCTCGTTCTGCGTCTTTACACACACGCCTCTTGTTCCGACATAATATGTGCGTGCCTGTTCACAACACACGTTTTCAGACGCGTCAATTATACCAGGGTGCATGCATTAGCCGGCGAGTTAGTTGGCCGATGTGAGAGGCTCCAACTCATTGGCTTAAGATTAAAAAATTGGTGTTTCCATGACAAAGGAGGGCCTCCGCCAGCAGCCGCGCATCCACAGCGCCGACACACAAATTGAGAAAGAATATTCCCAGGCATGCTCCGAGCTTCACTCTCGCTGACTGGAGAGGAGAGAGAGAGAGACAGAGAGAGGTGAGAGAGAGAGAGAGGTGAGAGAGAGAGAGAGGTGAGAGAGAGATTGCTTTCCTCTTCAGGTATCGGAAACACTCAGAATATTTGGATCAATCAAGCTGAGGGAAAGACGGGAAAGAAGTGAGATGAACTGAAAATAAGAAAATTGTACGTGTTTTTTTTTTTATCTTTGCATTTTTGTAAGCCATAAATCATCCACACGCAGAGCATTTAAAGGCATGCAATCACACATACACACAAACACAATGACAATGAATTTGATGGTTTCGTTCCCCCCTGCAAGTGACAATTACATTCACATGGAGCTGCGTGTGTGTGAGGTGACAAGACCAGCAGAACCGTCTACAGAACGAAAGCCTCTCTCCAAGCATTTCCAGGTTCCACGGAGGCCTTGTAACACAACTTTGAGGTAATGTGTCAAGCCCTCCCCCCTCTCTTCCACATCCTACTCCTACCTCACGAGGATTAAAAGGTGAAATCTGCCCCGAAGCTATTTCAAACTGCTTTACAAACTGCAGCTAATGATGTTTTTTCTATACTTCTGGGTATTTATTCTTTTTTAAAGGTAGTATTTTATTTTATGCATTGCTAAAATGTGAACTTATTATTAGTGCATTCCGAGCCTTGTGACAATTTTTGCAGTATAATTTCTCCAAAGTGCATAATGACACGCATCCACAAAAGGGAAAAGCTATGAGAACAAATAGTTCAAGAGGTGTACTTTACACCCGTATGTTCCACTCTACAAAATGCAGAGAATGTCAAGAAAGAAATGCGACTCTTACTGAATAAGGTCAAATATTCAAGCGGAATGTCACTACAGTCTTATTGGTGCTGAAGTGCACATCGGTCCCTGGAAGCACTCTAAAAGAACGACGTTTGAGGAGACAAGTGATGAATGGAGAAAGCAGCACATTTCTCAATTCTATACTTGGAGATTGACGTGTTTTTTTAAATCTCAATGCAGATTGGCTCCTGGACGTCTTACTGGATGAGCTGCAGACACATTTACGTCAGTCAGAAGAAATTCCCTCTTAGAACACTGGTTTACAAAGCAGTCTTAGACACCTTGGACCTGTGTTTCACAATAAAAGCATCTACAGTGTATGATGAATCAGGATCTCCATGTCAACATACTGTACTGGATGACTTTCAAACCATTTATTCTATAGAATGCTTTCATTATTAAGTTTTATTACTAAAAATCCATACAGGAATGGGGCATAGCCCTATAATAAGAATGTATTATTATTACTCATCAATTTCTAAATTGTGTTTATTACTAATAAAACACTACTAGCCTGCTGTAAACCGATATGTGCATTGAATGACTTATTTAAAAGTCTCCTCATTAAACAGAGTGTAAAATAACACCCAGCCATTGAAATATACCGTGTAAAGCAGACACAGGGGACAGGGAAGAAGGGTTAAGGATGTAGCCTCAGGCTGTATGAGCACACAGACACGAGCCTAAGTTGTACTGCATGCATTGGTGGGTGCCAATTAATGCATTAACAGATCTGCAGAGCCTCCCCGCTCCAACATCTGATCCACAGGCAACATATCGGGTTGAAGACAGATCTCCGATCGTCAGGTGTGTTCACACATACACAAAACAGACGAGACATTTATACAGAGTCCCCTCAGAGAAAAGTCACCACCGGCGAAAACAAAAGACAAGGCGAGCTATCAGACCTGACAATCACCGGGGAATCCGCCACTTTCAAACAAATAAATGCACGCGCACAAACGCATGCATCACCTGCTTCCCGAGCCGAAGAATACAGTAGACACTGTAATTCACACCCTGTCAGCTAAACCAGAGATTTCATCTAGAGGGGAAACACCAGGCTCCTCCATTGGCCCCAATTACTGCGGCCTGGAAGCGGAGTCAACAGCCGCAGTTTTATACAATCACGTCGTCTGGGAGGAAATCAGCCCCCTTTCACTTCTGCTTTGAGCTGCGCGCCGCCGGGCCGGGGCTTTTCGGCAAAAGCCACTTAAACGATCAGATTGTGAAAGAGCAGAAATGGCCGGGTGCTCCTTGCAGAAAAAAGGAATCTATACAATTTGGCAGAGCGACCTTTCTTCCTTTCACTGATATCAAACAGACACCTTAATGGTGAGAACACACGAGAGCTCAGGCTGTTTGGCATAGAAGGAAAACCCATAGGTTCAATTTGTGTGCAATTTGCAGTGTGTGTGTGTGTGTGTGTGTGTGTGTGTGTTGGGGGGTGCAGGCCATACCGCTTTCTGTGAGCTCACTCGTATTGCCATTATACATCACAGCACAGCACCGGCGAGTGGCTGTGTCAAAAAGCCTGCCTCCCCCTCCACCATATCTCATCGTTACCTCACCTAACCAAATTACCCCCCACCTCCCACCCCCACCCCTCCCAGCCTCACCCGCCCCCTCCTCCTGGAGACACTGAGAGATGAGCTTCAGAAACAGCCGCCTCAAAAAGACAGCAGCAACGTCCAGCAGCACATGAGAAGAAATGAGAGCAAACAAACTGGAAATCAAAAGACATTTAGAAACCGAATGAGCAGCGTTTAGCCGATGATTTACTTGTCCGTTTAGCTACCGTTTCAACACTCGCGCTGTGTCACGTATAGGCTGTTCATGTTACGTTCAGTGGAAATCCTCTGGCACGGAGAGAAAAAGCAGCATGCAGCAAGTTTGTTTGAAAGAAGCAGAAGGATGCCAGGGAAGAGCTCTCACCGCCGAGCGCAATAAAGGAAACACAGACAAAAGTTACTCTCCATTAACAACCTGTACTCTCAGAAAGGAAAGGTAGCGTGTGTAGTATATTAAAAATACGCCTCGCTCTTTGGTAAGTCCACCCAAATCATTTCACTTAAGTGACCAAACTGTACACAAGAAAATCCTTCTAAATTCCTTTTTCCGATAAGGCCACACTCTGTTTTGACTCCGGCACCATCCAGGTGTCTCATTGAATGCCTGGCATTACTTGATTGACTCTTTAAATCTGTGTGAATTGGTACAAATGAGTCTTTCAAAAGCTAAAATGTATCAAAATATGAGCATCTGAGGCCCTATGTGCCTGGATGGTACATCTGTAAAATAAAATGTACCTTTGACTTGTGGTTCCTGCATTTCGGAGCCCATTAACGATGTACAGTATCTGTGTACCCTTTCTCCAACCGCATTGAGGCCATCTGTACGATCTTCCCCGTGCAGAGCTCGAGAGTAGCGTGATAAACTGGGCTCGCCGGTCATATTAGCAGGTAGAGAAGTCAGTGTGAGGCAACAACAGCTTGTGGCTCAGCTGGGGCTACGACCTCTAAGCACTGTGGTGGGACGAGGGGAGAGAGAGAGAGAGAGAGACATGGAAGGACAATAGAGATAAAGATGGATGGCCGCTGGAGGAGGGACAGCACTTTGGTCCAAAAACATCAGCCTCATCTGTGCACCTTTCTCCATCTCTGTCAGACCTCTCGTCATATTTAGTCAGAGGTATAAACCTGCAGATAGCACACTCACTCAGCCCGGGTCCGAGTCCGACCCGCGGCCCTTTGAGTAACCGCTCCCTCCCCCTTTCACCGGGACAACACTGTCCTCTCCATCAATTAAGGCAAATAGCCTTTAAAATGTTATTTTAAAAAGCATGACAAACCTGCAGCGACTGATCGCTGTTGGAAAAACATATCCCTGCTTTCGTTATTTTGTTATCTTCATCTGCAGGAATTATTGGACAACTTCAACTCCAACTATTTGGCGGGAAACCCAGACAACCTGACACTAACACTACTACAACGCAGACGCTGAGTAATGCAGAATCCCACCAAGCATTTGGAAGCATTGGCAATTTCTGAGTTGAAAGTGTTGAGTCATTTTACGGTATTATGAAACACTTACTTTTTATTTTCAATCTCCATCTCCAACATAGAGAACTGACTAAAGGGGCTGTAAGGTAAAGTCTAATATGACTGCATTTTCTACAGACTAGCTAAACATGTAGGCAATGACTTTCAAACAAATGCATGCTGGCTGAGGGAGGCGGATACCAACCAACATTCAGGGTTCAGAAAAAAAGAGACATGAAACCCAGCAATCCCTACCACGACTTGGACCTTCAGTGTACGAACACTGTGAATGGTTTCATTACATCTGGCAAGTGGCTCAGGAAAGCCTTCAGCTCCACAACACAACCACAAAAAAAAAAAAATATCAGTGCTATTGGCAAAGAATAGAAGGGGAATGTACGTGGCCTTTAACAGATTATACAGACTATAGAGCCGCCGGCAGCACAGAGCGGCCGTGGAAACGGGCCGCCGCCGCTACAGAAGCGCTAACTGGGAGGTCACCCTGTTTTCACAAGAGCCGTGTGCTCTGCAAATACAACCGAAATATTAAGAGAACATACTTCCCAAATCACCGGAAGCAATGCGATACTTATGTTTACTTGGACTGTTTATTGGTTAATTCCTGAAGAAACTCATAGATGTCTTTCCTTATTGTATTTTCATGTGTAGCACAAACACTTTTTTATTTCATGCTGGGCTAAAAAGGTACACACACACCTTCACAGGCCTACACATACCGGGCAGACAGACAGGTTGAGAGGAGGGGGGGGGGTGGGTGAAGATATTGGGAAGAAGGGAAAAAGGTGGATGGTGGCTTCATGCTGTCACACAGCAGCAAAAAGGACAGAGAGGAGGGCCCTGTCACATTACATCAGCTGCAGCCACAACCGCCCTGCCAGCACCCTGCTGCTGGGACAGAGGAGAGGGGAGGGGAGGGGAGGAGAGGTGATGGGAGGAGAGGGGAGGAGAGGTGATGGGAGGAGAGGGGAGGGGAGGAGGGGAGAGAGGAGGAGAGGGGAAGGGAGGAGAGCGGATGAGAATGGCAGAGAAGGGAGGGGAGGAGAGGTGATGGGAGGAGAGGGGAGAAGAGGGGAGGAGAGGAGGGGAGGTGATGGGAGGAGAGGAGAGCGGATGAGAATGGCAGAGAAGGGAGGGGGGGAGACGAGAGGGCAGGAGAGCTTTTCAAAGTCCCTTCATTAAACCATCGCAGGGAGACAGATCAGTTTCACACCATCAGCTGAGCCTCAAAAAACAAAACAAACTATTCATCCAAACACAGAAACGTGTTCACTTGATCAGAATTTGACAATCAGCCGTCATCAGTCGGGGCTTCAGCTCTCCCTCCAGAACCGGCACCAACCCCACACTTTCCACACTCTGAACCCGGTTGCAGTGCATCAGCCAAACGGCCAACTAAGCAGACCCGGACAAAGAGAAGATGAGAGGAAATGACAAGAAGAACACCCACTTCTGCTCTACTATTTGAATGGTATCTCATTCCTCATCCGGCCTCACATGCAGGAGTCTCCCTCCACTCTCACCGTGTTGCCAGGTCTCGACGATTCGGCCACAATGGGGACCTGTGTGGAGAATCCCAGCCTTGAGATATACGAGACGACATTTCAGAGTGGTGTGTGTGTGCGTGTGTGTGTGTGTGTGTGTGTGTGTGTGTGTGGAGGAGACTGTACAGAATGGGAGAAAGAGGATTAGAAATGAACTGTGGAGATGGCGTATAACCTGACAATAAGTCCCTTCTCCCCAGTGTGTCTGCGTCGTCTGAATGTCAGTGTGTGTGATAGAGAGAGGCAAAGGATTAGCTTCGAAGAAGAAAAAAAATATTTCCCTTTGTGTTCCAAGTGATGCTGTCAATCACTGCACTGTAAGAGGACCTGTGTGTGTGAATGAGAGAGAGAGAGAGAGAGAGGGGATAGCATATATACGGATGCACAATTCTGGCTATGGCCATAAACATAGCCAAAAATAGACTAGGTCTGACAGCGGAGCTGTTTTATCATTTATCTTTTGCTCCAACACTCCAACCATTTTAATAACCGAGCACCTTAATGCACTTTGCTACCACACCAAGCCACAAAAACACCACCACAGACCCCGAACACAGGCTGTAACATCCCAGAGCAAGAGGCCAAAGCAGCCCTCGCACAAATGCTCCAACACACACAGCGTGCAGCAGAGAACCGCTTCTGTTTATCATTAGAGGTCAACAGATAGTGGATTTTTAACGGCCCGTATAATGCCGATATTTGTGAGCAGGAAAACAAGAAAGCAGGTAGCCGATTAGCCTGCAGATTGGCTTCAAGCAGCAGCTAGCAGGCAGACGTGTAATTATGAATCCCACTTTTCCTGCCAAGACCTGCAAGATTCTGTTCCTAACTACCTGAGGTCCATGCCCCACCAGCTACGCAGGGCAGGTCTTGTGAAATCTGAAGTGGGGTGATACTTTGTCTTCGCCCAAAAGGCGTTTTAGGAGGCCGGTCTCACACACGGCTAGGTTTAGTGTCACTTAACATCCAAAACGAAGAAGCTAAATGCAGCAAAGATGCCATATATCACAAAATGAGTTAATCATCGGAAGCATTACCAGCGTTACCATCGCAATGAAGCGCTTACATCTTCAGCGGTAATTAGACCTATCCCTGGGAACCAGCAAAAGACGATGATTCTGATTGGTATTGTCATAAATAAGGGTTTTTAACTGATGAATGTAACCGACGTGAGATACAAGCTCACGCTTTGGGATTTACAAGGATTTCAACTGACAGGATTAAAGATTTATTTTTGTATAATCTTCCTATTTAAATCGAGTTTCTGTTTGCAGCTCATTATTGCTCAGGTTCTCTGATCTGCTACTCGGGAACGTTGCTGTTGCGAGCGTATGGGATGCTCGGCCCTGCCCCCCTGATCCAGGACATGAATCCAGCGCACCTTGGAAAAACCAAACTATTCAGTAACTCCATTGCACACAGAGCTATACATGGACAAGGTCATCAAAAAAAGTCTCCATTACATCTTGGCAAACAGATTACATAATTGTAAGGCAGCATCCGAAGCCTTTCCTTGTACACCCTGGCAGACGATCAGTCACAGTGATCAAAGCGCTAGATGCGTTTCTTTGTTTCTGCAGCTTCACTCCAGCCCCCACAGAGTCAGTTATTAGAATACAATATATTATTATATAATATATTACATATGCCGGTACACTAACAATTCCCGAGGTCCTCGTGCACCGACAAACCCCCCAAACATTATACACTGAGAGAGGAAAAAAGTGATTATTTCTCCGTTGCAGAAAACAAAAACAAGCAGGCTTAGTAAGATGAGGAGGGTGTGAGGTTTCTGTTGTGAGGTGCGATTCTTGCCGCTTAGCTGCCTGCTGCATCGAGCGCCAGGCAAAATGATTTCCTACCACACAGACACTGTACGCAGACGGATGGAGATGCAGACAGACAGACGGGCTCTGCTCCATTAAGGAACACGCAAACAGAAAATACAAATGCGACGGCTAAACAATTCTACCCAGAGGAAGAACAAATACGACTAATTAGATCAGGCGGGGACAAAACGCACACATATTTTTAGAGTGTAGGGGGGGGCTTGAGAATGCACTGATGCAGCGAACGCGACAGGCACACATAAAATATCCATGATCAGCAAGAGCATACTGGCTTCTGGAAGCAGGTGATTGACCTTAGCAGAGAGGAAGAGACAATAAAAAAAAAAGTGAATTTCTTCATGCTAATCAGGAAGATTCCCTCCTCCCTCCCTCTCTTCTCCATCCCTTCTGACTGAGCAGGTGGTGGCGGTTATGATGCTGCTGTTGTTCTTGTTCAGGTTTGGGCGCATTAAGATTCCATCGCGCTCTTCCTCCCTCCCGCTTTGTCTTACTCTCGTCTTTCCTCCACCTACCCTCCCTCGCTGCCTCCCCTCCTCTCTCATCCTCCCTCTCTCTCTCGCATGTTGTCTTCTGTTTGGCGGCTGAGAGGTAAAACACCAGTCGCCAAAGGAGACCCGGGCCGGGTCAGCCAGGCAGAAGGGTTGCTGCTGGGGCCCGTTAGCTGGAGAACTGCTGACGTGGCAAGCATCGATCAGTTCCCGCGCGGCCCTGCGGCCTGTGGGACGAGCTGGCTGATGGACAGGCGAGCTGGTGCTGACTGTCCAGCAGGCAAGAAAAAAAGAATCCCAACGAGGCCTGATCCGATTACCATTTACTCTGCAAATCCATCGTTATCCATCGTCTTGGCCCCACCTGGACTTCAGAGAATCAACTTTATTTCATTACAAAGACACACAATGGAGGAATGATCATCAGTAATCACTTTTGACCAGGTGTAATGATTACATTATGTGTCCCTATTATCCCGGTGAAATTAATTAATTCATAACATTTGTTTGGCACTATAAAAGACAAGACATTTGCAAATTAATCCAACCTCATGGGCGACCCTATATATGAACTAAAATAACAAGCAATCCCTATGCAACCGTCATTGCACTGTTAAAAACAAAGTCTGGAATATCCCCGCCGCATCATGGAACCACACTTCATCATGACATCATCTCACGTCAAGTGAATTACTCCATGTAGGCGACGTCATTCCAGCGCGCTGGAGCCGGTTTTAGTATCAAAACAACCTGCCGCCACCGTGACATCACAGGAGGTGTTTCCCTATAATCATCGGGGTTCCACTGCTCCGTTTTTTTTTTTTTTTCTCAAATGAATCCTGTTATTTCAACCACTCAAACAAACCATGTGCTCTGAACCGGCACTCTGTGAATGACAGAGAGCGAGACGAAAGAGAGTCAAGGGGGCTGGTTAAGTGCACTGAGTGAGCGGCAGTAATCACAGCTCTGGTAAAAGCACTCTCTTGCTCTGTATAGTGTTCCTCAGAATGAGCCTGCTTTCTGTCTGACTCTCTCTCTCTCTCTCTCCCCCTCTCTTCCTCTATTCCTCTCGCTGTCTGATAATAGCTCTAGATTGAGTAATTGTGTGTTTGAGTGGAGTTACACTGCAGGGTGGAACCTGCAATCAGATACTGAGAACATGTTTCTCTCTCTCTCTCTCTATCGCTGTCTGTCTCTCCATTCATAACATGCCTCAGCAGTCTGGCCTCCTCTACACCCGGCCCTCCCTCCAGCCATGCGATTCCTGCAGGCGCTCCTCAACCATCACCCTTCCACAACCTACTCCACGCAGCCGGCGAGGGCTGGGGTCAATAACAGCTGTGCACCGTGCTGTAATTGATGTCATCATTTCAATTTGAGCTGATTATAGTTGAGAGCTGCTTATCGTGTGACCTGGGGTGGAATAACACACTGTAGGGCCCAGTGAGCTGCCACGCCTGACCAAGCTAAACTGCCGGGGCCTGGATGGATGGATGGATATGTTGGCTGGGCCCAGGGCTGCCTTTTCTATTGACTCCTAATGCGGCGGTAATGACTGAGCGTATTCCAGGGGCATAGCATTTAGTGTAGTTCTGGGGCTATTACTGTGATTGGCTTGCCCCACTGTCAACACAGCCTCCACATGATTCAGCCCTCTGCTGGCACAGGACTGGGTGTACATGCAGACTATGCACGTGTTGGCTGTGTAATGTTAAGTAGCTTTACAGCATTTCTAATTCTAACAATCCCAACATTACATTAAATGTGGGGGTGCACTGATCCAACTTCTTCAGTCCTGATATTCATGCCTGGGCTTTGGGTACTAATACCAGTTAAAACAAAGTGTAACAAATACATGCATGGACATGCATTGAATTGTTAACAAAAACAAACAAGAACTTATATGTGGAGAGCAAATACACAAGAATTTAATAGATTGTCCCCATTGCCACGCATATACAGGGTCGCCCATGAAGTTGGAATAATTTGCAAATGTTTTGTCTTTTATAGCGCCAAACAAATGTTATGCATGAATTAATTTGATGTGTTATTGGGAAACATAATGTAATCATTGCACCTGGTCAAAAGTGATTACTGATGCATTTAAATAGGAATAAACGGAGGATCGCGTCTGAAAACAAAATATTCCAACTTTATGGGCAACAGTGTATGATCCAGCAGTGAAAGCGACAGGAAAACTTAAAAATATCCGCGATCAGTAAGAGAAGCAAGTCATTATCGGCCCATTATCAGATATCGGTATTGGTGTAGTAACCCTGAAGGCATTTTTTTATAGTATTTGCAAAGAACATGGCATTTCCAAACATCCGCCCACAGGAAATAAAGAAATAAAACACCTGTCAATGCTTTGGCATTTCTCCTTCCTGTTGATGTTGAGTCTTTTCAATAAAAGCACCAAAATAACACCATCGCCTTCCAGATTTCCTGCTGGGCGCTAATAACACACACGAACAGGCTGAAGCACACAGTCGTACATAAGTACGGCGAATTAGAATATACAAAGGGCAACACCTGCACAGGATCAGGGCTAATTATCTGCCAACAGATGATGATGCCCATACTATGCAAATAGCTGCCATAAAAAATGTCCTCTAGTTAGTAAAACCTCGATCCGGCTTCTTGGCTCCAAACTTCGAGTTTCCACGTAGACAACGGGTAATACCCTTAACCCTCAACACCACTCGTCTGATCAACGCTTGGGAGCAGAGCTGCTGCTAAAAACAGACAAAGACTGCTCACTAAAGGAACACCATCTCTTGCCATCTTTCTTTCTTTTTTTTTTTTTTTTTGCCGGAGCTCTGAATCTGTGGGTGTTGGGGAGCAAAAAGCCGTCTGCCACTTTCTTTTTATCTTTCTTTCTCTTGTCATTTTCCTGACTCTTAATACCATCATTAGGAGAGCTCTCCCGCTTGCTGCTACCGCTGCTGGCCAAGAAACAGGAAACAGAGAGAGCGGGGAGAAGAGAGTGAGATAAGCGAGGGGTGGAGACAATTAGAGAAATGTGTTCGCAGGTTTTTGTCATGCGGCGAGGTAAAGACGGTTCACAGGAACTTTGCTTTGGGCTGCCGTCCGTCCCCCGCTGTGCGTCTGAGCGCCTGACCCGTGCTGTAGGTGTGCATCAGTCACACGCCTGCAAAAGGGGTGTGCAGCACGTTACATCACAGCTGAGGGCTGCACACGTCCTGTCATCCAGGTGTGCACCCACCTGGATGACGGGAGTAAACTCCAAAATGACAGGCAACGCAGTTGCTCGGCTCCAAACCGAGACACGAGGATTACTTCTCACCCAGCTGGATCTCATTTCTGTGCACGCCCAGCGTCTCCACAGACCTGCGTGACCCTCTGTTCCCACGGTAACCTGAAGCTGCCCCCACCATTTGTCGGAAGGCACTGATTATAGCAGGTACTGTGGCCCATCTGGAAGACAGGAAGCCTCACGCTGGAGATAGATATCTGGATGTGAAGCACGGCAGTGAGAGTGTGCGTTTGTGTGCGTCGACTGGAAAGTGTTTGTCTCTCAAGTATTAATTTAATTATGTATGTAATCAAGATCATTTGTTTCAGCTGCAGCAGCTCTAACCTACCTGTACGTGAATTTCTGCGTGGTTTAAAAGTTAAGTACATCCCGGTGGAAGATCTAACTGTAATCTGACTGTTTTTGTGGATTTGACCTTCTTTCCATCAACAGGGCTCATAACCGGCGGAGGCAACGACTTTCATCAAATCTAACAAAAGCTTAAAGTGGCTCTGATTTATTTGCTGAAAGTGAATGAACTCCCAAAGTGAAAATGAATGCGTCTCTGGCTGAGAGTTTGACACCGTTGCTCTCGGTGCGATGGTGTAAGCACACTGTGTGCAGTGTGACAGTCCCCTACTTCGCTACTTCATCGCATCACAATGACAGAATTATTTAGCACGGAGAATTGAAACAGCGATCATTTCCTGACTCCCATTCCCATCTCTCTGTCTCTTCAAGAAAAAGCAAAAAAAAAAAGGTCTGTCAGCATGCTGACACTCAACATTCCACATACGATCCTAAAAACACACACACACATACACACACACAAATGCACCTGACCTCACACCCACATGTGCACAAAATCAGGCCAACACAGCCCCCACATCTCTGAACAAATACAGTAGGTGAGACTCAAGGAAAGACCAGGAATGGGGCAAGCGGTTCAGACACACATGGACCTGAATTTCAGGGATTGAGATCGTGGTATGTGATGTCTTGCTTAGAAAGATTTCTGCCATAATGAAACAAAACCAGTCTCTAAATATCAACGGGACTTTAAACGCCACAGATTCTGAAGCTCTAGGAAATTAAATTGGTTCAACTTTTACCTGAAGAAGTTTGCCTAAGGTCACATCATACAAAATCTGAAATATGACTACAGGTGAAACATAAATGCACTTTAACAAATGGCTGTTTCCGTACAAGCACCCACCCATTTGCATCAATAAAGCAAAGAGAGCCTTAATGTTTCACGGAAACATCCAAGAAGAATTTGCTGTCAGCATGTTAAACCTCAACCACTGAATATGAACCTCTTCAAAAAGGCACAATACCATTCGGAATCGTCTGGTGCTCATCTACCAAAAACTGATTCATTATTTGCAGTACAGTGTTTGTAAAGTCAAACAGGTAAACCAATAAGTAGCTTTTTCACTGTGTAATAGCAAGAAATGCCTTACTAATGATATTAATGATGGCTCTCTTCTTCTCAAGTGACCAGCGAGCCTGAAAACAGAGCAGCTAAATGGAATTCAACCAGCTTTCCTATCGTGACATCATGACCTGTAATTCTTATAAGACAATTTCATAAACACGAGGAAAAATTTGGCACCCGATTCATAATCACAAATATACGCACCAACATTCATGCATGAAGTGGAAACCTTGTACGCTTATCAGTTTGTACTTTTCTTGGATTCATGCAGTGCCCCATTCTGCACTCTGCACACACGGAAACAGTCTCAGCTGCAGTTTAATTTCATTTTGCACTGCACGGATGCAGGACTAAAAACCACACACACACACACAGACACACACACACACACACACACTCCCCAGTTCCCATACAGTAGAGTGGGCCGCCTCCTCCAAACCATCCAGAGAACTAACCAGCTGATCACAGCTTCTGTTCACAGAAATCCAATTCCCTCCAAAGGTCATTTGTCCATTCAAAGATTTTCCTTTTTTTCCCTGTCCTCTCTCATGCCCCCCTTATTTATTCTGGTCATTTGCTACTTCTTGAAATCTATACCCTTTGCCCTCCTCCTTTCCCGTCCTCGGCCTCTTTCATTATTATTTTCTTGTGTTTTGGTTCTGAACCCAATCTGCCCCTGTCTTGGCTCTACTCCCTCCTTCCCGCCATCACACACCCTGGATCACAGCCAGGAAGAGGTTCTTGGCTGTGAATGGCAACGCAGGGCAGAAAAGGCTCTAACCAGGTGGCCGGGTCACTGAGGAAGTGGGCACAGCAGGGCAGAGCTGGGCTTCGTGGCTCTGCTGGGTTTAAAAAGGCAGATGCGGCCAGAGCTTGGCTGCGATACTTGGCATGCCGGAGGAAGCTGTAAGGATGTATTAGTAATGACACGAGTCGTTCAGGGGCGAGGAGAAACAAATTAAATATAAGTGGACAGCGCTAATGTGATTATTAAACTGTTTTTTTTGGCTGTTACGGCACTGATATGGGATATTGTCATTAAAAACAAATATTGTTTATTCCTCAGCAGTCTCATGATTACATTTTGAAAACATAATTTTAATAGTTTGAGGTTCTAGTTAATAGAACACTCATGTGTCCAGAGTTCCATCTGTCTGTATTGGCCCTGAAGAGATCCCTTCCTAATTAAACTATGTAACGTAAGTGATGGGGGACTAAATCCACAGTCCTAAAAAATGGACAGTACTGGATCAGCTCACCAGTAAAGTGAATACATTTTAGTGCAACATTCTCTATTTGGTTCGTCGGTCAATGTTTTCTTGCTACACTGTGGTGGAGGGACCATAAAATAAAGAGATCATCTTAACTAATAACATCATCACTTTGGAAGAACTTAGATGCTCTGTGCAGTTATGTGTAAAGTCAGTATTTTTTGCCAAAATGCATTGACAATATTGTTGAATACACCCATCCTCGTGTATGACGCAACATAAATGGGCGTCCGTTTGTAAAAACATTGCTCCATAGACAAAAATCTTCTTTCTCATCTCGTAGATTGGAGTCATAAATGTATTATAGTGAACAAAAACACGCGTACACGGGCATGCAAGTGTTATTTAATGTGTGACAGACTTGACAACATGTCAACCTATCCTTTAAAGATCCTGGCCTGCCTGGCAGTGCAGTCATCCACTCGGGTGCTAACTGAAGATCTGTTATCGATAACCAACTACACTTTGACAGCAACTTTTCCTAGAAATTACCGATAGCTGACGGGCCGGAGCGAGCAGCAGCAGCAGCAGCAGCAGCAGCGAGTTGCTGCTGGCTGCTGTCAGGCTAAGTGGGCATGTCAGGCCTGTGCTGTCCTGGCTCCCTGCCTGATCTCTCAGCTGCTTGCTCAGTCCCCTGTGTCCTCAACCCTTAACGGATCCAGTTGCTGCTACTCAGCTCCAGTGGCGGGCTGATCTGACTGACTAATGAACACTTTTCCTAACAAGGGGAACCCCTTCCCCAATATCATCATTCCACATGCACATCTATTTCCCAATGTTATTCCTATTTAGATGCCTTTTTTTTCCCCCTTCCATCTTTCACACTCGCCCCTTCCACCACTTCTTCAGGCACTGTCCTCCATCTTTCCGTCTCCTCTCATCTCAGCAGTGGCTGTGCACATTCTTCACACGGGCTAAATCAGACTTCTCTCACTTGCTGACATCCATTCACCACGTTTGCCATCTCTGTTCCTTTCCCCCCCCCTCTATTCATCATCCCGCTCTATTAAAAGCATTTGCAATTCAGGACTCTTTGAGCAACTGCTGTGCAATCGAAATATTTTATGGCGGCAACTTGCAATTTTCGAATGCTGTTGAAGCGTCTGCTATTTGTCCAGTCCTGCAGCATCTACGAGTAGTGACGAGGCAGCTGGATGTTATTCTAAAAAGCATTGTGCTGGAGATATAGACACAGATACTAAAATTATCGGTGAAACATCAGGGGGTTCTTTTAATAATCCCTTCACCCTTTAGCATGAGCAAACAAAAAGGAGCAGAGGACAGAGGGATGAAAACATGACTCAGGAATTTCTCATGGCAGGCCTGATGCTCCAACCAGTTTAGAGGACATCAGGGAGTAAAGTGGTATAAATCATAAGTTCGGCGCCATGACAACCTCTAAGCTACGGGATCAACCGCCGGTGACAGAGAGAGGGGTCAAAGGGCAAACATATCTCCAATAGCCCTCATGTCATTCTGTCCACAGGCACCATTACAGCGAGCTCAGTCAACACTGCAGCAGTCGGACAGATAAGAGGGAACACGGGTCGTCCACTCACCAGGCCGTCACAGTTGCTGATAGCCACGGTGGCTCCCGGTGTGTCTGTGATGTCCCCCACGTACAAGCATTCATCCTGCAGTGGCTCAGAGTGCCGGGTGCTGTCGCTGTCATCGTGCCACTCCATCTTGGCTCCGGGGGCCACCAGCCTGGCGTTGTGGCGCAAGCGCAGGTGGAACTCCCGGCCGAAGATGGTGACGTTGTAGTAGAGCCTTTCCCGAAAGGCCACGGGCTCTCCTTTTGGTCCTTCCCACTCATCATTGCCTACTCCTACCTCCCTCTTCCGGCGCCTACGGGACTGCCCTCCTGCCATGCGGCCAGCCGAGACGGCGTGCGACAGGAAGCGGCCCCCTGCGTCCACACGGATCGGCCTCACCAGTCCATACTCCCCCAGGACATGCTGCAGGGAGTCTGGGGGACAGGAAGGGGAGAGCGAGTCACAGGTGAGAGGAGAGAGGGAGAGAGAGGGAGGAAAGCATGAGGCAGTGGCAGGTGAGAGAGGAAAAGATGTGTTATTTGGCAAGCGTGTGAGAATGTGAAGTGAGTAAATGAGAGGTTGAAGATAAGAAAGGGAAACCACAGTGGGGAGAGGAGGAGACGTCATGGGAGAAGCATGAGGGATAAACAGTGGAGAAAACGGGGAGTCATGGGTGAAGGGAAAATAACAGGAGGGGAAAAGATGTGGGAGGAAAAATAAGGAAATAGAAAACTGTCAAGGGTTTGTTTATTCCTCATTCTGCATCACAATAATACATTAAAGAAATAAAGGGCTGTAAACTCTCTCTCACACACACACACACACACACACACACACACACACACACACACACACACACACACAGCCCCACCCAGAGGCGACCCCGGTGCTCGGCAGTGCGCGTTTGGAAACGGCAGCCTCAGCAGTGCGCGCTGCGCTCCTGACACCTCCTGTGCCCTTCTACCGTCAAAAGAAGAGCCAGCACAAGATCAAGGTGCTAATTGCGGCTTTCTCACGCTGTTTTCTCACTATCAGGCGGCTCGATCTGCAAAAAAAGTGATTACTATAACCTCCAAGCCGACTGGATAAAGGAAACCTCTTGTAAAATAAGCGCTTTTAATTAATATGCGCATTGGATTTTGCATTTTTCTATTGTCATTAATTATAATTATACTGTATCCTAACTACGTGCTAATTAATCCATTCGCGCGTCTGACAGTGTCTTGGACGGAGGGAACATTTCACGTGACAGTGACAACACAGGTGCGTTATTATTATTATTATTATTATTTTTAGGCGACCTGACAAACGCTGCCCGCACCCACACAGCCACCCACACCGCACCGAGGCCACGTTAAAGTGTCAACGCCATCACAGAGTCAAGAGACAGTAACGGCATCACCTCACATGTGGTCCCCAGGTGGACTTTCTATTATTGTTATGATTAGGTTTTCCACTTGGCAAAACATCATTTATAAAGTTTGCAGACTGATTTCAATCCAACACACACACACACACACACACGCTGTAAATATTTCCTGAGCGCCTATGTCAGAGGAATGATTTGATAATAGTGTGATCAATAGGCTGACATCCGACTCCAGCGTCCTGTGACAGATCGATAGATGCGACAGCGGCAGAATCAGATAACGTTAGGCTACTTCCCTGCATAATCCGACAGTAAAAAAAAAAAAAAAAAACGGTGCCCCCCTTTACACCCCCAGATAACATCACCCCCTCCCCTGGATGGGAGAAATCACAACACTGCCTGCGCCGCTGAGGGACCTCCCGGAAAAAAAGACCCTTCAAAACACCACAGCAGGACGCGCAGAAGTTGCAAATGCGTCCTACATTGTTGTTTGCAAAAAATAAAAAACTGCAAAAGCGTGTTTAAAAAAATTAAAAAACACAAGCAGGAAAACAGCGGACAGTGTTTTTGCCGCTACGTTGAGCGCGTGAAGAGCCCCCGTGCAGCCCCCCCTCGGCTGATAGGAGATCAGCAGATAACGCAGAACATAAACAACTGACCACGTTTAACCCCGCTGTACGTACCGACGCTACTGGCGATGTAAAGGCCGCTGGTGTGCAGCAGAAAGGCCGGTAGAATAATTAGGACAGTAAATCCATGCGAGAGACCCATGGCAGCTCCGAACTGCGCAGGTGAGAGAGTGGGACTCCGGGCTCCAGTGTGGTGAAGTTCCCCGCCTGGCGCGACCAGCCACGCCACGACAGCAACAGCACAGCAGCCCGCAACTAGACTGCCAAGTGCACCGGGAGAGACGGAGCTCTCCTCCCCTCTCTCTCTCCTCCTCTCCGCTGAGGTCTCTCTCTCTCTCTCTCTCTCTCTCTCTCTCTCTCTCTCTCTCTCTCTCTCGCTCGCTCACTCTCTCTCTCTCTCCCACTCAACTCTCCTCCTCTATGTCTCTCTTTCCCTCAACTCCTCTCTCTCACATTGTGCGTGCTCTCCCCCACTCTTTGCCTTAGTGCTCTGACAACTACACACGCGCACACACACACGCCGGGCACGCGCACACTGCCCGCGTGTGCTGGCCGTGCAGCGGACTGACTGACAGGCCCGCTGACAGCTCGCCTCCGACAAGAAATGCAGTGGAATTAACCCAACGGAGCCGCTTTATCGCACCTCCGGCGTGAGCCGCGCCCCGAAAAGTGTGTTTTCTTTGCAAACTTCTGTCGGTCTCGTGTCGTTTGAAAACTACGGCTCAACTCTCCCGGTCCGCCGCAGTCCCCGATGCGCTTCAAGCCTTGGCGTAAACTTTCAATATCCCGTCAAGCGTCCTGGGTTGGTGTGAGCAGCAGCGCCCCGTGTGGCTCACCGCCGCAAATGCACTCCGTTTTTTTTTTATTATTATTATTTTTTTTTTGCAGGGCCCATGGGTCCAATTTAGAGACAGGAAGAAAAAAAAAAGTCAGACTAACCCTAATCCTGCCCTCATTTAACACATAATTTACCTCTATTGACCACTAACCTTATATTGTTACAAACATCGATGAGCAGCATAAGGTGAACTACTGTCAGGAGCAGAAGCAATTATATTTAATTTTACTTTTTTAATTAATTAATTAATTAATTAACAACAACAACAACAAAAGACTCAACTGATCTTTGATGTAATTGCCAAACCAAGTATTAAGATGAGCCCCATTTAGCAACTTAAAAAAAAAAGCTCTGATTTCATAGTCTTTGGTGCTTGTTGACAGATATTCAGGGCAACACAAAGGCTACACAAACATAGGTCTGCAGCAGAGTAGCATACTAAAATAATCACAATATGCTGAATAATGACAAAGTGCTGAAAGTCCAGTCCTCAACGACACCGTGGAGTGATTATAGAACAGCAGATTAGTGTTTTGAGGGGGGCAAAGTCATATTGTTTATGTCCCTGTTGGGTTTTTTTAATGCGCCTGCAAAGAGTAATTCACTCCAAATATAAAAAGGGAAACAGGTTTACAGTTCCAAACAGACCAAGAACTAGAATATAATAAATCAGCATCGCTCCTGCAATGCTGCGTAAATTGTCCTGTATGATTCATCTGTTGAGAATTTTATTTGATTAATCAACTAATGATTTAAGTTATGGATAACAATGAGTTCTGGGAGCTCATCTGTCATCTTCGTTATTTTTACTTTTACAATAATAAGGCTTGATCCAGCACACATTTTGCTTTCTCTTTGATGAATTACTTCATGATTAATTGATCAAATAAATTGTTTTATTTGATTAGCAAATATATTGCTGAGTGATTTGATCGGCTAATCAATTATTTCTTCAGCGGCGGTCACTTTACAGTACAATAAAACCAATGTCTCTTTGCAGGCAGAGTCCGTAAAAGTCTTGTTTAATGTGAACAACAAAGACTGCAATTTCTGCAGTTTAGTAAGTTAAGTGAGGTTTAGCTTGCTTGCAGAGTGTAATAAATGTCAGCTAAATATTAATGTGGAGCTGTAGGCAACTCAAAATTGTGAATTTGTATCTAAATAGCTATTAATTATCTTGGTGGCCTTGCCATCAGCTGCAAGAAATGTCACATTTTCCCTGTTTTATCCCTGATTATCTGGTTAAAAGGTTCAGTTCTTAACTACTGCAAATTTGTTGGTGTGACACGTTAATAATTAAACTCATTATTTTCTTGTATTATTTTTGTGGTCTTCTTGATTTCATTTGCATTTAATACACCCACTATCTTGCCGTCTGAACATCAGTGAGAAAACTTGGAATAAATTATGGTGATTTGTAGCTATTTTTCTATTCTGTGATCTTTTGTGAGCTATATTGTGTCTTTCCTGTGGATCTAATGACTTAACAGATGCATGCGATGCGCCTTATTTACAAAGAACGGCAAATAACCGTAACATCCCGGGTTCTGTCAATACACCCCTCACCAAAAAATAGAAATATTTACAGAACTAAACTAAAATTCCAAATGTTGTCCTTTCAGTAACTTCAATTCTATTATAAAGCCCCAAATCACAAATTTGGAAAACCTCCCTAAAACATCCATTAGCAGGGGAATCGGGAAGAAACCTTCTGTATCCTCTCCGAGGATAGAAAGAAGTGCAATTGATTTCATGTGTGCAGAATAAATGACACCATAATTACAACATCCATATGCCAGAAATGATAATCAGAGTAGTAATAGCAGGAGTTACAGTAATGGCAGCAATAATAGTATAAATGATTACTACAGATGATAACAGCAGCAGTGGATATAATAGAATTATCAAATTAAAGCAGAAATAGTAGCATAATAATCGAAATGTGACTAAGTAATAATAGTAGCAGTGGGTGTCAAGCAGGGCCACGGCAGCAGGCAGAACCACTATGATTAATGTCACACGTGCACTCTACTGGTTGGATCTATGTGGCACCAACTGACTCCGACTTCCTTGTATTCTGGGATGGTCATGCCTCCTAATTAAGAGTGGTTTCACGAACCGCGGGATAAAGTGAAACTCCTGAGATTCCTCAATTGCCACATCATCAGTGAACTTTTACAGGAAGCTCTGGAGAGCAGACTGAATTAATTCCCACCTCCATCTCTTGAATCATCCGGTATCTTACTATTCAGGACCTGTGTGCCAGCAACATAGTAGGCGGGAAGCCATTCTGAAGGCAACCGTTCCAGTTTCTTTCTTTTCAAGTTAGATCAGTTTCATTCTGTTGGTACAACTTATACCGTTTTGGAAATGTATGCTCAGTCTACCGTAGCTCCTGCAAAATTACCCTCATTTGCAACTCTTGAGGAACACAAAAAATGTACTTGGTTTGTGATTTGTTTCTCTTCACCAGACGGCGTGCTAATCTTATATCTACAGAATGTTCAGCCAGTAGTTTTTACTTGAAATACGTGCACTGCAACAAAACAACATCGTTAATGATATAAAAAGATTGGGCCCATCGCAAAAAGTGTTCTGGACTATATGAGAAATAATAAGAACCCAGCCATCAAGGATGCACTCGTCCCTCACGTCCACACCTTTTCACTGCAATATATGAACATCTCAGTACTTTCTGCACCGAGACTGAACATAAATCACAGAGTGGGTTTATTGTCCACAGCATCTACCTGAGGGGATAACGCTGTGTTTACACTACAAAAAGACAAAAGCAACAAAACAGACAAGCGTGGCAAGCTACATAGTCAGCAAGTGGCCCGTCAACCCAAGCGCTTGTTGACCTATTATGTCATTAAATAGCACCAGGAAAGTTGATTTGTTGTGCATCACTCCTGTCATGAGTGTCGGGCATCAGATTGTGGTTTCATGAGCTTCCATTGAAAATGTCTTGTAGCCTGTTGCTGTGGTGCAGCCTTGAAGTGTGCACAAACCTGCAGCATGTATTTAAAGAGACAAAGCAACATCGCAAATAGGCAAATGTCCTTCTTTAAGAATCCCGTAAACATCATAATTCACTCTATGAATTCAGTACGTTTGGATGTTATTGATGAGGCTATGAGCACCCACAGGTACTCTCATCGGCATCACATGCTGCAGAGATGATACACACACACACACACACACACACACACACACACACCTGAAGAGGCAGGATACGGATAAGGTGTAAAGGCACGAGAGGGTGAGAAAGATGGAAAGTGGCACATTTATATTGAAAATGTTCTTTTTTAAAAGAAGCCCAGGCTTGAAAAGCATATCCAGTTGTCAGAAAAAAGATGGAGAGACGAGCAGGAAACAGTAAAGGTCAAGAGAGGAAAAATGGACACAAGCACATCTGGGGCCAGCATGGACACATGCACATGTAAACACAGTCCAATAATACCTGGAGGTCTCTGCTATACAAACACTGACCCTGACCCTGTGTATGGATGTGTGTGTGTGTGTGTATGCTTACGTGTGCGTGTGTGTGTGTGTGTGTGTGTGGAGGGGGGGTACAGTGAGAGGTCATCTTTAAGCAAGCATCGAAATCACACCTGGGATCTCTCCGCATAGATCTCCAAAGGGCTGTTTGAGAACACACACACACACACACTCCAGAAGAAAACCACACCCTGTTTGCCTTCAGTCCACATCGTCACGACACACAAAAATGTCAGTGTGTTCCAAAGTCTATGTACCCGGCATGACCCCCCCCCACGCCTCCACACATCAACATCATCCCCCGTTTCAAACCCTGTCGCCCCTCTCCCCTCCCTCCATCCACAACGCCCACCCTCCTCCTCCCTTGACACTGCTCCTGGTCGCTTTTGCTGTTGCTATGGAGATACCAAGCCCTGCACCTTGAAAAGTGCACTTGGAAGGAGCAGGGGGAGAGACAGACAATAATATTCCTCTTCCCAGACAAACACACACAAACTCTTGTGTTTGTGGAGGTTATTATAGCGAGGTTTGGCAGGGTGTGCGCGCGTGGGCGTGGGCGTGTGTGTGTGTGTGTGTCTGGGAGGTGGGTGCTCTGATGTCCGTTGCCTGTGCATGTGCAAACAGATTGTGAGTGGAGAGCCAGAGCTCCATGGTCAGATGAGACGAGTGGAGAAAAATCTGTTGTGTTCTCAATGTGCTGCTCCAGCACTCTGTGTGGTTAATATTTCTAATTACAAGTTATCATGTCAGCTGACAACTTAAGTGTTTACCCTCCACTTCTGTGAATTGCAGTCAACACTGTGTGGTGGCATTCAAGCACATTCTTAGAAAACTGTTTGTACTATAAAATGCAGCAACGACGACAACACGGAAGAAGGATAAAACCCACACATGCACTAACGGTATTATTCATTTATTGAACGCCTCCAGCTACCAACGGCGAAACAGTGTTGTCTTCTTTTTTTCTTAATAAAAGGTGTTTCAAAATCAAAAGATGATCCATTCTTGTTTGCTCAAATTTGTGTTTAGGCCGTTTGTCTCGTCCACCTGAGCATTATGCGCCTTTTTCTCGCCCCGCGACTTGATTATGCTGCATGCGTTAAGGGCTGTACGGAGTGAGCATATGCCACATTCTGTCCTGCAGGGCCGCAACGGCCCGTCCCTCCAATGACTCCTGCTGTCCTAGCAAGGTCAGGCAGCAGGCCACCACGTGTACCCATGTATTAGCATGCCTTATGAGTGCAAGGACAGGTGTTCCCAGTGTCTCGGAGAGGTTACATGTTGAGGCATCAAAGCCCCATGACAGCACATCAGGGCCGGCGCCGTGAACCCCGGCACAGGTGGCTGCTGAAAGTCAATTCACATAACTCCACTTGGAGAGCAATGCACAGGGGATTGTAGGTTTGTGTGTGTGTGTGTAGAAATGTGGGTGAGGACATCACATTGTATATATATTATAGTGTAAAAGAAGGAGTAAAACTGGAAGGGGAGATGCATATAAAACAGAGTCTAAAACTTTGACCGGAGTGAGGTGGGCTGTAACAAAATAGGTGCATATGCAGAAATGCAGGCAATGTAACCTGAGAGCAGTTTGTGTAATTTCATTGCAGTAAAGATAGAGAAGCATAACACAGAAATCTGCAACATACCCCGATTTCAACTTGTTTTTTTTATGCTTTCACTTTAAGTAACTGACTGATTTTGTCAATACTTTTCACTTTTCATTCGGTGAAACACACACACACACACACACACACACACACACACACACACACACACACACACACACACACACACACACACACACACACACACACACACACACACACACACACACACACACACACCTTTGCTATTGACTGTTGATGTACCACAGTTATCTAAGCTCTCAGTGGGTGCTTGTGGCCTATTTCCCTTTATGCCCTTAACTGATCTGATTGGCCCGGGTGCTCTTCTGGATAAGTGATCACCACGGATCTGGAGCATGGAGGCGTGCTTGTTTCTGCATTAGCAATAATTCAGCTCTACTGGAAAAGGGGGTAATCAAGTGTGTTCTTACTTGGTGTCATTATAGTATTATTAGATAAAAATAAACTATGCTCCGTACATGACAAAAATACTTAAAAAAAAGAAAATTTCAAACAGCTGTTGGGAAAATAAGCTCTCATTTTTCATCTAAATTCCTCTCTTGTCTGGCACTAAATTGATATTTCTTAATCTTCCACTCGCCTAAAAAGATTAGGATTCTTTTTTTTTTTCATTTTTCTGGATGATTTTAATCTTTGTTTGGACCCGACTTGTTCTAGCAACCAGTGCAATGGACAAGTGGATTTTCCCAGGCTGCCTCGAGTGAAAATGGGTAGGGATGATCGAGGGCAGTCCTGCCTATAAATCCAACAGTGCGGTGTCCTGACAGATCCTGCACCCTGACCTCTGCGGCACAGTGGCCGCTGGATTTAACCTGACCACAGGAAGCTCAAGGTCCAGCCCAGGAACGAGGACTATTGTTGTCCTGTGATTATCGGTGGGAAAGTATGTGCGTGTTGGTGAGAGCGAAAGAGTCCATGTCTATTCGAGGAACTAATGCAGAGACTGAACTGGGTTCTCTTTACAGCTAGAACAGAGGAGGGTCGGCACATTGGCAGGGAGAAGATGTCTTCCCCTCTACTACGACTCGATTGGTGCTTCCACACTCACAGATGTGAAAATCTGGGAAGTCTGCAAAGTAAAGCGAAAGAGAAGTGCCTGGCATTCTTTCTAATAGGCAGCAGGGGGTGACTCCGCTGGTTGCAAGAAGTCCACATGTATAGAAGTCTATGAGAAAATGACTCTACTTACTTGATTTATTACCGCAGTAAACATTATAAAATCAGTCATTTGTATTTAATAAAACATCTGTTCTGAGGGATAAAGTTAAAACACAAGAGAGGCACTCAACGATGGAGCAAATGTCTATTTTTTTTTTTTACAAAAATATATGTTATTGCATCACGCCCTGCAGAGGAGTCTTTCATCTCCAGTATGATGTCATGCACTTCTTTAGAGGATGGAGCGTCAAACATACTAATGCAAGGATACTGTTCCTTGGTATATTTACTGGGTTTAATCCAGGCCTTTCTCCCGGTTCTCCAGCTTCCTCCCAAAGTCCAAAGACCTTTTAGTCACAATGCTGCTCACGGGGTGGGATAATCCCTCAGAGGCATGTCCGGCACTCGGAAGAATGAGAGGTATGATAGCACAGCCGTGCTGCTGCGCGTGGATAGGTGCTTTATCAGTTCTGCAGAGTGCAAGGGGCCAAGAGGGCCCCGTAATTGAATGGAAATCTTTCTTCTTCTCCTCTCCTGCATCATGTGGATTCAGGGTCGAGGCTGCCGCAGGAACACGTGGACCATTCAGTCGGCGTGACGTCGGCGTTGCAGCGACACAAGGATTGAAAGGGCTTTCACTGATGCAGCACTAATAACACACGAGTCTGGAGGAGTGGACTCCATTCACTCTTTGCTTATTCATCGACTCTGAATGAGCGTCTTCTCGTCCAGCTCTGTGTGTTAAGTGTCCTGACATAACTTCTGTTGTCATATGACCCTATTTATAAAATGTAATGATTACTTTTGTGTTGTTGCAGAGTTTATGAACATGCAGGAATGTCAAATCTATGTCTACAAAAACTAAATTTGACATTTCTGTCACAAAAGCACGAGCACATGTGTAACACCAGCAGGAGCGGTGGGCGTGTCCTGTGGGTTTCTTTTTTCTTTCCCTGGGTAGCAGTTTCAGCAGGGTCAGAGGTCTGAGGCCAAAGGTTAAAGGAGTGAGAGGCCGTTTCTCAATACCCAGTACGCCAAGTTCGAACTCGTGAACTCCGGGAGTCTAGACTTGCGGAGTTCAGTTGGAAGAACGAACTCCCGGGGTACGGGAGGACGGGAGAACGGGAGGACGGTGTTTTTCTGCATTTGGAACAGGAACGTACTTGATGACGTCATCGTTTTTGCCGGTTGACGGCGTTCAACTTCCGGTTATTTTCACTGGTTAAAATAAAATAAACACTATAAAAAACAACTCCGTTTCATTTGTATATTTTATTATATATTATATGAGGATATAATATGATGTTTTCTTTTTATACAAATATGAATATAAATGTTTGGGAACAACCGGGAATACGGGCGGATTACGAAACACGACAAAACGCTTTAGTATAACGTTATAGTTGTATAAAAAATATAAAAACCCTCCCTTAAAATGGACCGATTAGTCCGATATCACAGCCTAAAGTGTTTCGTTCAGAGACCAAAGTCTGCCTTTTAGACGCACAGAAAACAGCATTGCTTTACCACACTACAATCATACAAGACCAGCGTCAGATTTCAGAGGGTCACGCCGGGACAAGGCAGTCATCAGCGGGGTAGCAGTAATGCTAAGTGCCCGGGCCAACTTGCTAGCGGCTAGCGAGGTAGGCAGCCGTGATAGCCGTTAGCGGCGAAAACGTCGGAATAAAAACTACGTGCTACAGTAATAAATCACCCACAGCACCGATTTGAAGTTGTAAAAATGACATTCCCGCAAAAATACATAAAAACATTTATTCACCCCAAAACAGTAGAATTTCAAAACTTCTAACGTTAACAATTGTGCGTCTTCTCCTCCGCCATTGCTTTATTGAAATGCATTCTGGGATACGTAACTGCCCAAAGTCCACACAAGTCTCCTCCGATGCATCCTCGGTGAAATGGGCGGGGCAAGAACACATCCGGGGTATTTGACCGTACTTGGCCAGATGCGAACTTTGAATTGGAACAGTACTCGGTCCGACGCTGATGACGTTTCTCAAGTCCACAAGAACAGAAGTACAGAGAAGAACGCATATTGAGAAACGGCCAGAGTGTACAAATGAGTGCATCGGTGAGGACAGAGAGTGATGAATGGAGGAAAAGATGGAGGCAAAGACATCTGATGACAGAGAGATGCAGAGAGGTGGAGGGAAGACCGGGAGCTACGAGGGGCTTCCTGTTGATCGTGTTGACGAACCATCCCTGAATGTTGATGCTCGCTCAGTTGAACTACAACACAGAGGGAAGTATGTAAATGAGAACAAATAAATTGTTAGTTCAGCTGTATTAAAACACAGCAGAGGTGATCAGAGACTAGACTCTGACAACCCAAGACTAACCAGAGTACCCTTTGGTAGCAGCTGATATTTGCCAAATAGAAGAGATTTGGTCATTTTTATGATCTGCATGAAAACAACCTGTGGCTGCATGTCGTTTTTGCATGTAAGCCGCAAATATAACAATAGTCCAGCAACTGAAGAGTAAACCAATTTATATGCAGACTAGGAAACGGGCCTTCTGGAAGATGCATCACAACTCAAAAAAAAGATGACATGTCACTCAGACGGCATAAGTAAACCTGCACGTTGTTGCTCTTTGGAAATCGCATTATGCAGTCTCGTCTTAAAGGGGAATGACCATTCTCTTCAAAAAGTGGATATTTATAATCTGTCCGTGAGCTAATCCCTTCCCAGCAACAACCAAAACACTCCCCACATGGATTACATCAGGAAACTTTCTGATCTCTATAATTGTACTCACACAAATACACTCAAACAAATGCCACATGCAATAAGAAAACCACGGCGGACTTTCTGTTCTTTTGTGCTATTCGAGGTATGCAAACATATGAGGAGGACTGGGGAAAAAACGAGCTTTAAAAGAGTTATCACGAGTCCAACCACAAAAAACAAAACAAAACAAGTAATCAGGCTCTGGTGAAAAGCACACAGTGTTCCAATCCACATTTGTCCCTGTATTATAAACACTTATCCTCGGATTAACATAACTAAATGTAAAATGTGTCATACTATTATTGCTATGATAATAAAACATAATCCTAATTAAGCTTGTGACGTGTTTTTTTTTTGATAGTTGGACCCACTCACAGTGCACGCCGAGCCATATTTTGAATACCAGAATGTATGAAAGTAAACCTACTTGTGGGGGGTGTTAATGAATGTGTTTATATGCACAGTCTCAGCTTCTGTATGTCTGAGGGAGAAACAAGTATTTTTTATAGTCAAAATGACTTTAATAACGTAATAAATTGCCTGAACATGTCAGCCCTGGGATAGACTGGTGACCCGTCCTGGGGGTATCCTGCCTGGTATGGATGGATATGTTATTGTTAATAAAGGCTCATTAAACTGTGTGAAAACAGCAGTATTATGTTAAAAATCATTAAAACCAAGTACTTTTCAGGTTACTCTCTGTAAATGGAGGGCATGTATTTGTTACTTTGACTTTTGATTCACTGAAAACATCATTGTTTTATGGAAAAATTTAAAAATCTTGTCAAAAATTCTTATGAAATTTTAGTGGAGCATTTAGCAGCTGATAACCCAGATATGTTTTCCTCTGGAGTGGGTTGAGACCACAACAGGGAGGAAAAAAAAAAAAAAGGAAAGAGATTGAGCATTTATATTCAGCAGGTTGTCAGAAATACGGCAAGTTAATGCTAATGTTGCTCTGTGTCTGTTGAATATGGAAATAGGGAGGTGAAGATATGTCACATATGTATAAGCAGCTAAAAAAGGTCAGAAGCAGATTAGCAGAGATGTAATATGTCATGGCGAAGTTCTCTTCTGCCCGTCTTTTAAGGTGGAATGTTTCGAGATATTGCTTTGCGTGTCGGCCTCTTTAGAAACTAATTTAAACTTTTAACACACACACACACACACACACACATTCCTTCTCTGTCATTTCCAGTTATAGCAAACAGGTCAGACAGCAGACACACACACACACACACCATTTTCACTTCATGGGAATCACTGCTGTCAACAATGCCATGGTTTCTACCCCTTTTGTACCAAAGCATGCTTCCTATGTGTGTGTGTGTGTGTGTGTGTGTGTGTGTGTGTGTGTGTGTGTGTGTGTGTGTGTGTGTGTGTGTGTGTGTGCGTGTGTATGAGCATGTGTATATCCTCTGCAGCACAGAAACATTTTATGCACCCCAACACAATTTAATTTAGTTTAATCTTAGCCTTTCCACTGGGGATGCAACATATAATTAAACTTTATGGAACTGCCCTGCAGCTCATGCGAAGAAGCAGATTGTCTCTCTCTCTCACACACACACACACACACACACACACACACACACACACACACACACACACACACACACACAAACACAAAGACTGAGGATGCAAAAATAATTTGTGTCAACGCATAATCAAATGATTATATAACTTACGATTTAAAATTCAACACCTAAAAATAAATATTGATAAATCCTGAGAACACGGCTGTGCATAATTGAAAGAACAGCATGAATAACCATGTAAACTTATAGCACTTTCCCCATCACATGAATGTGGGGATGCGGATTTCATTGATTCGATTCTGCGCTTCATTACGTCTCGCCGTATACAGGCAAACGCCGTGGAGGCAATAACGCCAGTTATTAGAAATGACACACAGAAATTGGTTCTGAATAGATTTTTATCCAATGCTGCTCCGGGTCTGTTCGTAGCGGCTGAACAGTACGCGGCGCTTTCATTAGGTTACCGAGGACATAACGTGGTCATCCGTCTATCTGGATGGGGGGTTAGCGCTGCGGATTTTTATTGGAGTTTCCATGGAAAAGGAGTGGCGTGGACACCGGCGAACATATGATGTGTCTACATGTGTTCGTGCATCATATGCAGACATGCACCTGATGCGTCTCCCTGCACCTTAAAGAGAAGCCAGGGGCGTTCTGTCCACCCAACCCTCCGTACCCACCTTCTATGTGGAACAAAGGCCTGCTCCTTGGAGACCTCCCGCGTCTCCCTCTCCTCTCCTCC
This sequence comes from Eutrigla gurnardus, assembly GCF_963514095.1. Lineage (NCBI taxonomy): Eukaryota > Metazoa > Chordata > Actinopteri > Perciformes > Triglidae > Eutrigla > Eutrigla gurnardus. The sequence continues at coordinate 23,339,208 of NC_139919.1, read as the reverse complement.
CCTGACCTAGTTTACCTGATTGATTTCCACCCAGCTGGCCACTTGTATAACAATCCTTAGTGTGTGTGTGTGTGGTCAAAGTCTCCATGCAATGTGTACAAAGGGATCTGGGTTTTACCTCAACACTCATTGAGTGAAGAGTTTTGAATGTACTAGACGAAGCGACACGCAAACAAGCAGCGTCGCTCCTGTGTCCTCCCCCATCTCTCCCATCTTTCTCACCCATTCTTTCTTAGTGTGACCCCAACTTCAGCACAGATGAGGTCTGCGCAACAACATCTTGTGTGGAAGTGTTTTTGTAGAAGGATGAAGAGAATTAAACTGCGGGGTTTTTTTTCTCCTTCTTTTTAGGCAAGTCCATTTCCCGAGCAACACGACTCCTTTCTTCTCTCCAAGTAACCTCAGTGCAGTCCATCTGGGTCCACACACACACACACACACACACACACACACACACACACACACACACACACACACACACACACACACACACACACACACACACACACACACACACACACACACACACAATAACGGAGTGTACTGCCAGTACTGCTCCTCACACTCCCTTAATGTCCCTTTGGCCTTACAGAGTCTGTTTCTCACACGACCACACTATTAATAAATTCACTTTTTCTTGCTTTCTCCTTCTCTCTCTCTCTCTCTCTCTCTCTCTCATTAGTTGCACCCATATGAACAAATAATGATACAGTCCTAATACCGTACATGATATCTACTCAGCGCCGTTGCTCCCGGCAGAAATTAGAAGTCACATAAGTAGTCCAATAAAAATATCATCACCAAGAGGAATAAAGGCCAAACCTACTATTAAGACAACGTTGTAGGAAAGTGGAAACTGGAATTCCCCAATAAGCCTATAGGGATGATTTTCATGACATCATGACCGTACTGTTTGTTTATTGCAGCAACTGATTATACAGCTGAATTGCTTTTGCTCCACTGATAAAATGAAGTCCAGTAGAGGGATAGCGTTTTATAATATGAAAGCCAGACACAACTCAGATTTAGCCAACACAGCATCCTCCGTCTGAAGGAAGACAGGAAGGTTGGGCTGGATCCCTGAAGGGAGTCTGAACAAGATGTGTGATGACTTACGACTGAACTATTTTGCATGAACAAACAAGCCCGACTCTACCTCCCGTTTGTATTCCCCGTACCGAGCGTCCGCTGAAAAAGGCGATGAAGTAATAGTGATGCCGTGGTCTTGGGTCTGCACACTCCAGATTAGTGTTTTCTGGGCACGCAAACTCTGAGCCTAAGCCACAGGCTGTGAGTCACTGGATCAGGAGGAAGAATTCACAGCTAAACAAACGTAGGACAACAGCCAGGCCAACCCACTTCGCTGGCAGCCATGCACGAACATGAGATCACACACAAAGCGTGTACATGCATATACTGTATGAGGTGTAACCACGGAGCAGCACATGCACACACCTTAACAGTTACACCCTCATGCACCGCACATTACCGCCTCTCCTCCCCGTGTTTACGCCGAGCAATGCTTCTCAATCTGTCCAGAGAAGCATAAGTTGATAAATGTGCCTTTTTTTCCCTTCAAGTTGATGCCGTTAGCAAGAAATTTGACAGTATCTCTCACGTCTATGGAGATAAAGTCCCTTTTATGGCATGAACGTATTAGTTTAAGTCGTAAGAACAAACAAACACACTGGTGGAGGGTCACGGAGTTCCTCCAGCTCCGCCACTATCTACAGAGAAGGGCAAAGAGCGCATTTATTTCACAGGCTATTATATATCTTCTTACGCTGTCCTTTTTATTCCAGCCTGCTGACAACATAAATACAGGCCATTTATTTAACAGGATTAGGAGATAAGGCTGCTTTCCACTTGACCAGGGCACCAGCACCACACAGAAATCCTCCCTTGTCCCACAGCCCGGGGCGGATACTCGCACTCACCGCTAACACCTCCATCCACCGGGAGGAGAGGGGAGGAGCTGCACAGACAGAGATGATCCCAGCCAGTCGGCCTCTAGGCTGGGTGATTTATCTCATCCTCTGCCTGCTACTCTGGGAATGTGGGGAAAGAAGCTTTTGGCCACCGGGGCTGAGCGCTGCAGAAGTGCCTCATGTTCTCTTGTTCTCAAAATTGAATCCAGTCAAAGAACAGACAAACAAGAGAATAAGACTTTTTCCACTCAGCGTTCATCTTTTTTTTTTCTTTTAACAGCTTCAGTCTGGCTCATGTTTAGAAAATAATATGCGTGGTGGCAACTTTACAAGGACATAATCCATCGCGTTTACAGCTGAAACGTGGTTTTCTCCCTGCCGTCGTATCTATACACGGTTGACAACCACTAAAAAGTCTGTTGACATGGTCTAATGAGAGGCTTCAAGACCTGTTGAGCTCAGTCACACGTCTGATGCCAACTGGCTTATTCCGCCAATGACGAATACTAAATACAGGTGTGAAAAAGAAAGCTACAGTCCTTATGTAGTTCTCTCCATTTCCATGTGGGGGCGTGGCAGGGGGCATAAATCCACGGCAGAAAAGAACAAGACGCTCCATCCCTGACATTATAAAAGATCAGGAAGCTCTCAAAGGTCGCCGTTGCCATATTCTCATTCTCGGCGGCATTGACACTTGGTATTTCTCTGATCTTTTGCTCTAATTAAAAAAAGAAAGAAAAACAGTTGCCAGGGCTGCGATTCAAGTGTGTTTGTGAGCTGTGTGTCGTTCTATTTTGCACAGTTTTCGTTGTGTGTGTGTGTGCGTGTGTGTCTTTTGTGTGATGAACCTTTTAAAATGTACATCACAAAGTCAGGCCAACAAAATGAAACTTCCTCGTCTTTTTGGTGGTGATCCAAAAGTTAATTCCAGAAAAGACGTAGATCGTAATGTGGAAGATTAAAAAGACACAGAAGTAGCCTTTTGATTTCTAAAAAGACGAGAAGAGATGCTAAAGGAGACGTCATTAGCAGTTGAAGGATCCCACTGTGTTCATCAAAAGTAACCGTCACTGTATGTTAAGTGGAGATCTTGGATCTTGGAGCGGGGATGAAATAAGCCAAAATTCCTGTTTTTCAATCTGTAATAAGTTAACAGACAGCAACACATTCCGGAAAACCAAGACATCTGCCAGGTGAGGCCGGCGTCCTTGAGCGACCTTCTTGAGATCATGTATATCGGAAGTGAAATGGGGTGAATGAGACAGAGACAGGAACTAGGGAGATATAAACAGATGAACCGGTAAGTCCTCCAGTATTTGTGCCATTTAGTTTCCATATCCATAAAAGATTGGACGGATCCAGAGTTCGTATAAGTTCACAGACTAAACCTTCCTTAATATCTCTCACACACAGACACGACAACTGTCTGTAGATACAGATCGCTGCTGTCCTGTGGTCCTGAAGCACAGAAGTACTTGGCAGAAGAAGAGAAATCCACAAACACAACACACATGGCCTACTGTATACTTAAATGTGTTATACAGCAGCACATACTGTAGACAGCTGCAGTTTATCTCTGTGCCGTCAGGACTTTTTGTCTAAATGTTTTTATCAAGAGTGAAAAATTCCCCCGGAGGTCATTCCCTCAGCTACTTCCCCCCGTCCATCAGATTCTGTTTTACAGACCAACTTGATTAACGCTACCTGCTTTGGATAACGATAGTAAAAATGCTTAAATTTAATCATTATCTAAGAAATCTTTATTGTCAAATGAAATGGTGTTCTGTTTTTTGAGAAATAAACACATTGAAAGGCTGAAAAACAGATGTTTACAATGTTGGAGCTCATTTTGCTCAGGCATTTGCTGACCCCAAAAGAAAAAATTAAAATCCCACAGTGTAACACGTATACATTAAAACTTTTCCCCTCTCTCCCAGGCACACAGCAGCGAGGCAGACACCACACACCTCGTAATGTTGTGGATTTAATCAGAAATCAGCCCCTCCCTTCACCAAACTATTACAGCGCTTTCATTCCCAAATAACATGAAAAACGGGTAATGAAAGCTACTGGATCAGAAGTGATAATGTTGTGTCAGTTGCTGTAACATCCTCGGTGTGAGGCTGTAAGTATTACATTATGGTTATTGGCTCATATCCATGTGCCAATAACAGACTGGGCTGGAATTAGAGACGGGGGTTTGTCCCAGTGAGGAGCAGGCGGTCTGCCAGACACACCTGACACTGCTGCCAAATGACATCTGGCCCTTTCGCAGGAGGAAAAAGAGAAAAAAATGGAAAATACACAAATCTGGAAAGCGCTGCACCCATGTTGTGTGCATGCATACATGCACGCGTGTGTAAGATGACACCAACTTGCAGTCTGTGGAATCCGTGGTATCTGTTTGTATAATAAAGACAAACTAGGGTTGGGGTGTTTTTGTAAACTCTCCTTATTCCTACATGCAATAATGTCCAGCTGTAAAAACACCAGATCAATCCGGACGCTCATTTATCACGGTCCGCCCGCCGCCAAGACACACAGCATCGAGCCCCAAACACATGCTGTACACAAACACGCATGGTTGCATCGTACATGCAGGAGAATGATCCATAAATATTATCGAGCAGGGAGTTCTTCCGAGTCCACCGCGAGTGGCTTCGAGTTCGAGATATTCTCATGTGGTGTTTGGGTCCAAACACAACATCGAACATTCAAACAAAAGTGTGAACAAAGCTCAAGCAGCAGAAAACCTTGCAGCAGCGCAGCCACGGTACAGAACAGTAGGCCTCGTGTTTCTAAGATATTCTTGCATTATCTTAAAAAAAGTAGCTTTTCCTGTTTTAATCTCTAAATTAAACATTATAGACCTGCACCTCTTTCTCCACGCCTGCCTAATCTAATCCTAATATGATGTAAACCACCGGCTCTCTTACAGCTAACTCAGTTCTCTCAGTGAGACCGGAGGATTATTAGGATAATCCGGGATTCATTTATGTTGGATAAAATTAACAATCAAGAGGAAACACACAGGAAATACAAAGCCCAGTGTCTACAAACGTCGTAGAGGTAAATAAAGCCTTTAACAGTATCAGAAACATGGAAAGCACACAGATTTAGGATCTCTAGGGTTAGCTTGTGTATTAAAACACCTACCATCAAACCGGGAGTGGAGGAGGTTTCTGGTCTTCCATATCGAGATCCAGTACCTTTAAACAGAATAGAGGAGGGGGGAATTAAAGGGGTTGTGACTCTCTCTCTGGAGAAATACACTTTGCATCTACAGGTGGCATTCAATTAAAATCCGTAAAGCCCTTTCTGCAGGCAGGGGATGGGTGACAATAACACTCGCGCTCACACGCACACACAAGCACACACACAGGATTTGAAGGGATCGCTCGAGAGTCTGACATCAATAATCCCAATTCAAACCTCCAGCTTACTTCCTGCCAGAGCCGATTTTCACGAAGGGCTACACAAAGAACGTGTTCTGTATTGATCATTATACAAATGTATATACACGCCAAGGATTAATTATCTACACCAATGCTCAGTGTACACAATCACTCACGCAGCACATGTGGTGCATAGCCTGCCTTCCTTGAAGACGCTCTCACACACACACACACACGCACGCACACACACAAATCTCTGCCTGTGTGTGCTGGTAATGTATTCGGCTGCACACCTCCAGTATTTACCAACCTCGCCGTGTCTGGCATCTCCTAAAAAGGTGAAAACATCTCAAAACGCCCCTGGAGGTGAGCAGCTGGACCCAGTGAAATGTTCACCGTTATGGATAGACTCCTTATGTGCAATGGAGTACAGAATACCGTCAATAAGAATGTCAACATATCGACCACAGGCACAACACAATACTTTGAAGCCCTTTGCTGAGGCTCTGTGGACAGCTGCCTGATAACCGCTAATCAGGAACTGGTCAGTATGTTATAGGTTATAATGTTACTTCTATTTGTCTACTTCTAATACTCAAAATTCAAACATCTCAGATCTTTTGCTTAAAGAAACACTTCATTTGAGACTAAACAATGATTTTGTCGCCACATGGCAGACAGATGGTTCCCATTCTGTGTGAGCGCTTTGCTCAATCTAAATCACTTGGAGGTCGTGCATGGAGGTCTCCTGACTGACCTTCTGCAAAGCTCCATCAAAAATGTGGATTCACTTCATCTCCATCAGCAGACTATGAGCAGGGACATTCCTACTGAGTGCTGTGTAATTCATTGATTTCCAAGTCTTTCCAAGTCTGAGTTTTGTTTATCAGACATTAAAGTTCTTATATTTACCAAACAAGAGCAGCTGAAGACTGAAAATATTTATTTCACTCCACATTGTAAAAATGACTGAATACATGAATTTCCAAAGGATATCAGAATATTCTTAATAGAATACAGTAAATATACACAGATAAAAATGTTGTGCCTTTTTTAATATTGCTTATTGGTGAGTTTACAATTAGACAGCAAAGCGTCTGCACACCTGACGGCTATGGTTGACCAATTAGTTCATAGGAACGTAATTTGAAAGGCAGCGCCTTGAAACCGCAAAGAAGTGCAAGAGAACGTGCTTGTAGTTGGGAAGATTTGGGCTAAGTGTCATTTTATTCTGATAAGAATATTGCAAAGGCGAACATATTTATGCTTACTGGCACGTCCAAACAGAAGTAGTCCGCAGGATGGAAGGAATTGTACATGGAAAGGTTCAGGCGGGCAGATACAGATAGGGTTGAGGTCCAGAGGCTCAACAGCAATGAAAAAGCAACTGACTGGGGGAAAGAGGCTGGTATATATACTGCAGGGCTGATGAGAGAAAGTGGAAACAGGTGAGCAGGAAAGGTCAGGTGATACTGAGGGGTTTCTGTAGGGGTGGAGTAGCTGGGTGTGATATGTTGGTGACTGGGGGAGGTGGAACCGTCAGAGGACATCTGGTGGACAGGTATGGAATGGCAATGATCCGAGGGCCAGAGAGGAAGAATGTGCTTGTGGAAACCTTTTTTTCCCCAAAAAAATCCAGTATTTTTTCCTGTGCTACACACGTAATCACACCGATCCTAGTTTGCATATGTGTTATGTAACACAGTGGATTTTCCAGCAATAAACTGAATGTGAGCAAACACCCTCCTTTGCCATTAAAAACCAAAATAAACCAAAATACAGAAAAGGTCATTTAGGAGTCCTGCTGTGGCCCTGTAAGAAAACAGCCCAGACTTGGAGGTATATTTCCATTGAAAGGATGATAGAATGAAGTTTTTTTGCATTGAACCTATAAGATAAATACTGTATGTGCATGGTGTGTATATATATATATATATATATATATATATATATACTTAAAATAATCAACATAACTGCAACATGCTATGGTGATCACAGCAAATGAGGCTGTCATGGGCACTTTGCATATCTGATCATGCAAACGAAGTTGAAGTATTACAAGGACCTCTATGGTTGAGGAAAGTCTCCCCTTTACAGAAGAAAGCCTTTTCCTGAACAATGCATAACAAAAGGTTTGAAACAGAATCAGAATCAGAATCTGTTTTATTGTGTAAACACATAAGGAATTTGTCTTTGGCTTTATGTTTCTCTCAATATACACACACAGAAATGTCTATTCACAACTATCTACAACTAAAACAAGGATAACAAAAACCAATATATATATATATAACCAAAATATAAAACAAAATGTACTTTATCTGCGAATCCCCGAACCTTAACATTTCAACTTCACTCTACGAGGCTCAATCACAGCTGTTAATTAGAAACCAGTGTGAAGCAAATGTTGTCTCGCTGCCAATTAGGGAAGAGCTCATGCGTGGACGAGGAAACGGTGGGGCGTGTCAGAGCTCTCTGGGCCGCATGATTGGTTGGCTTTCCTCACAGATGAAGAGGCAGCACCTCGGAGGAGAGAGAAGGAGAAGAAGAAGAAGAAAAAAAAAGAAAAAACAGGGACAAGCGGTTAGGTAAGTGCCCGACCAAAAGTTATGCAACACTCATCGATTGAGGAGTGCAAACATACAGCAGAAGCCACTTACCCTGCCTGAAGTTTGTGTTCTGTTGGCTTGCTGTCCCCGTCTGGGGAACCCTGTCTCCTCTCCAGACGCCCCTAATGATTTAGAGAGTAAATTATCCGCGACGGAGTGGATGTACACAGAGGGGCTTGGCTCCCGCGCAACGGAGAGAGGAAAGCTTCCATCGCTTCCCTCGGCGGCCTCACTAAACTCACTTCAAATGGTAAAACCTCCTCTAGCATGTGTTCCAGGAGGTCCCGCTACATAATGTGGACTTTCCGCACTAACTCAACTTGAATGCACAGCGGTTGTCAGACGGGGTCGAGATGCTCCAGACAGCATCAAGTCTGCTGTCGGGTCCGGCCTCCATTCAGCCGGCGTTGTGGGGGAATCTACTCTGAGATGTTACTAATTATTTATATCAGATCCGAAAGGCATTTAGAAACATTGAGCCGACACTTAAAGGAGCCATAAAATGTTTCATCCAAGGAGCGCACAAAACATTAGGGGCGAAGTGTTGCTGGCTTTACCGCACTGGAAAATTGGAGTGATCCTCAGGCCCGACTCCCAACCAGAATCCTGACCTAGTCTGGGAAAAATGATGCTTACTTCCTAACGGAGGAATGCAATGTTGACATAATCCTAGGTCAGCGTGGAGGGAATTATGAAGCTGAAGATGTTATGCATATTATGCTTATTCTGATTCATTTTAACCTGTTTAGTCATTGGTATTATTAATCATTTCTTCTTTAGTGGGTAAAAAGAATATAACTCTGTTTCACAGTGTTTGTGGGAGAGTAAACGTACAAAACAGCTATTTTAAAAGGTTATCCTGTAACTCATTAGTTGCTTATATTAGTTAACCTATAAGTTACCGGAATCTCTGCCACACACACACACACACACACACACACACACACACACACACACACACACACACACACACACACACACACACACACACGGTTTAACGGTTTTACAACTTGCCGTTTTTACTTTTTAAATCATGTCATTGTGTCTTTAATGTTGAAGCCGCAACCAAAGAAAATGCTGCGTTCTCTCTCTGTTTTCCAAGTGGAACCCATGAAGTATTCTAACACTTGTTGCTCAGCTACGACGACTATATATGTTATCAGTGGTGGAATGTACAGAAGTACATTCACTCAAGTACTGTCTCTAAAGTACACATTTGAGGTAATGGTACTGTATTTGACCTGTCCAGGGTGTAACATGCCTCCACCCTATATCAGCTGCAGCCCCCCCCCCCCCCTGAACAGGATAAACGGCTACAGATAATGGATGGATGGATGTACTTGAGTATTTCCATTCCATGCAACTAAATGCTCCAATACAGCTTGGAGACATACACATTCTACTCCACTACATTTATTTGATCGCTTAAGTTACTGTACAGATTTTGATTATTATGATGATGAGTCACATCTTTACTAGCTTCAACACAAAAGTGATGAATGCATGAATTTACATGAGTCACTTTGAAGGAAAAATGTAAATAAAGTAAAAAAAATATCCCTATGAAGGACATTTCTACTGGCTGATTTTTGCAAGGATAACTGAATCTCATGTCATATTAATAAGAAAAAAATATAGATAATGAATACACCTGATAATTCTACATAAGTACAGTAACGATGTATTTGTACTTCATTCCTTCCCACCTCTCCTCTTGGTATGGATCACACACACACACACACACACACACACACACACACACACACACACACACACACACACACACACACACACACACACACACACACACACACACACACACACACACACACACACCGTGGCCTCAGGCTATTTTCTGAGGCAGGTCCAAGCGAGGATCTCAGAGTTATTGGAATGTCATTTCACTGTTTTTGGAGGGGGTATCAGATTTCCAATTCCCCTTGACCTCGCTCCTCTCTGCCTCCCCCCCCCCCCCCCAGGGCTCCACACATGAACCGGGTCGCCGTGGTAAAACAGGCGCCGCCAAACGTGCTATCTGCCGTGGGCGTCCCGGCGGCAGAGTCGGTCCGATCTATGCGGATGCCGAAAATGCAATAAACAGCGTGTCATACTCTGATTAGTTTCGTGTCGCTCGCCATAAAGTAACAGTGAGGATTTAGAAAAATGTTGTTGCACGCTGGAAAATGTTCGACAACAGCTGGAGAACCGCGTTTGCTGATGACTTTGTGGTAAATGGAGAGTCTCTCGCCCTCCGTGTTTTGTGCGAAATAGTCTGTGTTTTTTAGCACCCTCTCATTGCACCTCCATTCTCACGTTGACCCCTTTTTCAAACCACTGTTGACAACCACATAACCCTGTAATAGAAGGTGTCAGAAGCAATCAGGACACATTGCTCTCTGGGAGGCCTCCCGTAGATACAGGGCTGATGTGTCCCACTCAGGAAGTACACTCTCTCTATCCCTAGTCTTGTTCCGAATTATTTTTTCCCCCTCATTCAGCCTCTTACAATCTGATAATCACACCTTTACCTAACCAGAACCGTTGTTCAGTCAGTAAGTAAGAGATGGACGCCCACACAGAGGGAGCAGATGACATAAAACACATAATGGGTCAGCAGTTTCAAAGCCCCATGACCACCCTGGACAAATCCTGACGCGTGGATGCTGTCGTTTATATTTCATTTCTAAATATGCAGACTATTTCCTGCACTCTTTTGCAACCGATATGAAGCACTTATAATCGTCAAACAGGAATGTAAACAATTATGTCAACCGACAAGAGTTGATACGAGAACACAAACGGTCTCCTCGGTTACAGTTGTTTTTATGGCTCACAGCACCACACACACAGTGTGATGAATCGCTTGCTTTTAACAGCTGATGTTGGTGATTCATCAGCTGTAGCTGACCTTGACCTCTTCGCTGCATTTTACATGCCTGATCACTCTTTCCTTCTTGACCCCTATGAGCGCTGGTTAGACTTTAAACTGGTTGAAAGGTGCAATGTATGGGATTTAGAGCAAACAAACATTTGATAGATATAGTGGAGTAAAGTCTACCAGAGCAGAGAATGCAGTCACTCTCTGTGTGTGTCGTTATCTGAGCTTCTCCTTGCTCCGTTGCCAGGAGGAAACCCGAGACTTTGACTCTCTATATGAATGGCGTTTACATATTCAAAGCTTTATGGATGGATGGAGTCAAAAAAACAACTATATTCTGTCCAGAACAATGCAATTCAATAGTTTTGGAGTCAACTTGATCAATTGCCTCATCATGTTGTCAAGTACTCTGGAAACATTAGGCAAACATGAGCAATTTGAGAAGATAAGATCACATAACATCCCTGTAGTAATTACTTTGAAAGTTTTGCTCATGCATTTACTCACATGTCTACTACTGTAACGCCCTGGATCCTGGATCTGAGAGATACTCCCTGGCCGAGGCAGCAGCAGCAAGACTCTAATCTGCCACAGAGACAACGATTACACAGAATAATCATTGCATCCCTTTACTGATTTTATGGATTATTTCATGTACATTTTGTGTGGTAATAAAACACATAAAATCAGGCAAAGCCAAGCGGGTTCTTGCTGTATGAAAACTGAGATTAGAAGACTTTTGTTCATTTGGAATAACTGAACATTTTGTCTAAATCAAGCTGGTTTAAAATCCCTTCTAACAAAGAGGGCTTTAGGTTAACTGTATGCCTCTGTTTATCTCCTCTTTTGAATACTTTTCTGAGAATTTGATTTTTACCCAGAATGATCTTTTAACATTGTTACCTTGTTCTGTCTCATCTCCTGCATTAGGTTATCTTTATTACACACTTCAAGAGGGTGCGACAAAAAAATAACCTTGTTACAATTATTGTGCAAAGCTTTTACATGTCTTTAGACCAAATGTCTATTCAATTAAATTCCACAATTCTTTACTATAATTCTGAAACTGAAAAATATTTTTAGGCATGGTTTACACCACCATGTCTCTCATGCTTTTGAGCACAACTTCAACGCATCACGCATCACACACACACGTCATTGTGCTTAATCGACCTGTGACCCACTAAGAGGATGAGGGGAGGTATTAGAGGGGTGCAGAGAGAAATACCTGGTGGACCAGGTCACTGGAACAGCACCACTCATATTGGAAAAAAGGTAATTCCTCATCCGCATGAATAATGATGGACTTGTCAAAGCCAAAGCTGCCTTTGTGTGACGGGGGCAGAGGGTCACACGCAGCAGTGAACTTGTGCCCAGATACAATGAACGCACAGACTCATGCGTACAAAAACACCGAGCCGAAAGCAACACACCTCAAGAGAGTAAAGTATTCTGCTTACCGTCTTCTTTCCACTTCCTCTCTATGTGTCTAGAACATGGCAGCTGGACTGCAGGTGTGTGTGTGTGTGTGTGTGCCATCCATTCTGTGTTCACGCCATCCATTCTGTGTTCACTTTTATTTGAACTCTGTTCAATCCAATGAATATTTATTGGCATGATTGAAAAAACATGTTAAAGAAGAGCGAGGTATGTATGCATTTGGTCTGTTTTTCATTGTTTGGGCGTGACTCCTTAGTTCCAATTAAGGGGAATCTTAATGCTACGGCACACTGAGCTATTTCAGGCAACTTTGTGGCAACAGTCTTGGGGAAGGCCTGTTTCCACGTGACCTTCTGCACTCAGCTAGGTCTAAGAAGAACTGGCCTTAGTTTGGAAGAACTTGACCGGAATGCCAGCTGGCTTATTGCCTGACATCAGTGGCCGACCTCGCTAATGCTCTCGTGACTAAATGGGAGGAAAATCCCTGCAGCCAGGTTCCAAAATCGTGTGGCGAGCTTTCCCAGAAGTGCGGAGGGTGGCATAACGGCATGTGAACGTCCACGGTTTTGAAACGAGATGCTCAGCAATTGCAAATAAATACATTTTCATTTGAGAGTTGATGTTGAGAAAATAAGAATGAGAAGAGATGATATCTAATCCCTCCCTCCCTAACAGAGCAGACATCACATCTCACCACGCCTCTTGTCTTACAGGTGAGTGAGTTATTGTCCCACATTCTTTTTATCACCATTCCCAAACTTTAAGGATCCCGCCTCATGCAATTTATTGCCAAGATTCCCCATACTGCTCCCTATACCTGGAGCATATCCTCTGGCTAGTAACTAATGCATTAGCCTGCCCATAAACCTACTTGTGCTCCTTTGTTTCATGGTACAAATATGTAGAAACTGTAATGAAAGTCAAAGTGTAATTAATTGTCTGTGGAACAAAAGGACAGCATGAAGGGGATTCCCAGTGGGACTCCGTGATGCCGGCCTCTCTTTTTTTTGCCCATTTCTGTGTTTGTTGTCGGCACAAGCTTTTCAGGGATCCCCAACAATGCTGACAGGCATCCAACGTGCTGTTTCTGTGAGCGCGTGGGAGTCAGGATATACAGAGTCAGCTCTTCCTTCAAAATCTAATTTAGCTTAGTTATAGTCTGCTACATGGAGATTTACATCCCTACATTTTAAAAAAGTTGCTCCACACAAAATAATTGTCCCTCAGAGAGCAGCTGTTACTCGATGTTTACACCCAAAACTGCCAGGTGTAACTGTTGCGTAGCTCACGGAGCAAACTTAGATGTTCAGAAACTAAATACATCTACAAAGGAATGGCAGTTAAGTGTAATGTATTGTTTCCCCCCCTAGAAAAAAAATGTGTAATTTTTGGAGTTTTTCCTTTTTACATAGTTGCTTCCGATTGGACGCTGCTAAGGATGTTTCCTAGCAACACATTTATTAGGTCTAAAAATGTTTATTTAAGTATGAAGCTTTAATGGTTCGACTCAATTTAGTAAATTACTAGTTTGAAAGTAGCTACTAGTTAAATCTTACAAAGGACTGTAAAGCACAAATAGAGCGCACACACACACACACACACACACACACACACACACACACACACACACACACACACACACACACACACACACACACACACACACACACACACACACACACACACACACAGCAAAATCTTGATACAAAAATACACATATGTACCTAAATGTTCCCTCTCCACATCTCACCCTCATGTGGCCTGATAGTGAATTAAAGGGGGGGAGCAGTGAGGCCGTTTCCCCTTTAATTAATAGCTGTCTCTGTTATTATCAAAGCCACACTCATCTTTAGTAGGGAGGAGAGAGGAAGTCCTCCCTCCATGCCTCATAAAAAAAACAGAGGATGGCAAAAGAGAAGTTTAACGTCCACAACAGAAGAGTCAAAATACAGGACATCTGATCTGTAACAGCCGTCAGCCAAAAAGTTGAGCTTTTTCTGTCACCAATACGTATGATGAGTGGGTACGTGCATCTGTTTGCAGTTGCTTTATGGCAGCGCAGATTACAGATCTCTTGAACTATACTTACATAATTCCAGCAGGTTTCCATATGTGTTGCGTTCGTCTACATGTGTGTATACGTGTGTGTGTGTGTGTGCTGTGGAGGTGATCGGGACTCGGGTCTAATAACAACCTTGATACCGTTCTCACAGAGGCCTCTGAAGTTGCCTCCACTCCATCAAGTCAGTGTGTGGTTGCCCGGCAACCGAGGGTCCGGTGTTCCTTAGCGGCGCTGTTTGTTCCCTCCGAATGATCCGCCAGAGAGAGGAGAGATGGGCGGAGGTGAGGATGAGAGAGGGAAAGACACAAATTGTTAAATGGAAGACGCAGCCTCGAGGGGCCCTGAATCAATGCCCGAGCAAACAAGCTCTGTCTGCCTCTCTCCCCTCCGCCATCTTTGTCTCTTGTTGGATAATACTTCTTCTTCACCGTTGTGTCTCGCTCTGTCATCTAATTAGTTTCAGTTTTTACTTTAAAATGTTCATAATTTCCTGTAATTAATCCTTTTTTTAGTCCCACCCTACATGCTCTCGTTTTTCTCGATATATTTTCTTTCTTCTTACCCACTTTTCTGTTGCTGTATACCATTAATAAAGATTTTGTCCCACAATATTAAGATACTCATTTCTCTTCTCCATCTCTCCGTAGCAGCTGACTGATGAAAATAGGCCACAATCTTGAATCTACTGCCAGAATTCAGAGCTTCCATGCTCCTAAAAGAAACCTGCTGTTATAAGATGCCATTTTTCATGAAACAACTACTCTATGATACACATATACAACCTTGACAGTAGCGATAACAAACAATGACCAATTCTCCTATTACCGTTTGGTTTTTTTTATATTTACTCGTAGTTTTCAGAGTACTAAAAGGTTCCCTCCCGACACTTGTCACAAAGAAGCTGAGTAGAGTCGGTATCAGATGGGAAATTCTGTTTTAGGTCACCGGCTTGTTGATTTCAGCCTGTGCAGGTGCATCAGGCAAGCAATATATTCAAAAGGAAATCTAATTAAGTGTGTTTATAAAAGCTGCTGCACATCTGTTAAATATATTTATATTCACTTTTATGGAAACTCGGTTACTAATACACAAAAACATCTACTGCACATCTTCACTTCTCTTACTTCACACGCACCTGACAACTGTTTTACTCAACAGGTTGCTTGTCTCGCCTTCAGGGAGTTCATATTTATGACCGTCCTTCTTTAAGGATATTTACGAGCACTAAACGCCTGCATTTGGTTGGTTCACACAGCAGAAACAGACCATAAACTATGATCATCCTGGATCAAGGCTGCAGGCTGACTAGTAGATCAGCAATGTTAAACTCAGCCACCGGGGGCAGTGAAGTAGCCTTGCTGTGGCAGGCCGAGTTTTATTAGGATTTTGAAGATCGGCATGAAAAAAGCTGGATGGGAATGGCTAAATTCAACAAGCTTCCTCAATTGTGCAAAAGATGTTTTGTTTCCAGTTCCAAGTACTACTTCTTCTTCTACTCTGTTTACTTGTGGGATTCAGACATGCGTGAAGTGTAACGTCAACTTCTGATGTAAGTATGCAGCCTAGTTTATTTGCTCCAAACCAGTTAATAGAAATGCATCTACTTAGCAACATTTCAGCTTGCCTAAACTTTACTCGACAACTGAATGGAAACACGGCTAGTGAGTCCAGG
Organism: Eutrigla gurnardus; assembly: GCF_963514095.1. Lineage (NCBI taxonomy): Eukaryota > Metazoa > Chordata > Actinopteri > Perciformes > Triglidae > Eutrigla > Eutrigla gurnardus. Next base: position 23,323,224 of record NC_139919.1, on the reverse strand, counting down.
CTACCAAGCAGACAGTTAGGTTGTTGTAAAGTAGTCAAATCTAATCAACCTAATCAAAGAAATAGGCTTAGGGTTGTTCATTGTAACTTCTGGATGCAGCGATGTAAGTTAGCTGGCTCGATTAGACTAATGCATGGAATTCCCTATATTGTGGGGGGAAACTATAAAAAATAGCATGACATGTCAGATAAGCATGCTATTCGTAAATCAAATCCAGATTTGGAAACCGAGTTTGGTGACAGATGAGAAGGCAGCAAACCGACAGCAGCCAAAGAACAGATCAAATGTAAAGATGATAGTCCTGTAAAGATCCACAGACATGTCTCGTTTTATGGTCTTTGTCAGATCTCTATCGTGGCTGCATAAAGGATACTTACCCTCCACTTTGTATACTTTAAGACCAGTAAGACCTCCCTGTATGCTTCACAGTCAAAGCACAAAACAGAAAAATTGCTAATAAATTGCTTTAGATAAGCAATATTTCTCTCACAATGTGCAATGTGAGCTATTATATTAGGCTCCGACTTTCACAAGCCGAATCAAAAATAACTGTGGCTTGACCAAACCATTCCACACGGGCCGGGCTGCGACAGCAACCATCAAAGCAGACTAGTTCGCTGAAGCATTACGTGGAAAATGTGGAGCTCGAGTCTCGGTTTTCATTTTGAGGTCTGTGGAAGCTGCATGACATCAGCGGCGTTGTCCTCGCGACTTTGTGAGGTCGCCGTTTTTTCGCAGGCTATCATTTTGGTAAACGCTATGAAAGTATCGCATTATACTAAGCGCTTGTTTTCTTTAGGACCGTGAGTGATTCGATCCGGACGGATCCCGCTCAGCAAAGGTTCGGACGAAATCAATTTGTTAGAGTCGGTCCCGATAGAGTCGGGTTCAAAGCAAACACTGGATGGACACTGAAGCGTGAAAGTGTACGTGGCCTCTCTGCCATATTCAGCTTACATCAGCGCTGAGGCCGAACCAGCTAAGGGCTACGCACACACACACACACACACACACAACGCGTTCAGCACCGTCTCATTCTTTTCCTCCTTTTTCACCCTTTCCCCTTTCCTTAACCTAATTATATCTGTCCTTATCCTTCCTTCTCCTCCCTGAGAGTGCAGCGCCGGCGTTCTCACTGCCACTAATGACACGGTGTGATCTCCACAGAGTCCCCAGCCAGCGAGCCGGGGTCACATATGTTCTATATCATCTCCTGAACACTTCCATATGGAAGCACGCCACCCATGCCAAGACCTGACACATACACAAGTGCGTCTGCAGGAAGAGGGAGGGGTGGGAGAGAGAGAGAGAGAGAGAGAGAGACAGACGGACTGACAGAAATAGTTGGGTGAAAGACGAGAATAAACAATAAGAAAAACAGGCAGCGAAAGATGGAATGAGACAGAAAAAAAGAAAAGGGTGAAGACATAAACAGAGGAGTGGAGAGAGAGAGAGAGAGAGAGAGAGAGAGAGAGAAGGGAGAGGAACAGCCAATTAAAACCAATACAGGGAAAGTGTGAGTATGATGGAAAAAGAATGCATACCAGGTCTACTTTTTCCCTGTCTGGCTGTTGACTTAGGCAGACAGAAGCAGTCATAAACAGGAAAGCCACAATGATGAAGCACCACGCTACTACTGAAAGTCTCTGGCTCCCCTCCCATGTTTTTTTGGGGAGGTTTTTTTTTTTGGGGGGGGGGGGGGGGTTCCAATATAAGCCTGCCATTGAAAGGTTAAAAAGAAGACGTTCTCCGTCTTTTCTTAACCACTTTTCCTTGACCTAGATGTGAGACGTCAGGAGGTCGAGGAAACTCTTAAGGACGTAGGAAAAGACGACCACAGTGCTAAGAGACTCCGGTTGCACTTAACGTAATTATGCAACAGCGGATGCTATTGATGTGGATCTGCCATGATGAAACTACAATGTGCCGAAGATGGACTACTAAAAGCGCATCCAAGATACTTCGCCCTGTGCATTCTTGCTCTGTCATTTCATGCAAGTGATGTAAATGTGGTCGTCCAGGTGAAATATATCAAGGTCAGAACTTGAATAAGAAAAAGTCACAAAAGTGAAACGAAATGGCTGTCACATTGATAATTTCATTAATTCCAATGACTGATATATTTGACTACAAGACGTCTCTGATTTCATACATTCTGAAAATATTGTTACTTTACTATTCAGAGATTTTTTAAAGTAAAAGTATTTCAATTTACTTTTTCCCACCCTTGGTCTAGTGTTAAAAAGTAAACAAAAATTGCTTTAAGTTCTAATAATGAATCACAATCATTGTAGACTTGCAATGCTTAAAAATAGAATTACATATTGAATCGGCACCCGAGTATCATGATTGCATATAATTGGGAGATTAACATTTCATCCCAGTCCTCCTATGTCCACAAGCTAGATGTTAATTTTGCCTTTGTGCCATTAGAGTAAAACAGGTTTATCAGAGCTTCTTTTTTTTTTACAACATTCAAATCGCGGTTAAATAACGTTTTAGTAAGTTCTGGGTTGAAAACGTGAACTTGTCCTTTATAAAAGGAGCTAAATGCTTTATTTCCTCAAATGTGTGGTAAAAAAAGAAACGTGTGATTGAATAAACTCAATAGATGCTCAGGTGTTTCGCTCGTTATGACCCTGAGTTAAAAACAAATGAAGAGAAGGACGGGAGAAGATAAACAAGTTGGTTGCCATGCAGATGGGTGTGAAGGTTGTGAGAACGCCGCTCTGCCACTAATCAGCCCATCACCCAGACAACATCAAGCTTGTTAACGTTACAACTTACACCTACGATGGAGGGGCGAGGAGGATTCCTACTGGAAGGCGAACAAGAAACAAAGGAGGTATGCATGCAGCAATACACAAATATATCAACACGTTTCACAACTTTTAAGCGAGTACAGAACTGCTAATGCATACCCATGCATGAAGAGTGTATACCTGTGAGCCCCTGCACACAAAAAGGTGAACATTAGTGCAACATGTTTTAACAATACAGGATATCAGTCCGATACTGACTGAAATAGCTCAGTAATTAAGGTGAGTGTAAAAGCCTGATCGCTGCATCGCTCGTCTAAATCTAATGTTTCGAGCATTTAGCAGTGCACTTTATGTGGCAACAGCATGAGCTAGCTTTTCCTCCAGGGGTAACATATGGTATAGAGAGCTATAGGGGCAGAGCAGCCTGTTCCTTCATGTGTGTGTGTGTTGCTAAAGTCATGTCCTTCAGTGCAGCCTGTAACATGCAGGACCTACAAGAGATGCACGCATGTAAAAACATCTCAGAATAAACACAAAAAACAATGCAGACGTGATATAAAACTAAAACACGTATGGTTAGGTAGTAATATGATGTTTTTCTGTATCATAAAAAATACAACACTAAGAATAGAATGTGCTTTCATATTTCCTGAATCCTCATTCAAGTCACTTTTAAAACACAATTTATTGCTATTTTAAAGCTGCATTAATGTATTTTTTGGTCACTTGGGGGAAGTGGAACAAGAAGAAAACCCAATATTGATGTACATCTATATAAATGTATTATGGAGAACGTTGGCAAACAAACGCTCATTTATAAACCCGGCAGACACCGAGCAACATTAGTATTCATTTGGAGTATTGTTTTTGGCCACCTGATTCAATCATCCAATATTCACTCTCTTCTCAGCTCCGGTTTGATCTTCCTACCAGCCCCTGAAGGAAAATCTGTCTTGTCAGCTGCTAAATGCTCCACTATGTTCAAAGACATTGACTTTGACGGTTTAGTAGCTTTAGTCCAATTAAGGACTACAAACTATTACAAAATGGCTGCCACCCGTGTGTTTGCTTCAGCAGGCCTCGTGACTTAACAATTAGGCTGCAGGATTTTAAAGGCTTTAACAGACAAACTGATCAGATTCACTATTAAAACTATCTGAACCAGAAACTGGAGCGCTGTGGGCCGTGAAACCAAAACAACAGCCTGTAAAATGCTATATTGCTCTAGAGTGGAGGGGGAAACTCTCTGTGGGTTTGTTACTAAGAGCAACAACGTTAATATTATGCATCATCATCTGAGGCGTTGTCAAAATAATTAATCTGAGCAGCTTTAAAGAAACTTGGACGACATCTGATCTGCATGGAATTGTTTGTATCCAAAAATAATCCCACATGCGAGCGTGGGTATAGTCCCTCTGCTTACAGTACTGATTCCTGTTTTGCTAAGTGACAACATTTAATGGGATTTTGAATGGAAGCGAGCAGAGTCTGACACCCACACGTCTGTGAGGGACAGAAGACAAGCGATCGCTGGGAGAAGTGATACTCTCCGTGCTCCTCGCATGAAAACAGCAGTCTCAGAGCCATTCAAAGTGAGATATTGTCTCCACATTACCCCACTGATGAAGTGAAAATATGAAAATGTAAAAAAAATGCAGTCCTCAATATGCCCTTTTGAATTCTTTTTGCCGTTGATGTGAAGATTTTCCTCCAAAACATCATGTGGTAAAAAAAAAATATTGCCCATGCAACTCTCGTTATTTATAGTGTATTGTTAATGCTTTGTGGCGAGAGTGAGGTCAGGACAGTCTGGTCTCCTAATGGGGCAGCATATTGGAGTGTGTTTGTATCTGTTCTTGTATTTCATGCAGCCAAACACGTGCACACACACACACAAATGTACAAGCACAGCATGGTCTGCAGATGTACCGAACTCACAGCAGGCACACACACAAATTGCACCATGTGTCATGTTTAGTCTCGAATACTTTTCCCCATAATGAGACGCGTCCCCCCGTTAGTGTCGGGAGAACAGGCGTACGTGTCGGAGGGCGAGACGGGCTGATGACAGCGGATCGGTGGACATGCGATACGGAAGGGCTCTCATTTGCAAACATACCTGTCCTTGAATTCTCTGTTCCTTCACCCCCAGGTTTCCATGGAAACCGAGGAAAGCAGGGAGGTTGGATGTGTACATGTGTGCATGCGCAAGAGAGAGTGAGAGCGAGAGAGAGTGTGTTTGCAGGTAAGAAAAAGTGCTTCACCTTGCAGAGCTCACCTCATTTTTAACACCTGTTGTCTCTTTTAGATATTTGAGGAAAAAGTGTTGTCAATAATATAAAAAAGTGGATGCTTGAGTTGTAAAAAATCAAGTTTAAATGAGTACAAAGGCATGAATGTATCTCTGCAGATGCATTTTAGAAAAGTTGCCGTTTCCCTCTGGGGAAGACCTCGTGTGAACCGAGTCCTAGACTTTGCCCTTGACACCAAAGTCAAAGATCAAGCAGATGAGCACCGGGCTCATTCTCAGGCAGCCCTCATCCGCCACTGCAATACCAATGATGTATTTACAAGCGACAGACAGAGAGGTCCCAGTGAATTTTTAATGAAAGCTCTGTTTGAAATTTTGAACAAGCTCAAATTGATTCATGATTTTTTAATGGGGCCGGTGGAAGCTTCCAGAATTGCTGATTGTTTTCTCTCACGATGAGCAAACATCCACAGCGGGAGGGGGGGGGGGGGGCATGACTCAGACAAATTTCTTCCATTTTTCTCCCTCACAGACTCGTAATATAAATTTTAAGAGGTCAATATCCTGTCCTGGCCGTCCTGGTGTTGTTGTACGTAGCCTGATGTCACTAAGAGTCGAACGCTGAGCTTCATACTGGAGAAGCTGCTCCCTGCTCAATTAGAAGCGTTTCGCCTGCTTGGACATGCCTGAACCTGACTTTGGACTTGGAGGCCCGGGGAAAAAAGCTCAAGGGTGGGAACAGCCACATGAGGTCAAACTGAAATGTAATAAAAAACAGACTTGGAGGTCCTAACGCTGTTGTTGATCCCTCGGCTCCAGATGCAGTTGTGCCATGAGCGTATATCTAGAAGGTTTTTGAGGAATGAGATTATTTGCTCATAAATACGGAGCTGGAGCCGTGAAGCAATTTCCCTAGCTTTGCATGAGAACTTGAAGCAGGGGGAAATGGCTTTGTCATATTTGAATAGTTATATCTGTACGCAAATTATAAATGTAGAAATTACGCATTTCAGGAGATGCGTGCTGTAACATTGACCCTCATTCACAAAATTTGGGATTTGTTCTTAGGTAAGATCTCAAGAGGGCATTTTTCAGTGATAACATGCAAAATAATGAGTTTGTTGTTTGATTAAATTCTACAGTTTAGGATTTAAAATACAATAATTATTTTGCAATCTTTAAATAATTATTTCCATTACAGTGCAGGGCTTATAGTAGTATAGTTTCAAAACAAGTAAAAATCAGTGGATTGATTGACAGAACATTTATGCGCCCAGAACCAAAACCACAAATTACCTCTAGAATAACCACAATAACACAAAATCATACTGCTTCTAATCCAAACTACTAATGAAGTGGACATGCCATGATGCCAACGCCAGGCCGAACCTAAACAAGGAATCATTAAAAAAAACGTCCTGTTCTAACTTCATGCTTAACTCAAACAAATAAAATCTGTCTTTCTAGTTTTTATGCTAAGCTAATTGCCTCCTGGCTACACGCCGCCTCTAATCTAACCTCACTCTTTCTGAATCAATAAAAAGATGCACGTTATAAATACACCGGCAATGTAAAAAGCTTTAACCTTTGACAGCGACAGATGCTACACATACTTTATGCATGCGTGTTTTGAAGCAGGGAGGATAAACTTCTTCCTGCCAGTACGACAGTGTGTGTGTGTCCGGGCTGAGGAGTGTGTTGGAGAGCAGAAGGTAACTTTCACAACAAGCCCTTCTGGTTTGCGTCCCATAATAGAAAATTCCTGCTGTTATCCAAGCGCTCTTGCTTATGTTACCGATAGATTCACGCACAAGCGGTCTGGAATGAAAATAATTTACACTTCTGAATCAAAGGGCCACAACTGTACTCTGTTTTCTCTGAATATTGAAAAATAATCCATAAAGATCCTCCTCATCACCGTATTTAAATATGTGAGCTTCTTGGAAATCTCAAACAGAAATCATCTCCAGCAGTCAAAACGGCACGCATGGTGAAGTTCACATGTGCAGCAGGAGTAGTCTGGCTTTCATGATCCTCTTCCGCCTTGTAAACTGACGATTTGCTTGTTAACAAATTGCCCATAAGGTCACTGGAGGAGGGCTTTGGGATTCGAAAGTTGGCCTCCTCCATCCAGAGGTCATAAATCACCAGATGGTAAAGTCAGGCCGCATCTATTCCAGCTTCATGGAGAGGTTCAGGTGTCCATCCCTTTCCCCCTCCCCCCCGCCTGCACTTAATTTATATTACAGGTGTAAAGCAGACTCAGCTCAGCTAAAGGTCTCCTCCAAAACCCTCAGGGCTGCGGCTCGCCCCGGCATGCAATAATTTATGAAAAAAGTTGCCAGGCTTTACGAGTCGGGAGTGCCAAGTTAGCGGTGCGTTTATCTATTCCGGACACGGACTTGGACCATCTAAAATATAGATCAAAGGCTGTAACCTGGGTGAAGATTAAGAGAATGTAGCTCAGAAAAGATGATTATATAGATGAGGTTTGGTGTTTGTGCAGACTGAACAGGACATGTTACCTGCTTGCACACGTGAACGTCAAGACGACATCGAACCTGCGGGGTGATCATTAGACCAGCGAAGAGTCACGGACCGTCTATCTGCACCGTGTGAAGACGAGCAGCCTGACAGAGCTCAGATGGCTCTTCTCTGCCTCTCAATGTCACGCTGACCCTCCTCCATCTCCGGGGCATTTTCTTGTGCTTTTTTTTGTTCCACTGAAGTCTGTCCACCCCTCTTAGTCGTGCTGCTCTTCCACACGTCCATCTCTTCCACCGTGTCCAGAGAACATCCGAAGGGGAAAGCCGCAAGCTCGCCACGTGGTGGTTGCAGATGCCACGCGCTTGTTGTTCAGGGCAGATATTTTTTCTCTTCAGGTACACGAGGGCAACGCTATTAGGCTGCTTAGAGCCAGCCATCATCCTCCACTCCGACTCAGCATCCCCTCTTTCAACTTCTCTGAGGTCAGGGGAACGGAGCGAGCCGTCGCAGCGTCTTCTGCTCGAGGCGGGGAGCTGTGGGACTGAGCGGCAACAGGAAGGAGGAAAAAGGGCTGCCATTTCTGCGATAACAGGCACAGGGTCAAACTAATAGACTGATTGCTGACAACAAACACTTGGGTGTCATCGGGCGCGGGTTAAAGATGTGATGGGGTGGCGAGTGCAGGGGCCCCCACTGGTTTTGTAACAGGAGGAGGCAGTTCAAAGGCTCCCGCTGCTTACACAACCGACATTTACCACCCCTCTGTTGTCTGCCTCCCTGTTGCACCATGCAGCATCGCTTCTGTGCAGCACTGCGAGGACGATTTTCTGGAGACCGTTTCCTTCTGTCACGACTCTACCGGGCTAATTTGCATCTGCAATGCCGGAAAGTTCACCTGGAAAGGTGTTTTAGCTGAAAACATATTCAAAAGAGCAAAACATGGCAACTCCAAGCTGCTTCTTACCAAGCTGAAGTAACATCTGACACAGTAGTGGGAAATTAAGAGGGCTGGCATCAGATCCCAAGGAAGTTAATGCAGCCATAAAGTGTCCATCTGTGAGTCTGCTGGGATTCAAAGAATCCCAAACATATGCCTGCACGCACACACACGCACACACACACACACACGCACGCACGCACGCACAGAGCTGCGTCGCACTCGCCATGAACGCACTGAACACAAAGGAGGATCTGATCACTCATCGTTCCAGACACGTCTCTGCAGTCCGAGGCCTTCACCTGGTCTCACGACAACAGAGCCATCGTGTGATCTCGGCAACAAGACACAAAAGGCACATTTCCCAGAATCCTCAGGGGCTCACACGCCAGCTGCATAATTAGCTTTTCTCTCTCAGCTCCTCCACTCCTTCCGTCTCTAACAATAACTCCCTCTCTCAACAAATTATTCGTCAATCCCTTCTTGACAAAGTTGGTTTAACACATGGATGATGCCCTTCCCTTCACCCCGAGTGTTACAGCGTCACAACAACAACAACAATCTGTTGCCAACCGTTCCCTCTGCAATGGCTTGTTATCTGGCTTCACCAACCCAACGACTGTGATTGAAGCGCTTCTACAATGGAGGTTATCATTTTGGTAAGTTAACCCTGGTTTTCTCATTCTGAGCGTGATTCACAGTAAAATATGCAACGTTTGCAGCAAAACAGATGAGTTTACCGTGAGCAGGACGCCACATTTTACAAATAAAAAGGACAAACTGCAATATTAAACAAATACAAATAACTTAAGCACATCATCTCTGCTAAAAGAAAAAGACTTGCAGTTGCCAAATGCAGAGAGGACAGCCAGCAGAAAATCGACATGTGTGAATGTGAAAATTATAGACTTCACATCGCTATCTAGGGCACGACTAGCTCCGACTATAATTCCAGCTGTGTATTCCATTATAAGTTGTTACTTAGATGGTGCTGTGATAGATTGCTGCTAAAGTGCCCCTTAATACAATACATAATAGAATGATTTCTGCATTCGGCAGTTTGAACGGTGTCGCTTTTAGCCTAATTAACCTCGCCAAAATATTGTGTGATATTATCTTACGATTCACGCAGCAAGCTCCGATTGGTCAGTAGGTGGTGCTTGTATACAAGGTGATCTGGAAGTTACCATAGCGACCCACCCCACCAAGAATAGAACCACCATTAGCATAGCATCTGCAACTGCTTATCCGGTGTCAGGTCGCGGGGGCAACAGCTTTAGCAGGGAAACAACTTTGTAGAACTGAAAACCTGGGGTTAAACCTGAATAGAGCCCGACCGATAAAGGATTTTACAGATACAAATGTTTGTTGATTTAAAAATCCGATATATCGGCCGATATATATATATATATATATATATTTATTTATTTATTTATTTTTTCGGAAACGCGTAACAAAGCATTAACAGATTTCCCTAACTTTAGTTATTTGTAGTTATTTATGAGTCTTCACTAAAATAATATAATGCAGTTTAAAAATAAACTTGTTTATTTTATTGTCACAACGGAACAGAGGAACATCAAAACATATTAAAGTTCTGATAAATAAAATGTACAAAAATACAAACTTAAGATATAAAACTTAAAGTCCTTTGAACAAAAACACAATAACAACCAAACAAAGTTACCAGTATTTAAAGACTTGGTAAGCTTCATAAATATAACTTCGAACAAGACTGAAAACAAAACGGACTACCAGTAGAATGAATAATACAAGATTTTGTGTCTATTTGAACCTATAAAATACTAGGTTAATTTATTGAAAAAGTCTCCCCTTTGGCTCTGCAGCTGCCATATGAAATGGTCCTCATTTATATAGCTCTTTTATCCAAAGCGCTTTACAGTAATGACTGACATTCACCCATTCACGCATACATTCACACACCGACGGCGGAGTCAACCACGCAGGGCGACGCTTGGTGGGCTGCCACAAGGAGGATGATTGACAGGCGCTCTCCTCACAATCACGCGCACACTTCATGGCTGCAACTGATTGGACGATCGCTTTCACAGCTGTCCTGTCTGCTCCCGGATTTCAAACCGACCAACATGGCGGCTCGTTTGGAAACGTTCTCTTATTTTACGACAATAGTTCACCGAAATGTGTTTCTGAAAACATTTTATGCGAGAAATAAGCTATGTAGTTGCTGAATCTGTCTTTAGATCGACAAGGGTCAGTTTGAAAGATTTTGGAGAGCTTGCGGGAGGCAGCGGCGCACTGTCTCTCAACACTCGCCGTGAGGCGAATGCATGGCAGGGCTTCTTACATACCGTAAATCCTCTAATATAGGTAATGGGAAGCATGGAAATAATGCTGCCTGTTGACACGTACCTTCAGCCAAAATATCCGCGATGCGAAGGAATTGCAAGGCTGACATTGAATGGGCAGCGTGGAAATAACGCTGCCTGTGGACACTTGGCCCGGCCTCCATTAGAGGCCGGCCGTTATTTACCTCCGCCGACAGCGAGACCGGACGGTAATAGAATACAGGCCAGTATTAGAGGATTTACGGTAACTCGTTCTCTCTGCCCGACTCTGGCTGGATCAGCTGGTTGTAGTTGTAGGGTGCCCTCTGGTGGACAAACTATACAACGCCAAGACTCATAACATGGTTACAGGGTGTTTCGTCCGTTTTTATTTTATTTTTAAAATATTAATTTATCGGCCATTATAAATGCAGACACCGATAGTATGGAAAATGCCTAATATCGGCCGATAATATCGGCCCGCCGATAAATCGGTCGAGCTCTAAACCTGAAGTTACCTCGCTAACCCCAAATCCTTCCCAATGCAGCATCGGAGTGATTGGCAGCGCCCAGAGGGGAATGACAGAACCGCACTTGGCAGCATCTTTTGCCAACATACCATACATGTCTCATCAGTCATAACACCAGCAGTGGTATCCAGGGTGGAGGCTCTGGGCTTGTCAAGTAGCACTGAAACAGAAGCGAATGCCAAAAACTCAATGTTGTGATATTCGAACAAGCATGAGGGACAGAATAATATGTCAAGCAGAGGTCTAATTTGTTGATGATCTGGTCTTGTTTTTAAGCAGAAGTTTGAGGCAATATATCAAGTTTGAACTGCTCGCTGCAGCCTGTGCCACTGCGTGTTTGCACCCTGAATATGACAAGTACACTTACAGGCAGGAGGACGTGAATTCATTCACACACTTGCCTTGCAAGTTAAGAAGTAATGCATGTGGAAGCAACAAAGGCTGCATAATGAAATGAAGAAATGAAAGCAGCAACTGGCCACAGAGGCAGCTGTCAGTACTTCTGCTCTCAGATGTTGCTCTGGTCAATAGTGATCGATATTCAGAGACAAACGCCTTCCGACTGCACGTACACATGCACACACACAAACACACACGCGCGCACACGCTGGCTGAAAGTCTCTATGAAACTCACCGAAGTCATTTGTCTCTCTAATGTCTAAGTCCTTGTCAAAGCTGTCATCAAAAGTTGTCCTACTTAGTTTCATATGCACACTGAGTTGCTCACTACAGCCCAATTGATATGTTACGGGTCCCAGGATAGGGCACCGTAAGGCAGATATATGTCCTGTTAAGGAAAGCAGGTAAGACACAGCAAATGAGGACACGGCGTGTCTCATTCGTCTCCAGATTGCATCTCTGGTTGTTTTATTCAACATGAAATAATCATGTAACCATAAGACATCACTTCTATAATCATTCCAATCATCCATTCTATCTCTAGTTTCATCCAGCTCAAATATCCAATCACAATTCACAAGTTTCACACACAAACAATCACCGTGTATATACTTTACACAATTATATTTTGATTTTATACATCAATAAACATTTCCAGGTACTTAATTTACCTTCCTTGTAATTTTTTGCAACATACTAAAAGTTGGCATTTGGGACCTTTAATATGCCAAAATCCTCACCACAGCATCTGTACTAAATACAAGTTATGGAATGACTCATCAAGAATGCTAATGCTACACGTCATGCTATTCTCACACGCACAATAAAACAGATTAACAACCAGTGACTTATTACGTTATGCGCTACTTACAATGTCATCTTAATAAAGTGCACATTTTTATCAACAGCGTTCATACTTAACTTTCACCGTGTACCTGAGTACTTCGAAACCGTTCCCGCTAACTTGGTCCCATTTATCAATGCGCACGTGTGCGCAACATGGCGTCTCCATGTTATTAACATAGGGAAAAGTCTCGCTAACTTTCTCGGACGTACACACGTTAACATTTTAAACACTCGAACAAAATACCAAGTATCCCCATAAACACATTAAACTTCAACAGTGCATATTTTATAGGTTTAATACAGTTTACCTACCTGTTAAGGAAAGCAGGTTAGACACAGCAAATGAAGCCACGGTGAGTCTCGTTCGTCTCCAGATTGCGTCTGACGAGAGGGGCGGAGCCTCGCATTATTTACGGTCCCTGCAACAACTGGAGTGACACAAACGTTCCGCACCACTGTCAGCTGTTACCTGTCCCCTCATTAAATATAAACTAAAATACAAAAAAAATACATATCCAATTCAAATGATTTATATTTGATTAACCTGCCGAATTTGTATCTAATAAATCAAATCAATATGGTCACACAGTCTTAGGTGTGCCACAGATAGATTAGCCGAACTGATGTTATCAATCAATTTATCACAGTCTGTGTTTATCTCAGTTAATCAGAAACGGAAAAAAAATACAGTACAGTAATAAAAGATATGCATCACAGAAATAAAATAATTCAGGTTAAATTATGTATAAATTATTGTGAAAACATAAAGATGAATAAGTTATTGGTGAAAGGCTATGTTTACTTTCAAAAAATAATTGATTGTTAATAACATAACCCCAACCCTAACCCCCTTACCCTGTAGAACCAGCTGTCATGGTGAGCAGGTGTCTGCTGGTAGTTTTAAATGCTGGTCCCAGGCCTGTAGGACCAGCAGGCACAGTGAGTGGGTGTCTAATGGGAGTTTTAAACGCTGCTCCAAGGCCAGTAGAACCAGCTGGCAGGGTGAGTGGGTGTCTGCTGGGAGTTTTTAACACTGGTCCAGGACTTGACGCTAACCCTAACCCCCTTACCCCGTAGAACCAACTGCCATGGTGAGTGGGTGCCTGCTGGCAGTTTGAAATGCTTGTCCGAGGCCTGTAAATTCAGATGGCAAGGTGAGTGGGTGTCTGCTGGTAGTTTAAAACACTGGTCCGAGGCCTGTAGAACCAACTGCCATGGTGAGTGGGAGCCTGCGGGCAGTTTTAAACTCTGGTCCGAGGCCTGTAAATCCAGCTGGTTAGGTGAGTGGGTGTCTGCTGGTAGTTTTAAACACTGGTCCAAGACCTGACCCTAACCCCCTTACCCTGTAGAACCAGCTGTAATGGTGAGTGGGTGTCTGCTGGGAGTTTTAAACACTGGTCCAAGACCCAACCCTAACCCTAACTCCAAACCCATCTCTAACCCTAAACCTAACCCTTGCTGTCTGGTGCTATTTGGTCAAAAAAATGATTCAACATCTACATTATTTTGGCTAGAACTCATAACAATTGAGCTAAAACCTTTCAAAGCTATGTTGCTCATCTACAGTGGCAGCTCGTATCAGTCCTTCACTAAATTGTTTCAGAGCAAAGTGTTAATGCATAACCATGAAGCCTGTTGAGATTGTGAGTTTGTGGACAAGAGGAGATGTGTATCTTCAGATCACAGCAGACTGTTTTCACTGACCCATCCAGCATTCTTAACCCGGCACGCAGTGTTTTGAAAAATGTGTCGGTTGTACTTCCAAACTATGGGTCTGCACACAATATGTGTTTGTGTTTGTGGGGATCTGTGCTGAATTATCTCTCCAGGCTTTCCTCAATGAGCTCCCCATAGTCCTCTGTGTGGGACTGGATCAGAAATCTTTGTTGTTTACGTGCAAGCGTGAGACGGACATGCGCGAAACACAGACACCAGGCACACTTGGAAAGAGCTGTAAACCAACCACTCTGACATGAGACTGTCTGTCCTGATGGGTGATAGGTGCAAACCCGCAACACCATCGTTCAGAGGCGCTCGCTGTCTGAACAAACGGCAACTCTGAACTTTTGAACCAGAAGCAAGGATTAACAACTGACCTGGGAGCAGTGGAATCTGGGAAACTATAATTAAGGTTGATTAAAGAACATTCCTGGGGTCTGTGTCTGCATGTTAAGTGCGCTGCGGAGGTTGCATGGGACCTGCCACCCCTACGTTGTTCCTCCGTCAGGAAAAACGGACGTGCTCAAAGAAACACACTCAAAGACAAAATTCCCCGATCGTGTCCCGTGAACAGAGAGGAAAACAGCTCCGAACGCTTTGGAAGGCCAACCAGTCATTACGGCAATCATCGCTGCGGCATCACACAGTATAATTGGGTGAAAACAGACAGCACTGTACCTATAAATACCAGAGACTAAACAACAGTAAACAAAGGAACAACCACAGCCAGTAACCTCTCACATTAGACTTCAGCTCTTTCAGCAGCAGCAGTAACAGTAACTGTTGCAGCCGCGACATCGGATGCTCACTCAAGTTATTTACTCCGGAAGCAACAATCTTGCATAGCCAGAGAAAAATGCCTTAGCTTGTTTGTATTTCTTTAAACCAATCACAATCATCTTGGGCGGGGCTACACACAGGATGTAAAATCAAGCAGATGGGGTTCAGAGAATACCAGCTGAAATAGGCGGCCAAGACCTTTTACCCACAGTCTACATCCTGCGAGGTCAGTCGCTTTGTTGAGGTCATCGTTCTTTACTACACAAACCACCAAGCTTCTCCCCCTTTCCCCTCTTCCTGCTGTTCTTCCTCCCTTTTCCCGTCCATACTTTCGTCTTATCCATCTCCTCAGTCACAAGCTAAAGTTAACAAAGTTAACAATAACAACAACCACAACAGCAGCTTGGGAGGAAGAAAGAAGGTGACATTGACAAAAATGACAAAAATGTCAACAGTTGTCATTGAGCAAAACTATATTAAAATAGTTTTATTTTATGCTTTTTTTTAAACTAACAAGGCATTTTACTCAGAGGTAAGGAAAAAATAACTGACAAACACTACTTTAAATATATTTAACTCAAGTTAATTTAAATTACATTTAAAAGTCAGTCAGTTAAACCGAGTACTAAATTAGTACATTTTACAGCGTTACATTTTAAAAAAGAGGGGCTAAAATGACAAAAAACAAAAATGTATATGTTATATGAACATTCACAAATATGAGACTGTGATAATAATAGCACATTCTTACTAATACTAAGATTTATTAATCCTAGTGTGTTTCTGCTCGTCTAACTCTATATCTTGCTAGTATTGATTTCTGATAGTTTGCACTGAATTCCTTATTTTGATGAACATCTGTACAAATGATTGATACTGTTTATATAGTTTGTTTATAGTGTCTATATTAATTGCATGTTTATAACAAAGAGGAGTACACAACTCAGACATGACCAGCAACACATTAGAGCAGCGATACATTCAACACTTCTCATGGAATCAACAGCTGAATAAAACGTCTCATCTCTCTCAGACAACAATAAACAATAAAAACTCCACCTCAAGCAAGACAGATGCGCCGACTGCATAAATGGTTTGCAGAAGTGGCTGTTGTGTCAAACCTTGCAGACACAAGGATGCTGCTTTGGATAACTACTAATTTCTTGTAATCTTCACCGATTCCTTCCATCCTTGCTTCCTTCCTGCAGCACACCATCATGTTTGCCTGTTTGCCTGCACTCAGGCATCACCATCTCCACTCACACTCATTTGGCTTTTTGAGACACAAACACACACACCCACACACACACACACACACACACACACACACACACACACACACACACACACACACACACACAAACAAGAGCTGTCATACTCTACTCCAGTCTTTGCTGAAGCCTGTGACCCATAGAAGCGAGTGTGCAGACCTCGAGTGACAGACGAATGCTCCACAGCCCTGAGAACAATTAGCACAGCCAGCAATGGAGAGAGAGAGAGAGAGAGAGAGAGAGAGAGAGAGAGGGAGAGGGAGAGGGAGAGAGATACTGTCATGTGGAGGCAGCTCGCTGGAGAGAGACGAGAGGTTGCGACCCTGCTCCAACGCACTGTTTTCAGTTGCCAGATGCTACACGCTACAAGACTCATTGACAAAGAGAGAGAGAGAGAGAGGGACGGAGACAGTGACAGGAGCAGTCCAAGTCTTACCTCTAATTTCAGGGGATCCGCGGAGAAGATTTGGGCCTAACCCTCACCCTCAACAGGTGGTTTAATCCCACAGAGGCCCCTGCGCTCAGTTGGATCAGCCTGTCTCTGATAACTTTGGATCATTAGGCACCCACTGAGCCTGTCACTGGCCCCACACCGATATTTTGCAAAACGTCATTATAGCTCTTAGCACTTGAAACAAAACAAAAAATATAATTAAAAATATAATATAACAACAATTTTCAAGATTGTAGCAAGCTTGACCTCCCGCACTTTGACCACAAATAAACTCAGGAAACACGGCACATTGAGAGAGAAAGAGCGAGAGAGAGAGAGAGAGAGAGAGAGAGAGAGAGAGAAAATCAGGGCATGTGTTTTTTTTCTCTTCTTCTTCTTCTTCTTTTTCACAAAATACATGCTGTGAATTCCTGGCATGACTTCACAGGCACATGGCCTTGTTTTTCTCTGCTCTTTGTGGATAATATATGTTGGTGGTGGCAGGGGTGCTGCTGCTGGTGAAGGGATTGATCATGTGTGCATTTGCACGCAGGTGTGCTCGTCGGTTGGCGCATCCTCCATCTCAATTAGGGCTGTGTGTCTGTTATACCTAAATGCTAATATTCTGGATTTTTTAAAGTTATGTATTTTCTACAGCCGCTCTCCCATAGCACACTACCGAGGTTAGACTTATTAAAATCAAAGATCTTCTTCCTTACAGGTAATCATTTGAATCTGAATTTATCTATGTTGGATTTGACTGCTGAAAAAAACCTTAATTTCATAAACACATACTTAGTTTCGAGTCCGTGCGTCTTGCACAGCCATCTTATGACGTTTCTTCATGAAAAAAAACAGCAGACATCTGAAAATATGTTAAACGTGGCTCATCCTTAATCATAACAATAAAACTCTGTAATGGAAAACAGCCTTTGGATGGGTCCAAATAAAAGAATTGGCAAAGGGATGTAGACGAAACAAAACAAATAATTTTATATTATTTTTCCACGCCGTTTCACTTGTGAACTCTGTTCAATAAAAAGGCAGTGGTTAAATAAAAGCTGAGGCATTTCAGTTCTCTGTCTATGGGTCTAACCTTACTGAACCCGGACAGGTGACTTGCTAATGTATCACATCTGGCCACCTGACCACCCTGCTCCCTCACACACACACACACACACACACACACACACACACACACACACACACACACACACACACACACACACACACACACACACACACACACACACACACTATATCCCATGTATTCTGGAAACCTGGAAAACAGTTTGTAAAGTCATGGAAAACTCATGGAAAATGATGGAAAATGTCAAATGTTCTGTAAATGTTCTTTCAACACTCTCCTATTTTCCAAAGCGGATAACATTGCCATCTGCAAATTATGTTCGGGATCACATGACTGTTCAAATGGTACTTTATGGACCAGAGTATTTTGAATCGGCTGCTCTTGGTCATGTTGTGGAAACAGATCCCATCACATGGAAGCACATGCAGGTTAGCTCACAACTAACAACTAAAGTGGCTGAACTTTGAATAATGTAACTTATATGACACTTCAAATGTAAATATTAGTCACTGCTGGCTGGTAACTGTGGTAGTTTTTATTATTACATTATTCTATGATGAATGTGTCATCATTTCTAAGCATTTAATGGATGATTTCATAGATTAGCCATAGACTGCACAATCTTTTAAATCAGACATCAACATAGACGATGCCTGTCGTACAAGCTGGATCATCAGTCCTCGGAAAAGTCCTTGAAATGATCTCTAGAGAACAGCGGGAACCCTGAGTTTGGTTTCAGTTCTTTCATTGGACCATTCTGTTGCTAGTAGCAACCCCTACTGGCACAGTTCCAGAGCACTAGTTGCTGCTAAGCTGACATCGTAACATCCCCCTTTTTCTTTACATGACAATAACATGTTAGAAGACTAATTATTTTATTTAATTTGATTGTCACGTTAGTAAGACAGCAGGGAAAGCCACGTGTTACATCTGCGTGTTAAACCAACTTGCAGTGTTTTACAGGTCACATCCATCCAAAGCTGCTGCCGGCCAACACACATAACCCCGAGGTCTCCACCTTCCTTTCTAATAGGACAAAACCACGCCCCTTAGTTTAACAAGGGTGATAAAACGCCCACACACACATGCAGACGTGAGCATGTGCTGTTTATTACGCACAAAGCAAATGCTCAGGTGTGTTTCCTTTCGCAGTAAAAAGCTGTTGCCAAGCGGTCGCCATTTCTGGTCACATTTGCTCCAAAGTGTTCCGGGTTCACTGGACTTCCACCGAAAATTCTCCGGATTTTTCAGGTTGGAGCCCAGGCCCCGGCCTGCTGTGTTGGCGGCGTTGTCTGCTCTGGCAGGTCCACTCTAAGACTCACACACACACACACACACACACAAACACACACACACACGGCTATATTTCATGGGCTCATTTCTGGAACTTAACAACTTGAATCCACAACCATGGAACCCAAAGAAGTACTCTGAGAAGCATGTTGGGGGAAGTTGGCGGAACATCATACAGGCAACTGGCCTAGTAGTCATGCGTGCACACACACACACACACACACACACACACACACTTGGAGACACTAGTCAGAAAAGGGTAAAAAAAAAAAAAAAAGGAAGGTTGAGTTGGGGGGGAGTAAAGGAGGATATATAGAAGGAAGAAAACAAGCAGGAACAAGAGAGGAGCGATAGAGGGAGTCTACATCTGCAAAGGACTTTCCAGGCTTTGCAATCATGCTGCCACGTCAACACAAGACAGATCGTCTGCAAACATCGGGGTGAAGTAAAGAGGAATCTGTCTCTCCTCTCCCTCCTTCTCCTCTCCACGCGAACAACAAACTCCCTCGCTCTCTAATGTCACACAAACACACATTTCGACAGCTGTTCCGGCGAGAAAATGTAATTTAAAACCAAGAAATAGTTCACATCTTTATGAGGGAAGAGCGGACTCTTCTGACAGCCTTTGGTGTTCCCTTCCAACTTCCTGACCCTCATTTGAAACAGATTAACTCGGTCGAATTAAGCTAAGCATGTTGTTTCCATATGAGCACAATCAGGTGAGAATTATATTTACCGCCACAGACCATTTCATGGTAATAACAGGAAGCCCTCTGGCTCTTTCCACACGACTCCTGCTGCATTGACAGGCATTATTGACTCTATGTACAGAAGTGTGTGAGAGCTAAATTGTGACTCTATTGCTAATTGTTTTGTTCTGCCAACCTATATTTTTTTCTGTTTCTGTTCTGCCTGATGATCTCAGGTTTCTTTTTGCGCGACCACTTCATCGTGTCTGGCTCGCATCGCTCCAGGTTTTTAACTTAATTATTTCATGGACACAGCTGCAGCAGAAATGCACCACAGTTTGAACACAAACACAATGAGCATACTTAAGTGAATACCGCACTGATTAAAGGCTCCATGTGCAGCATTCCTACCAGGACACGGCAGAGTTAACAGTCGGCTAAGGTAGATTTACTACCACTCAAGACGCAAGGTTGGGTAGTATCAGATTACATGTAATCTGGATTGTGTAATCAGATTACACACATGTGGAGGGAATACAAACAGCATCCAAGCAGCTGTGACTTAACCATTAGAGGTCAATGGCCCAGCTTCTCCACTGTAATGTTCATACGTTATGTCCATTCCTGGCAACATGTGTACTTGTTGGTGTCAGAAGTGGCATGATGATGATGATGATGATCTGATAGCAGGCCCAATTCAACACGGTCAGGTGGGGGTTTCTTGGTGTTGCTGATGATGTCTGGCAGTATCTAGAGGGTACAAATATGTCCCTGGACTATCTTAATGTCTGTCCAAACCTGAGGCTGCGCTTCCTTAAATCCAACAGCACCTTGCCCTCCAGTGCACCTGTCAAACAAAGTAGCCTAGAAGAAAACACTTTGAACAACTGCATGTAGTCACACAAGTAAACTTCTGGAAAGATGCACGCACCACACACACACACACACACACACACACACACACACTCTGACATCCATATCAAAACACGTCATTATAAGTGAATATATTTGCTACTGTGCTTCATAATACAGCAGCAACGCCCCTAGTGTAAACCGGCAAAATAGTACTAAAACCATTTATTTACACCGCCGAGACCAAATGTTCCACAATGTTGTCCTGTTGAAGTATAATTATTGGGCCCCCACTGTGTTCTAACTCAACTTTCCAGCTCAACTTGCTGTCTCACACTGTTGCTGCTCTCTCTCGTTTCATCGCCAGCCGACGTTACGAGCCACCAGTGACTCGTTCAGACCCGGCTTCCAAACTCCTCCAGTAGACGACACCGGCCTGGGATCACTTCTCAAGCCCCGTTTCTGTCCACAACCTGATCCTTTGGCTCCACCGTGTGTTTACAGACGATAGCACGACGACCGTCGTCCTCAGGCTATTTTAGGTATTAAATGTTAATGTTAAAATTGATTGATCCCCGACGGGAAGTTCTCTTTTCATTTGCCGTCCTGGAGGAAAATCAAAAAGGTCAGGCTCGGCTACAGAAAGGCCCCCGCGGCGCCGATAACGCTTCATTGTCTTACTAAAGGACACTTCAGGGGGGGCGAGTGTGCATGCTGACACCGAGGCTTCAAACCAAGACGGTCCCTCGAAACCCACTAGTCAGGACAAACGTGTCACGCCGAGTCGTGACTAGGCAGGTTTTCATTTCAACCAGACACCCATGGACGTTCACAGCCTTTAATGAAGCTGCAGACGCAACGATTGGAATTAAAGTTTGGTCAGTCAGGTGCTTTTGGCAAATAGTATGCTTGATTTCACTGCACGTTTTTGACATTTGAAATGGCTAATAAGGAGAGGAAGAGGAGAAAATGGTCACTAGAAAAAGCTGCAGACATATATTGCGACTAATCAAATCAAATCTGAAAAAAGAAGACTGGAAAGCTAATTTTAAATTTTAAAAAAAGGAAGGGGAAGGAGGCAATACAAGGAGAACAGATAGAGAATAAATCTTCAATATCCATTGCAAAGAATAAGAGGTGACACAGGTTGAAACAGATAATATAGAATTTATTTTCAACCAGAAGTAGGAAAATACATAGGTAGGTGTAAAGGAAACAAGCAGAACCTGTAGTCAAAACAGAAAAAAAAGTCAAACAAAACTAGTCCAAAGAGAATCGAGAGGACGGCTAAGGGGTACAACAGAAAGCATTGTTTACCATTCAGTTTCTTTTTAAAACAGTATGTGATTTTAAAACAGCTGCCTTAATTTCTCATCTGGATTAATGGACATTCTACAACATTGTGCAAGTGTTTTGTCATTTTTTTTTCTTCTTTTTTTTGCTGGTATTTCATGAATGGTAAACAATAGTTGGTCCAGTGCATAAACACAGTGACACAGATCAATATATGTACTCAGCTGACTACAGATAGACAATCCTGATCATTGAACAACTACTACTAGATCGGCAGGGAGGAGGAGATGAGCAAATATACAAGATGGATGGTATGAGGGGAAAAAGAAAGATGGTGAGGAAACAAAACGGTCTAGAAGGTTGAAGATGGAGAGATCGAAAGCGAAAACAAAAGACCACACAGTTGAAAGATGACACAGCTACATTTTCCATATTTAAAAACCCATTCTGAATGTCTCTGGGTATTATTGCCAAGTTGTTGTTTTGGAAAAGGATGCATTAAAAATGGAGTCGATGGATCGCAAAACCAAACCTTAACAACGGTATATGGATGCAACATGTTCATGTTATTCAAGGAAAAAGGACAAAAGTACCTTTCTTTCCTTACAGCCCTACATTTCATGAAGACTATGATTCGGATTAAAAGAAAATGCAACTGGTTGGTGAAAAAAAACAAAAACAAAGAAAAACTCGCTCTACAACAGAGAACTGGACTACAAGCAGCTTTGGTGTGCATCATTACAAAGAGATGCAGCCTGGGAAATTACTCCATGCCTAAAAATAAGCCAACTATGACACAGAATGCAACGGTGTAAAGTACAAAGCCAACAATGTGATCACTCGCTGAAGCTTACAGGGTGACAAAACTCAGCTCTGCAATTTGCCAGATGTTCAGCCATAGTCTGTGGTTTATAAGGAAAGGGACGATGAGGAGAGGCAGGAAGAGTCGACAACCAAAAAGACTTTAAGAGTCACACTGGTGAGTATCAATAGCTAGCTAGTGTAACGGGTTGAACCACCGTGATGCTCAACAACAGAGTGAAACGGACAAGTAGTACTCAAAATTATCACAGGACCAGTCTAGCGACCAGCGGCGCTCCATTAGCTTAGTCTGCAACATGTTCTACACCAGTCGGAACAGAGTTTCTAGCACTGAATTGCAGCCACTAGTAAGACAGCTCTGCTGCCCCAACCTACTGACACTAGCACTCTCCAGCTAGTGCAACATCCACAATAAAGCTGAAAAGTAAAAAATAATAATGAGAAAACAAATCGATTATCCCTGTGCTGAACGTTTTTACTGATACCAAATGGCGCAGGTACGTTTCCACCAATGAGCTCTCAATCCTTCATTCTACACGGCATCATTGAGAACATTCGACTCCTCTAGTCAACCCATCAAGACAATGGCTCATCATGATACAGAGGATTTGGTTTTTGTAAATGTAAATATTATAAATGGCGGGGAAAATATATTGAGAAACAGTCAAACAATGTAGCAAACGTAACACCATCATATAATTCATGATTTTACACAACAACACAATTCAATATCTTTTTAGAAAGGAAACATGAGATACATCTTTTATTCACACTTTACAAAAAAAAGCTAGCCTTTAAATCTACTACAATACTAATGCCATTCAGGAAGGAAAAAATAAAATCAAACTGGACATTGGTTTCCATTGAAAAAACAAACAAAAAGGTTAAAAGACAAACATTTGGGGTGGGACAAACGGGACAAGAAACCTTGATCTGAGGACTAGACTTATACTTCCTATTTACTTTCTTCCCTCTTGCTTTAAAAATGTCATTTCAACATATACATTGACGTAAATTCGATCTTTATTTGCTAAGAAGATGGGCCAGGGAGTGAGGGGAGCTGCATCTGAATCTATTAAGTGCTCATCTGGTGTATTCGTGTAAAAGCCAGTGTGTTTAATTGATCGTCTGAGCCTGGCTTTTGGAAATAGCTGAGCTCACTGCCCCTCACCCCTCCATCATCCAAAAGCAGAGCAAAGTAGGCCTTCCACCTTTCCAATATAGAGGTAGGGGGTCCACAGATGGCACTAGAGCTGCAGTGATGAGGGGAAGATAACTATACAGAGTGGTTGAGCAAAAGGGAGTTTAAAAAGACACAGCTTGACTAATATAGTGGGAAGGGAAAGTCTGAGGTTGGGCGGTTGAGGTTTTGAGGGCATAAGGGGGATGGACAGGCTCAAGGAGATTTAAAATTCATGGCCAGGGAAGGAGCGAAGGGCTCGATAGTTTGGGGTTCTGGGCATGGAGCTGTGCTAAGGTACAAACAGGGAGCAAAACAATCTAAGAGAGTAGACTTTATAAAGATTAGACATCCTGCTCATGGTCCTTAAGGAGGGGGAGGGGGGGTGTCAGTGGATAAAGCATACCTGATTACTAGCGAGCTCAATGAATAGGAAGGATATACACATCGTCATCACATTGTCACAGCTCATAAAAAGAAAAAAGGAAATCAACATTAACAAAAACCCAATAAAAGGACATAAAATCTTCACAAATGTCTCAACAGTATTTAAAAATAAAAGGAGAAAAGGTTGTTCAGGCGTTCGTCAAAATGTAAATAGTGCAAGACAACGACAACTGCTACAGTGAGGCACGATGTTTTCTTGTACATGTGGGATTCATATTGGTTGTTTTCGGTCACACGTCACTAGTGGGAGTGTGTGTGAGATAAATAGATGAACAGATGTGGAGTCACTGGTGGGCTGCGACTCATCCTGGTGTGTCCTTTTGTCTGAACTGATGGCAGCAGTGTGGATCAATGGCTTTGTTAATGGGCGAGAAGCAACAGGCAGAGTTTACTCGGGGTCTATTTACAATCGCAGCAATATGCCGGCAAATCGAATCAACAGCAGAGTGTGTGTGTGTGTGTGTGGGGACAAACAATTCCGATACATTAATTACAGTTAATCTCTAGGGAGTGCAAAGTTGTGACAGTGAACGCCTTGAACAACCTCTTCTTACGTCTTTTGTACAAGCTGGTAATATCAATTCATCTTAACATTAACTGGATAAAAATTTAGCCATAGTTTACAATACAATCTTTTTTTTTTTTTCAAATCTGATCATAATTTACTCTTAGTACAAAAAACGCCAGAAAACAGGTCTTTTGTGGTTCATATACAATCATGTAAAGACTGAGTCTAGATTTCTATTCTGTACAAACACTTGTGAAAAAAACCACTGCTTTTGTGTATGGAATTTATGGCTGGGGGGAAGTCACTACTGGCCTTGGAGACAGTGCTACAGATCTGCCTGCAAATTACCTGTGTGTGTGTGTGTGTGTGTGTGTGTGTGTGTGTGTAAGCTTGCATGCTTGGAGCTGGATGGCAACTCCAGACAGTGAGAGGAACGCTGGTTTTTACTCCTGTGTATCAGCCATTATTCACTCTCTCTCTGCCTAAAAGCAATCGAGACAAAGAAAAGATCTGTGAAAGCCCCTCACCGCTTTGCCCATCAGCCTAATTCCCTTGACCAAAAACGGGGGTGCGTGGGCCACATGAGCTCCTAAGCACAAGTCTAGCCTAACAACTATACGAGCAGGGGTGAAACAGTCTGCAAACAAGATGGTAGCTGCTCTTAAGTCTCCGACCATATCCTTCCTTCACAAAGTGACACTACATGCACGTGAAATTGGGCAAACGTAGTTCTCTGGACCTCGAGGCATCTGTAGGTTTGGTAGCTAATGCACCAGGGACCGGGGTCAGAGGTGTAGACTATCTTGTAGCACCACGGGAGGCCATGACCAAACAAAAGGCCTCAGCACCACAGAATGACAGCAGGAAATCTCACCTCATACGAGCTGCGCTACATCCACCTCCAGGGATGCTTGACTACCAGCTAAAAAGCTGCTCCAGCCCAATCGACATCTGACTCAACTTGTGTATGCATCCCAGAAAGACTGAGATAGTACGATGGCTGCCCAGAGTACAGGGGAGAACAGACACAAGCCAACGACGGAGGTCCGAGACTGACAAGTCTGCCGTCTTTGCTGGTTTCAGATTTATACAGGACAGACAGGCAGACCATCAGCTGTGGAGCTTTTCGGGTGAACATAGTCTCCTCGGCCACTTCTCCATTTCCCCAGGCGCTAACACCAAACAGTGGCCTGTGTGACAAATCTGAATGAGCTACCATCCCCTCTCATTGGAAAAACAGAAGCAAAGTGGGTGGGTGGTGGATTTACGGAGGAAGGGGAGTCCAAAACACAAAATATGATACACGAACAGGACTGAATCAAGCAGTTAAAAAAAGAACAAAAAAGAAAAACGGAGAAAGAAAAATATAGAATATCTATAACATTATACGAAATCCCTGTCGGCCAGACCTCACTGTACGAATATTTTACAGGTTGTGTATTTGTCTTCCTCCTCCGGTATGGTGGAGGGAAGAGCTGGTAGTGGGAGGGAGGAGGGTCTGAAAGGGAGAGGCTGTGGTTGCAGCTCCCCCTGGTGGTGTGGCAGGCACCCACTACCTGCGTGCAGGCAGATGGAGCCCATTGACCAGGGGGGGCAGGTTGGGCAGGAGAAGCTCCAGCTGGCCGAAGAGGGAGAAGTGGTCGGAGGGGATATGGGGATGTGGGCATCCGCTGACATTGTTCTCTACGAGCCAGTGGGGGTCCAGGGGGCCCAAGATACCCAGCACGTTCAGGTGAGGCTTGGAGTAGAAAATATAATCGATGACACCCTGAGGAGAGAAGGAAAGGCGTGTCAGCTCAACTAAATACATGTACAATAATACAACTCAGCTTATAGCTCAGCTTAATGCAATGCAAACATCTCGGCGCTGCAATCACCTTGAAGTCGAAGGTGTAGTTGGTGTAAGGCATCAGGCCGTTCTCGTAGGCGGTCTTCAGCTTGAAGCCGTGGGTGATCCTGCCATTGGACGTGCTGTTCTTGCCATTGCAGTTGAATTTGGTCAGGCTGTCGCTGTAACGAAGCTCCTTGAAGTCCTTGTGGGTGCAGTCCACCCCACCAGTACTTAGGTACTCCACTACGCCTGAAGAGAGGGGAGAGATGTGACAAGCCGTCATCAGAATGAAGTCTAGCTTAATTCTCAAGGTCCCAACAGATCAACAGTAGAAGCATTAAATCAATCCCCCCCATATCGTAAACCATGCCACTGTTGTGTGTACAGAAACTGTTTTATATCTGTTCACATTTCTGGCAGATTTGGAACAAACATCAAAATAAGTTTCCCACTGAAATCACGCTAAAATCACAGATGCCTTCTCGGGACAACTTTACCTTCAATATGGAGATTGACGTAAAAGGAAAAAGGTCACTGCTAGGGCTGAAACGATTACTCAAGTTATTCGAGTAACTCGATTCCAAAAAATTCCTTTCGTGTTACACAGGCTTCGCTGTAATACGATTGTGATAAATTGCTGTAATATCGTTCTGTCTTGGCCCTTTTTGGCCACTCGAAGCACCTGTACTGCAACACCACTAGCGTGGATCTGGGTCAATATGGTTGATTCTCTATGTTGGAATTTGGCTAACGTGATTGTTATCTAGTGAATTACACAGCTGACAATGCTAGCTAGCGAATGTCACTTAGCGTTACTCGTCAGACACGTTGGATTTCCCCAAGCAGACATCACAGAACAGACTTATCGGGAAATGCGTCCTGCCTAGTCCTTGTGTGACTGACAAATGTGTCCAGAAACAGACAAGCAGTCAGTTACAGTTAAGATTTCATTAATTAGGCTCCCCCTTGATTAGATGCAAGGCACCTAAGAGAAGCAGCTCTACAATTGTCAGCGCATGTACAATTCTTATATAAAACTCTCCATGGACAGATGAAGCTCTATTAGCCTGGCTTACTTACCAGAGTCGGGCAAGGAGTTGAGGTCAGCGCACAGCACCAGTGGAATGGCATTGATCTCACCAGAGACGGAGGACAACTTGAGGCTGCGTGTGGCCTTGTCCACTATGTTCTTTACCTCCGACAGGAACATCATGGTCTGGACCAGCTTGACGTCAGAGTATTCTGGATCCCAGTGCATGTGGGCATTGGCAATGAGGAGCAGCTGTTTCTCCATGCCATGCAGTGACTTTCCAGCTGAAAGGAGACACCCACAGTCCTTAACTCCAGCTTCTCAGTGTATTTCATACATATGCCAATTAAGGATTAGCAGTACTAACTGATTGTATATGGCCCAATGAGAAGTCCTAAAAAGGTCAGAACGGAGGGTCTACTCACAGGAGGCCTCCATCATCTCTTTGCGGACTTCAAGCAGCACCGCTACCCCGATGTTGTCCTTGGTCATCACCCTGTTCAGCATAGCCTCTGAGCCCTCGGAGTTAGCCATGGCCAGCTGGTTGAACTCCACTGTGTGCTTCTGCACTGCGCTGAACCTGGTGATGAAAAGAGAAGACTTAGCAAAACGTTGCAACAAGTACATCATTTATAATATACTGCAATGTTATATTGGCTGAATTTCATTTTTTTTTAAAAAAAGGACAGAAAAATCTCAAGACTGCCCATCATTGCCAAAGCCCCGCCTTGTTTACCATGCTATGAGATTAGAGACATTTTACATTCCCATTCATATTTAGCCTATACAACCAATGTGTTTATGATAAATTACTTTCTCTTTCAAAGCATAAAAATACCGTTACAGGTAAAACTTTAGCATTCAAAAAGTTACTAAAGTAAAAGTACAAAAGAAAAAGCACCAAAATAAACTTCAAGTACAAAACACAAAAGTATATCAAAAAAATATCAAAATATCAAAAGTATTATGCATAAAGGCCCATTGTATATAACATTTTACAGTAGGCCTATATCATTGGATAAAAAGGATTATTTCATGTTAAAGATTGCACAGTACATGAGTAGTGTAAACGTACTTAGCTGCACTCCACGACTACCAGAACAAGAGCACAAATTGTTTAAAAAAGCAAAACATTGTGCATAGATAGATAGAGCCTCTTAATTGTGATCTTAATGTGCATCTCAAGGTGCACCAGAAAAATGCATTTAACTTAAATTGCCTGTCCACCCACCATAATCTAAAAAAACAAAAAAAAAAAAACAAAGAAAACACTTGATTCACAACGTCAGACTTTAGGCCACATTTTTTCTGAGCACCAGCATCTTCCCCCCCCCCCCCCCCCCCCCAAAGTGAGGAGAAAGCGTATAGTCACATGAATATCATCAAGTTGCATTGATGTTACTTCAACAAGAAAAGCCTCGGATATAGCAGATAATACTATGTAATCCATTCATGGAAACTCTACAATTCTAAAACAAGTTTCAAGTTGAACAAAAGTCGTCTTTAGGGTAACACAATGATGTATATATTGAATTGTACTACTTAAATCACTGTACTGTGCTCTGCTCTGTCTGAGCCCAACTGCCTTTTACACTATAGAAACGACCTCTGGTGGCACGTGCTGTGCACAGCAATACATCACATCAATACAGCACCATAGAAAGCGCAGCAGCTGAATTTATGACGGTTTTCAAAACCATACCACCGGGATTTCAAAACGCTGTGTGGTATACTGTAATATCACCCAAGCCTGATTTGAAAAAAGCATCAAAATCGTTGCAGCTCAAAAAGAGTAAAGGACTATAGACTTTCCTCATAACCAGGTGCCTACATTATGTAAAATGCAATGTGTCCATTAACAGTTCAGACATTCTGCTGTTGTGCTACTACAGTCTAATAAACCCTTAAGAAGCAAACAGCTACATAGGTCTGATAAGCAGACTTCTTTCTAGCTCCACACTACCAGATTTTCATTTTCAACTTGAAGAATCACTTAATGAAATGTATACGCCTTCACACTGCAGCCTCTGGAGCCACAAAATGATTTACACAATTTTTCCATATATGCAATAGTGCTCCCCAAGATCTGTAAATTTACTTTAATCAATAGAGTGCCCCTTTAAGGTAAAGTAGCTCAAGTCAATAACGACAACGGACTCCTCATCGACAAAAAAGGGCTTTGATGCCAAATGCCTGACCAATGTTGTGGTCTGAAGTGAGAAGGGTTTTATAAGTAGCTGTCGCCAGCTCCAAAGCATTACTTTCATTTTCTACAACAAACATGTGCAATCAGAACAACTTTCTCATAAATGTAGATAAAGATTCAGTAATCCAATCTATTTGCTACGGAAAAACAGTAGTAGTTTAACAGTTCCTGACAATATACTGAGGTGTGAAAGCACCGTCTGAAGGCTACAACAAATAGATCATTTTCAGAATAATCAAACTGGTTTGGTAGGTCAACAGTGGTAGCCCCACCCAGCTGATACATAACAAAAACAAGACACCATCAACACACAGCAATTAAAACAAAATAGCACAGGTTTCAGTTTCTCAGCATTACAGACCCGGAGTAAAATTACAATGTCGTAGCTAATTTCTTTGTCAGAATTAGTGTTGTCACGATACCAACATTTTGGTACCGGTACCAACATGTGTTTCGGTACTTTTCGATACTTTTTCAAATAAAAAGTGAACGTAAAAAATGTCATTACTGACTTTATTTTAATAGAAAATCTTAGAACAATAACATATTAATCAGCAAATAAAATACCACAAAGACAAGCTTTTCTAATACACACAATTTAAAAAATGTAAAAATATAATATATAATATAATAATATAAATAAACCAGCTCTATTTTTTTTTCTTCCAGAGCTACTTTTGTTAAGAGTGAAGGGCGGTGGCGCTTGCTTTTAGCACTGAATGTGGCTTTTCTTCCTGAGTAAATGACCTGTCGTTCCCTGAGCTCAGTGTGCAGGTCTGGGTGCTTGTCCTTTAATTCGGAGGTGTTTCCGCCGTTAGCCATGCATGTTTTTAAACACCGTTTACACAGTGGCGCATCTGCGTTAACTGCCTCGCCTTGCGCATTTGTTTTTAGCTAAAGTACGGCTATATCGCACTTCGCGGCGCTGGTTTGTCCACAAGTTGCGGCGTGGTGACGGTTGCAGCAGCCAGTCTCCTCTCCGTGCTTCGCTCTCTCGCGCTCTCTCGTTCTCTCTCTCTCTCCAAGCTTTCCTCCTGCTCCGTTTGTTGTTCCAGTCAACGCTGCTTGCTAACTTGCTAGCGGTTTCCTCCGGCTTGCTTGCTTTTTCTTTTTATCTCCCCAAGCTGCGGCTCGCTCCTCGTCCTCTCAGCTGTAGTTACAACGCGGTGACGTCACGCGGCGAGTTCACTGCGCTGTTGCGGCGCTGCCGGCGGCGCTGCAAGTACCGGTCCCGTCCAAATGCAATATAGTACCGTTTTAAATGCCTCAGTACCCCGGTACCATATTAGTACCGGTATACCGTGCAACCCTAGTCAGAATTATTGCATCTTTTAAATGGGGGGATGGAAATTTCACAAGCTTAGTGATAGACTATAATTGCACAACAATAATGCTGTATACGTCACTCAAGCAATAATATTAGAGCTATCCCAGTCCTATCATACAATAACTAGCCTATATAAGACATTATGTTAACTGCATCCAGACTTAGATCTATATGCCAGTGATTCTGAAATTTAATTAAAAAAGGCCATAGGGTAATAACAAAAACAACAGGTACTTACTTTTCCGTCTTGAAGAAAACTGCACACCCGTCAACATGTTTCCGGTCAGACTCAGACATAGTCCTGGCTCGTGACTTTGGACTGAAGAACCCATCGTATCCCTGCTCCTTCAGCTCGGGCAAGAAGTACGTGTAGTACTGCTCCGTCTCAACTTCCTGTAATCAACAAGAACACGAGTGTCAGGATGGACAACTTTCAAAAAGAACAAAACCGCGATTGAAATGAAACATACATGACTGGTTGGCGCCCCCACCTCGCGCACCGCTTATGTACGCTCAACCGTTGCCCACCCACCAGTGAGATACCCAACACCATAATACAGTTTTTGTCTGTAGGCTAATGGATTCGTGGAAACATGACAGTCATTTGAAACACACACGACATTGAAGAGATGAAATCTGTTTACATATTTTCCAGATTACGTATAATTTCCCCCCAAATTCCGTGTTTTACGTTTTAATTTTTCTAAATTCATCTGCATGGATGATCAACATTTTGTAGTTCTATGAAAACCTATACACATGCTTTGAGGGCCATCTCTCACCTGCAAACTGATGATGTCTGCATTACAGCCCATTATCTCCTGCATGATGGATTTCTTCCTGTACTCCCAGTTTAGAGCCCAAGAGGGGCAGTAGCCATATAGCTGTCGTGTGGCATACTTATCACACAGCACATTGTAGCACATCACAGAGAACAGTGCTGGGGAAGAAATGGACAAAAAAGGGCAGAACTTAGGACAAAGATTACATGACGGAGAAAGACTTATAGTTTAATTTATCTCTATTCCTTGACAGGAAACATTCATTTCTTACAGTTTTTGGCAAACTGAGTAAACTCTATACCACTTGTTTCCTAAAAAACAGAATTTGGCAAACATACAAACAGCTTCTTTTTTTTTTTTTTTTAAACCTTTTGTACCACAATGGTGTGGTCATCTGTTACAGCAATTAGCATCAACACAAGCTATTGTTTTGTGCAGGTTCTACCACAAGAGGTGTGCAGAGTTTCAGACATACTGGTTTAGGCCCAGCTGTACCTTTCACATAAAACCAAAGCCCTGAACATCGACGTAAGTAGCATTTTCGTCTGTTCACAAGCTATGTTGTCCTTACCTGAGGCCCGTGTTCGGTCTGGTTCCTGGAGTGAGATCCATGAACGGGCTGGGGGCATCTCTGTTGGTACTGAGCAGAGGGACATGGTTGCTAAATATGGGTGACAACAATATGACAATGACTTCAACAATGTAACATGCACATAAGCAAGCTGTATCTATTGATAAAATATTTGGGGTAAATAAAAATTGACATTTTAACAGCCGGACTCACTGCGCTTGATGGCCCCTGCCAGATTGTCTAACAAGTAGTTGAGCAGTCTTCGCGTGCCATCAGGTTCCTGGTAGAGGCTCATAATTTCTTGTGCAAGTGGGTTTCCTGGTGGAAGAAAGGCAAAGTGGGCTGAATCATCGCAAAGTAAACAATGGGATTACAAGGCTAGTAAGGCGACAAAAAAACATTAGGTCCTTTTACACTGCATTATTGTTTTTGTTGTGCAGTATCACTCCCTTTCCCCCCCACACTGTCGTTATTATAAAAAAGAACTGAGACGGAAAGGGGTGATGGAATTGTTACACCTCTGAGATGTCAAAGGAGGTAGTCACAGAGCCACAACAGAGGCGAGACAAGATGGCCTCTTTGTGAATGGAGCGAACCGGGAAGCCAGAACAGAAGGTGACGTTTTGAAGATGTACCACGTGCGCAACCCATCACTGGAGGATCTAACAAGCTCAGAACGTGGACCAGAAGAAGATAAAAAGACGGTAGTTTTTCGCACAAGCCCGCCATCGTATGCTGTTAATTTTCCATTGTCTTTTGTTGTTTTTTGATGCTATATAAAATTAGACACCGCTTGGAAAAGTTCTTTAACGGTGCAAGCGTAGCGTATCGAGGACTTTCTTTTCCGTGATTACGGCAGAATCTGTGTAAAAATGCCTACTGATAAGCCACTCACCTTTCAACCCCAGTGTTTGTAACTGAAACAGTTTCCCCAATTCAAATGGCAGAACCCGCAACTGGTTGTTATTTAAAAGCAGTTCCCTGTGGAGGACATACAATTAGATCATTAATAACCAATCCTCCTGAGAAACAACCATCTTATATTACCAATTCTAAACAATTATTTCCCTATGCCATACTTTCCAACTTCAGCTTGATTGTTAATGTTAACATTAAAGAAAACAGGCAGATATCCAATGGATCTATGATTACCTCAAAAAACATTGCCATAATTTCTAGCATCAGTGTGTAGCCTGTGTGACTGCCAAAACCAGATTAAAAATCAACCCTGGGACAGCTACTCCTCCACATCGTGCCTGAATTTAGGGGTAAACATATAGCATGAAATCACTCACCTGAGAGACACCATGTTGCCGAGCTCTGACGGCAGGCTCCTGATCTTATTGGATGAGAGATCCAGGTACACCAGGTTGTGTAGTTTGGCAATGTCTGGCGGGATGCGTGACAATGAGTTATCACTGATGTGCAGGGCAGTGAGGTGGGTGAGAGACCACAGGGCTGTGCTGAGACTCCTTACTCGGCCTGCAGCGACAGTGGGGGAAAAAAATCACATTTAGTCATGTGATCTAACTATTACTGCCCTCACACCAAAGTAAAAATGTGGAATAACTTATTTACCATTGGTGTGAAAGGTTCAACATGGGTTGACTAATTTAACAGTGATGAAGATGGTGCTAGAACAAAATTATAGGGCTGCGCGGATTTCTCAAAATCGCCCCCAAAAAACAGATACACCAACCCAAATCATGATAAGACCGTCGATTACACCCACCATGTTGCATTTCCAGGGTAAAATTCTACAGTGTCCCATTTTAAACCTAGTAAAACCAAGTTTGGGATTCAAGCTGTGATGATAAGTCAATTAATCAAGTAGTTAATGAGTAGAAAAGGTTGATAATTGACAAAACATATTGGGAGAAAATGCCCAGGTTTTAGAGGTCCCAGCTTCTGATATGGTTAAAGTGGATATATGCCGATTGAGTTTCCTATGAAAATGGATTGAATATCTTAAGAGTTTTTCTCAAGCAAAACAAGAATATTCCTGTGGGTAATTTGCAGATGAATTGATAAGGTTGTAACCCTATATTGTACGGCCATGTGCAAAGCTAAATTGGTGGATCCATGTCTTATTCAGTGATCCTGAATAAGGTCTTTTTCCACGCAAGATATCTTGACTTAGTTGTCACAATAGTAAAAGCACATGTGTTAATAACCAAATGAACGACAGCTGAATTCCATTTAACGGCTTGATTGTATTGTGTATGCTGGTCACTCTCACTGGAATACTTGAAGGAGCCATCATGTTTTCCAACTATAACATATCAAAATGTCTGCACTGAAAAAACCTAATACATGTGCCGAGTATGGTAAGGCTTATAAAAGGTAGATACAACTTCTTTACCTTGAAAACAAGTAACCCTGATAATACTCACCGCTGATTTCCAGCTCAGCCCAGTATGACTTCTTTCCATTTGTGGCCTCCTCCGTCGACATAATTGTGTACATTCGCCTTGGATCCGGCGGGTCATATTTTTCCTTGGGCATTCCTATAACACTGCAGAGATCATTTTGAATTTAAATACAATTTATGGCAGTCAAACATCTCCAAATATGCCATAAATTGTATATATTTTAAGTGATTTTGTCTGGAGACTAGCTGGAATACTTTACTCTGGATTAGTTTAGAGGTAGTGTACATATTCGTCCACCAGGTAACAAAATTCACATTGACAAGTTTAACAAGCTAACTACCACATGTAAGGTCACACGTTAGCACGAGACATGACATTTAACGTTAGCTAATCACAAATAACACGTATTTTGGACTATGTGGTAAGTAATATATTGCCAACAATAATATCTATTACAACAGGATATTAAGATTAAACTATTTCCTAAAGAGACCGATTCAATTTTGTTACATAACAATCAACATTAAAATCAGCCATGTAGTGCAAGACATTTCATGCTAAACTTAGCAAACTAACGTTAGACTGTTTACTGTTTCAGGCTTTAATTAGTCAAAGAGCTACAAACAAAACGGCATTTATAAACGGAGTAAATATGGCTACTGCTAGCTAAGAATACACGAGTTTTCCTCGCGTTGTAATTAACTGATTAGCCTAGCTTAACCTAAATAGGCAAGTTAGCTATCAAACTATACATAACAAACGCTAAAGGCTAAAGCTAGCTCGTTTGCTAACTAGCCAGATGGAAAACGTACACGCCAAGTTAGGGAAATTGAGCAGCTAATTAGCTGACTTTAACGTCCTACCCGAGTGGCTTAGCTAAAATGAAGCAAAGGGATATTAAAAGATACTGCACGATTGTTGTTTACATAATAGCAAACCACTGACTTGCGCATTAACACTAGGCCACAAAATAGCGCATTGGTTAGCTGACGCTAGCTATCCTCCAATAGCAAGAATCGCTATCATTGAGTGAAACTGTGGGCATACGAGCTCACAACGCTACACAATGCTGGGTTTGCAAGCAATTGCGAGCTATTTAGCTTAGCTTGAGTTAACGTTAGCTTGCTATTAGCTCAAAGCTAACAGATCCCAATTTTTCGATGTTGACTGACTTCCTATTTAAATAAGCCCCAGTTCTGAAAACGACCACATGGCGTTTATCGTCTAAAAGCGATTGCAGTGAAAGGGTTTGAAAACAGTTCAGGTCCAATAACAATAATTCCTCTTTTACCTGCAAGAGCATACCAAATCGCGAGGACGACTGCGTGTTCTCTTTTGT
Source organism: Eutrigla gurnardus (assembly GCF_963514095.1). Classification (NCBI taxonomy): domain Eukaryota; kingdom Metazoa; phylum Chordata; class Actinopteri; order Perciformes; family Triglidae; genus Eutrigla; species Eutrigla gurnardus. The sequence continues at coordinate 23,286,871 of NC_139919.1, read as the reverse complement.
TTTCTAGCTACTTCTCACCCGTTTCCGCTGCTGTATCATGGCGACTGAAGGGATTTTTTTTCTCTCCGTCGATAACAGCGCATGTTCCTATTGGTCGGCGTGCAGACGGTCCAACCAGCTGTTGAACCAGAGTAAATACAATCCTTAAATGATGAGTGATGGACCAAGATGGATGGACAGGATTCCACAGTTCAATTTACTGTGGCTTTTATTTATTTATTTATTTTTTTACAAATGATGCACACAGTAAGCAGAACTTAAGTAAATGTAGTCAAAGCAATGACAAAGAAGATGGCGCTTTATGAGAAACAAATAAACAGGCCCAATTCTGGGTAAAATAATAATATATTATATATATAATTATTTCATTAGACACAAGGCACAGCCTTTATTTAGAATACAGAACTTGAACAAGTCATCTCATACAAAATGTCCAACTGTTACAATTAGTACAGTGGCTTATAATTTGTCCACAAAACTGCAAATAAGACTTTTTTTTTAATTTTTTTTATTCAACACTGACAGACATCTAGCAGGTGATCCTGTAGATAAGTGAGGGACTCTTCCACATGGAGAGGTAAGGATTGGCCGAGGTCAGCTTGGGATCTGGACAGGAAGGCCTCCACAGCCTCACAAATGGCAGACTTGGACAATATATCATCTGGCTTGTAGACCAAATTTTCAACTCTGCCTTTTTGTTCAGAGACCGAGTGGCACAGATAGCCTAGGTACAACAGATAAAAGAAGTTAGTAAACCGAAGTGGGGCTTATTGGTATTTTTTAAGTGTTTTAATATTCATGATGGTGCATTGGGTATCAAATAGTAATAGTAAATTAAACCAAAGTTGAATTTTTCATTATTAAATCATATCTATTGAAATCCGTGTTTAAATAGACCATTTCAAATATTGCATCAATCAAATGACAATAGAGAAATCTCAATACAGGAGTGTCAAAAATTCAACACACAAACAAAAAGAGAGCACATGGTAAAAAAAAGTTCACCACTCATATATTATCAACCCAAATATGGAATATTCCATAACATAAATGAATTTATTTATTCAGTAGAATACATCCACTACAGTTACCAGAGATAAATCAAGTCAATTTGCCTAAGTGATCAGGATAGTCCAGATCTTGTTTAATGTTTTTAACCAAAATAAGAACTTGGCCCTCTTTTCCTTTCTCCGCTGTACAAAAATGAGATTCCCTTAAAAGAGCTCAGTACAATACCATATGGTATCAGACCACATATTGCACATTCACTGGAGTCTGAGGTTTCCCACAGGCTCCAAGCACTGTCTGCTTCCTGGCAGTAGGACACTCTAAAGCTTGCCTTGTCAGTAAAATGCTGTTTCTGATTCTAATCACCTGACTCATCTTATTTATTTAATAAGAAGGAAGTTGATAATGTTGTGTATAATCACTCGATTCATTATTTTTGGTACCAACTCCCATCATCACTACTAAAACGTATGCTCTCTTTAATTTTTCTGAATTCATAGGGAGCCATTTCATGATTATCGCTGTAAAACGTGTTGCACAGTTTACAGGCACAAGATTTCACCTTTCATTGCTTTGTTGTAGCTGAGCAGCAACATCCAGAGAAGATGGACCAACTCTTCCCACCTCTGCCACCTTTCTGTACCATCCTGGAGAATACAATCGCGGATCAGTTTCATCGAACTGGCGCTTGTTGTCGCTAACTTTTAAGTGTTAAGATCAGATATGTTAATAAGACCACATCTGTGAAGAGCAAAGGCCGGCTGATATTCACCGAAGGATCTGGTGCCAGATTGCAGTGCTTCAGAAAGTGCAGCAGAAGACCGCGTGACATGGGCAAAGGGATTTTCAGTGGGCATGCATAGTCCAACAGATGTTCCAACAGCTTACATCTCAGCAGCTTGCTCTGCAGGCTCTCCAGCAACAACATCCTGGGTGGCAGAAAATGATTAGTCAGTGACGGCTTGGAAAACTGGGGAAAAGAGGCACATTGTTTTGTTTTTTCTATATTTAATCAGAAATTACTTAACTGACTATAAAAATGTTGAAATGCATTTGCATTTAAACAACGCAATTAAAATGATCAAATATATAACCAAATTAATTTTTTTCCATGGATGAAGATCTCCCTCAAAAATCCTTTTTTGTTACTGAAAGTACCAATTAAATAATGAATCATAATTTACGCCTAGTTGACTATTCCAGTGGCAGAATCCACAGGGAAAGCTTGTTTTTTTATATTGCATCTCTCTCTCTCACACTTCAACTTTCCCTAAACTGTGATACGAAACCTGCTCATTTTGCCTCCGTCACTCGTCTGATCTTTGCTCCTCACCTGTGTGCTCGTAGAGGTGCATTGCTGATGAGCATATGGAAGAGCTCCTGGGAGAGCTTGGCCGAGTTCAGAGCTGGAGAACGGTCTACCTCCAGAGCCAAGGACAGCATCCTCTGGAAGATCGACACAATTCTGCCAAGTCAACAGGACAGACACTTGAATGTGGAAAAGACAGGCATAGAAGCAGCCATGCATACAACGACTCATTTAAAAAAAAAGAAAAATATTTCTAATTTTGTTATTCACCTGATTTGTTCATCTCTCTCTCTGGCTGCTTCTCCACTCTCTCCATGCTCTGTTGATTTTAAAATGGCAGAAAACAGCCACTTGATGACCTCCCTGGAAAACAAACAAAGAATATCAGAGCGTGATTTGGAGAGTAAACATACAACATCAAAACAGGAGAAAAAGTGTCTAGGAATGATCATATGTGCGGGAAGTTTATACGTTTTGATCCCCTAAACTAAAAATACTAAACAGTGTATGTACCTGACGCGATGGAACTGCTGATCACATGACAATGTTGCCTTGGCGATGGAGAGGTGGAGGGCAGAGATGGAGCGTTTGGCCTGGAAATCATCCTCCAAGGTCTGCACAGCGTAGTCCAGGAGCATACGCACGACTGCACATGGATGTCTCTTTTAACGGTTCCAGGAAGAGAGAGGGGCACAGACAGGGAGAGGTCAGTTTACTGAAATCACAAAAAGCTATTTGCCTGTAAATATGTCTGTATATTCACACACTTTGATATCTGGGACAGTACCTGATTGGCAGCGACGGAGGTCAACAACTCCCAGTCCCATGGAACTGTGGTTTTATCAGCCCTGTGGTGTCTGCAATCAGAAAGCAGCTTTAATTCCTAAATTCAAAGATGGCAAAGCGGGAAGGGAAATGGAAGAGAATGATAAAGGAATTTAAATAGGAAGGCTACAAATAACACATTACTATTAACTCTTGTGCCTACGTTCCCTCACCTCTGTGTCCTCATCAACAGATTAAAGGCCTGCACGCACAGGTGATAAGGACACTGCGGGTCGAGCAGAATGCCACGCAACAGGTGGGAGGTGATATCTCTGGGGGGATAGTAACCAGGCTGTAACAGGTCAGATAAGAGCTGCAAAGTGCCCTCTGGGTAGTTCTCATCGATGGTACTGTAAACCAGGCTCAGGCTCTGACGGCATAGCATCTCGGCATTTCCAAAACCTTTATCTTCCTCATCAAGCTTAAAAAAAAAAACATGAAAAAGAAAAAGATGGACATTAATCCTAGCATATAATCATGAGTAAAGAGCGTGACAGAAAAATATTTATAATGTAATTATATAATCTAAAAATATATAGAAATCTCTTACCAGGGTCTGAACTGGTCCAGACATTATTCTCCTGAGTGTAACTGGGCACACGAATTGTTTGTCCTCTCTACTGGCTACCCTAAAGTCCATACCAAATCCGCCCTCTTTTTTCACTTCGTCTCCATCACTCCCCTCTTGCCAAAGAGAAGACACTGGACTGTCGATGCTCAGATCATCTCTGTACGTCCCAGCCTCGGATCTGCGATCCATGTCCTCATTTGACACCGTCGGAGAAGGTTCACTAGATACGCTCAAGTGCAAGACGTCAGAGCTGTTTGAGGCCTGATCCGCCACAGTCAGGGTATGCTCAGGGGTCAGCGTTTGGCCGAGTTGGCTCATAGGGTTATGAGATATGGGACTCGGGTGGGACAGAGTGTCATGGTCAAAACACTCGGAAGGGTTTGGTCCGCCGGTATGAGAGTTGGGGAATGAGTGATCAGAGAGATGGCTTTGTGGAGATTCTTCTTTGGTTAATCCCAGTTGTTCCAGTTTGGAGCAGAAGACTAAGGAACCCTGTGCTTTATCTTGGGATGGAGGAGGGGATGTTGGTGAGGGGATGAGCACGGACGAGCAAAAGCCATCCCTCTCATCCTCACGTGTGCTGAGCACCTTTGAGGTTGCAACAGAGCCATCTTTATCGGAGCAGGGAGCGTCAGCTGGGCACGGAAGATGCTGAGATGTTGTGGCATTTAACCGTGTACTTGTACATTTGCTACTGTTCTCTTGTTCTTCCTGTCTGATCAGAGATTCAACCACCTTAGGAGGAGACTCATGAAATGAGGGATCCATGCAAGGACCATTTAATGCTATAGCTCTGCTCAAATCACTCATACATTCTGGTAATGTACCGTGAATGGCTTGTTGCCATGTTGCCTTGTTGAGGTGCTGTGACATTTGTGTATAATCTTTAGATAAAAGGACAGAACGTCTTTCCAGGTCTGCGGCATGAGACTCAACGAGAGGCAATCGTCTTAATTTTACGACTGGTGTGCTATGATGTGCTTTATCTGTCTGCTGTTGGTTGTGTGTTTGAGAATCCAAACTTCTCTTATTTGGCTTTAAATTGCCAAAGTCCTTCTGTGGCGCAAAACCAGGCGGGTCTCTTGAAGTACTTTTCTGCAAGCTCCAATCATGTTTGAATGAAGGTTGGTTGTCTTTTTCACTGTCTTTTTTCAATTGAGAAACATCCGGTGACAAATTCTCCTGTTTCGTCCCATTTGTCTCAGTCAAGTCTACCAGAGTCAAGGCAGAAGAGTCTGGTCTTTTTTTCAACTTTAGCTCCGGAAGAGTCCATCTCTGATCTGCGAGGTCGATATAAAGCTAGAAAAGAGAAACATAGAAAGAAAATGTCAAGATTTAAGTTGCTTGCATAGTTACAGAGAGGGGTAGTATGAAGGAGTAGTGAAAAAACGTCTGTTTCAGCCGTCTTTGGCACATCTTGAAGCTATGTTTTCAATGCAACTTAACTGAGTGACTCTCATAACTCACCCATGATAACTTTATAGGTAGCAATAAAATAACTGAAAGCTTATTAACTTTTTTTAAATCTTTGTCAATGATTATTTTTAGTAGGTATAACTAATAACTGTCAGAGATGTAGCAATACCCCTTATATGGAGGTAGCTCTCCCTTTTATATCTCGAGAATGGGTCTGCTTTATGACAAAATGTTAAAAAAGAATTAAGTACTGTTAAAAAAAAGCCCAAATCATAAAGAATATGGATGTACATAATTAACACATTATCAACATAGTATTAAATTAAAGTTCGTGTGCAACGTATCTTTGCCAACACGTCATATGCGACTCCTTTTAGCTTTAAAGTGACACCCTCACCATGAGAAGACAGCAGAAATAGAGGTAACGTACCTTACGCTATATTTAATTAAGACTTGAGCTACGTGCTGCTTTCCGTTTTTCTTGGTTTAAATGCCTTTTGAGCCAACTAGCTATAGCTGCAGCGACACCTTGAGGACCCTGGAGACGTTAGCACTCGTTTCCACAGTTACTGTAGCTACTCGGCGGTTAGCTTATTACCGTAGGGACACCGACATCATCGACGTCAACAGGCTGTGACGTGAGGGGCAGCGGGTCTGCTTTAACGGTACCGAAGGAGCCGATGATTTCCACATCAGAGTCGTCTTTTTCACTGTCGGAGCTGAGTGTGATCACATAATCCATCCCCCCCTCAGTCGTTTAACCACAGACCCGGAAACTCCAGTAGCTCTAGCTCACGTCAGGAGGCTAACACCTTAAAGCAGACCCATGACAATCGCCGCAGGTCCAAAAGAAAGAAGATGCGACGTTAATGTGCACCCTCCCCCCCATCGTGTTTTCTAGAAAAGAAGCTAGTGAGTCACGTAACCATATGAGCCCTTTTCTTATGTGATCCTTGTCGGTGGTTTTGAATTTGCTTGTATCTTCATAATTCACTAAAACTAAAGTTTATCCGAAAACAACATCCGATGACTTGACGTCCATGTTGTTGAAAGTGACGCTTCCTGTTTAGTTGTTTTCCCCTTGAATTTCTTCTTCTGTGGTATGTCGGGTGGCAACCAGCTACACATTTGCAAATATCACCATCTACTGGCGTGTGAGGATTCAACCTGCCACCATTTATACGAATAAAAACGGAGTGAAAAAAAAAACAGTCACACAGCAGCTATATTGGTTACATTTCCGCCATTACCTGTCAGAAAAAAACAGAAACTTAAAAAAATAATAATTAAATAGTATCTAAAAAATAATGAGAAACTACCTCAAAATAATGACTTAATATCTCAAATAAAATGACTTGGTATCTCAAAAATAATGACAAACTACACTAATAGTCTTTATTTTGAGCTTAGACTTCTGAGAACGTTTATTATTATTTTTAGATACTAAGTCATTATTTTGAGAGAAATTGTCTGAAACAATTAAACTTGTTACAGACTTGAAGTGAACAAATAAATAAATGACACATTAGTGTGGTTTCAAATCTTTATCTTGAGTGAGTTTTGTGACATTATGTATTCTCACACATCACCACTAGAGTGCACTCATGTTGTGTAAAAGATTTTGAAATGTGTCGAAACGTATAAATTTATCACACAGGATGGTTTGTGGCAATCAAGCGCCTGTGTATTCAGCATATAAATTCCCCTAAATGTGATCAGAACTACTTATTCTCAGAGAAAGAGCTGATTTAAGATCAGATGACTTATTTTTTATCTTATTCACGTTTGAGATTGACTATGCACAAACAGGCAAATGTATACCTCTTTCCTGTTCCTGTTTGCAAAGGTCGCCTCTGTGGCTCTGTTACGACACAAAGTGAGACCCATCATCCAAACAACCCCGATGCTTCCATGGTTTCCTCTTGCTCGTCTGATCCCTGGATGCATTTCTGACATTTCCACTGGACGCCGCCATAGAAAAACCCTTGTGTTATAATGACACAGAGTATCAGAGTTGAATAGGTTGTGGGGAACGGATGTAATGCGTTTCCGTTTTTTTGTGAGCCATCCACACATTAGATGACACATCATGTTTGCCGAGTTTCCTTTAAAAGCTGCTTCCTTTTGATGGAAAGCAGTGACATACGTATACACATGAGCCTACTGGTGTGTTGAGTTGATAAGAAGAAGTGTAATTGTGATAAGCACATTGCTGTAGAAAAGCTATAGCAAATGTGCAAACAGAGAAATACTCATGTCATGTCATCTCTCTCTTTTTTTATGCAATGTGAGTTAATCCAGGAAGAGAAAAAATATTCTTCAGTAAATATTCTTCTTGCTTGCTTGTTTTTCAATGAAATGTAGAACATTTTTATACTATATTCTAACAAGTGGATGTTATTAACCTCCAACCAGTAAACCATGTGAGGAATATCAGGCAGGATGAGTCATCCTAATCAGACACATGTTTTCTGACACCTGTGAAGACTTCACTTGGATGGTTGTGGACATAAAGAAACAAAGCATAGGATAGAAGTAAAGGTTTCTATTGTTTTATGGAAATCCTAACGTCAAATGTATTTTGCTCCATTTTTGGAAAAAACGATTCTGCTATTTCTGATTAAAGTAGCGAGTTATAACAATGTCCAACATAATGACAGTTGATGCCGAATCATTTTTGTCAGTCGGCCTGTATTATTACGTTCAGTCCATTAATTCTGAGAACACAAATATTGCTGCAAAGTCGAACCTAATTCAGCTGGAAAAAGGTGGGCCAAGTTCAATTAGACAGAGAGGGAGAGATGGATGATATTTGAAATCCCAGATGAACCTCCAAACACTCTGCTGCCCATACATGGACACGGATTAAGGATGGAATTCTTTATCAGCAACAGAGCGTGCGGTTTCCTGTTTTAAATGGTGAGCAAAAGCACGTCTACACTCATTACCAGTGACTTGCATTGGGAGCTGGTCGTGTTTGATATGAAGCCAGCTGGCTGTAGACGGTTTGAGGAGGTCTGTCAATGACATTGGACTGAAAATGTAAACATTTTTTGAAAAAACAAACAAACAAAAAAAGCTGACAAAATGTTTGAATTCCAGAATATGAATTTTGAATTGTTTGACAAGTATATGTGTTTTAAATACATCTCTTTTATCTGGGCATTACGTGAGTGTGAGCTCTTTCCTGACTCCGGTGTCTCCCATGGATGACTAGTAACTTCATAGTCATAACAAGACTCCAGGAAACCCAGCCAAGAGATAGTCCCAAATAACCCTGCAAAATGTTGCTTTAAAATATATTACATATATGTTAATTATGGAGCTTTAGAAGTGCTGGTTAGCACATTTGGACAACGCCATGCTAGCTGTTTCCAGTCTTTGTGCGAAGCTAAACTTAAAAAAAAAAAAAAAAAGATATGAGCACGATATCAAACATTTCATCTCACTTCGGGGAAGAAACTGCAAAACTACATCAAGTCAACAAAAACCCTCATGCAGGTACATTTCTGTCTTTATTAGCTGTCTGACACCACATGTGTCCCTCAATTGAAATCCACGTTGAAAATAATCATCTTCTTTACAGCAAACTAATAACACAAAGGGAAATTAATGTTACAACTGGGTTGTATGAGATTCTCCCATAGATGCCCACAGGGGCAAAGCATGCTGGGAGCAGTTATTATCAGTGTGTGCAACGAAAACATTATAACTCGACACAATTTATTTCCAAGAGCTTTGAAAATAAAAAAGTCTTATCTTGAAGTTCCAGACATTTTTAAAGAACAGTGTGTTTGCCTTGAGGCCACTTTAACTATTTTAAGTGTAAAAGGAATATACAACAACAACAACAAAAACAACAACATGTCGGAGCAGAAATATTTCAAGAATGATGAGACAGTATGAGGGAAGTAGTGTTAGTCCCAGAGAGGAGATAAAGCATGCCGGGAGGAGGACCTCGTCATACAGCTATCTGTGTGTACTGAAGAGCTGACAACTGTGTTTATCCCTTCCGTTCCCAGCCAGACAGTCCAGGCTGGACGCTCTACGCTGAAGCAGGTCAGAGGTCACATCTGCTGTCTTATCGCGCTCAGCAGGGAACAAATACTATTGTAGATCAAACATCTTTCATCACCGGAAAAATGGTGTTAACTGTTTTGATCGCGCAATCCTGATTAATACAATGAGCCAGGCTACGTGGCAAATCTTATATTTTCACAACTAATCAAAGAGCTATGATTAAATACTTAATATTATGCATTCTTAGCACGAAGCCGTAGTCGTTTTCAAGGGAGGTATATTGTTTCAAACTGTCTGTCTGAGTGGCAATTAAGTCATAACACAAAAAAGGGGGGACTGATATTCAAAAATAACAGACAAAGTGGAAGCAAGCATTTTATTTATTTAATCAGTTTATCATCATGCCTGCTGACATTGCTTCTGATAAATAGAAAACAGGTAGGTGTTTAACAGTGATGGGTGAAGTACCCGCAGCCTTTAGGTAAGTAAAAGTATTTCATTGGCTGTGATAGTGTAATATTATCAGCTAAATATGCAGAATGTGTCAAAGAAATTGATTCACGGAAAAATTACTCACATTTTAGAGGCTCAGGTCCTTCCAAGGGTCACAAGGTTAATCTAGGCAGTCGTGATCTTCTATTTTAGAAATGGCATACATGCAGTTTTCTTGAATCCTGGATTTCTTTTGTGAAATTTTGAATAATTTGACTCTTTCCATCCTGCGGCTGTTGTGTAAGCGGTTAGCAAATAAAGGCTGGAAACACTGTATTATATTTTATCATGTGTTTTTAAATGCAATACTTTTTGAAACGTAACGGGTTACCATAAAAATGTAGATCATTTTGAAGAGTGAAGTCAAAAATATGTTCCTCTGAATTATGGTGGGATATAATATCAAGTACATGAAAAGAATATATTTATGTGTACACCTTGTAGTCCCTTATAGTGCCGAGCAGACAATCGTCGCCATGGTTACCCTATGAAATATGCGTTCGTGATAACAGCTAGGCTTTATCCTGTTAGCGGGCTTGTTTCGCCAGGGTCACAGAAACCTTTAGACATGGGTGCTGCTGGGTGCTGCTGCATTCCTGTGGTCTTGGCATGAGGCATGAGCACTGGAGCTACAGGTTTGTTGCCACAGAGCAGCGTGGCAAGGGAAAAGGAGCCGAGCAGCCCAAGAAAAACCCACCAGATGGTCGGGGCAGAAAGTCCCGTCTCACGTAAATGAGATGTGACAACAGGAGGGAGAGGGAAAGTGAGGCAGGTGGGAGAGAGAGAGAGAGAGAGAGAGAGAGAGAGAGAGAGAGAGAGAGAGTTTGACAGCGTTGAGTTTACACAAGGACGCTGCACGAAGAGCATCCAACAACCGCCTCCTCACTTTTCTGTTTTGCTGTCCACATGTCATGCTCTTAAGCCGTTTAGCTCATACCACACACCTTGACATCAATTTCAGGGTCACGTTAGCCCCCTTAGTCATGTTTTTTTTCTTCTTCTCCAGCCTTGGAGCTGCACAGCACCCCTAACAAGGTTCATTTGACTCGCAGAGCGTGCCAGGTCCGGTCACAGAGGAGACTGACCAGAGTCCAGTGACTCACTCGGCAATCTGTGACCTCAGAGGCTGATGCATGTCACGACAGGAGCCTTCACTGGACTGTTGCTAGGAACTACTGGACATTTTGATGGTGGATTGAAAATAATTTTTTTTTTTTCGGTAAAGAATCAAAAATGTCTTAGAGCTTTTGTTGCAACCTCAGAATGACAGGACTCGGTCTTCTGTTTGGCAACTTTATTCTCCCCGGGCTTCATATATATTTTTTTTTTTTGGAAAAGTTTGTCGAAGCAGCCCGATCTCACACCCCAATCAAGCCCAGACTGATGACGTATCCCTCCCCAATCACCAGCGCACTCTGTCCGTCTCCCAGTCCATCTGTCCCCCTCCGTCTCCCTACAAAACAATGAACACGACACAGCAAAACAATGACAAGTGAACAGAAATATACACTGCTCCACTGTAGATGCCCATATGAACCAGCTATTTCTAGGTCGCAACTCCTAGTTGCTCTAATAAATCACAGTCTGGCAACGTGGTTATGAAAATAAAAGAAAACCTACTGTATGTTATTTTAGAATGTTTTATTTAATTGATGTTTTAAACTTGTGAGTTGCTATTTCTGTTCAAAGGGAAGCCTTCTACGAATCTGATAGATACCAGATGCCTCTTAAGATTCTATTAAATAACCCTGACATAGACCTAAATCGTATTAAAGGCAGTTCATGCCCATTATCTACTGTGCGTTCTGTGCAGTAAACTGCACAAATGTGTCTTTTGGCTTTTATCTGTATCATTTAGGATATCAAACTGATTTTTAGCATATAAGAAAGACGTTATACTTGCGGATCAATCATGATAAAAAAATACCAGAAATTCACCTCTTATCCTTTCTCCCATTTTTCATTCCAGTAAATAATGTGCCGTATCATAAGAGAGCAGCATTGCGTGCCAAGAAAAATTCTCTCGGTTAACAAACAGAAATGTTTTCTGCAATAATATACGGTCACAATTGCACCATGCAGGCTCAAGAATAACATGGAACCAATTTGAAATGAATGTTCTAATGAGCACTTGGCCTGGTGGCTGGCTGCAGAAAGATACGCTAACGGTTTATTTCCCAGAGCTGGGATGTGTAACAAGAATCAGAGCTGACACTCGACGACGGGGACCACAAGGCTTAATTTGAAACCCCCCGTATATTATCCACCTTTCTTTGTGCCACAGAGTCACAGTCGTAATGACTTTGATTCTTTGTAACTCTACTGCGATTCTAGCAGCTCTGTGAGGCAGACACGGCGGTGCTTTAGCTAAACGTGCTAACGTGCTCAAAATGAAAATGTCAAGATGCTGATGTGTAGCGTGTTTACCGTGATGAGATGTGACTATCATGGTCAATAAAACTTTAAAAATGATCACAAAATATCCACTACTTCCAGATTAGAAGGTTACTGTTTTTAATGTAATGTAAAAAAAAAACTATATGTACACATTTGTCATTATAATTATAAATACTGCACATAATCATCCAGTCCATGTAGGCTATATTCACTGATTATTTTTTTCTTTGTACTGTTTGTTTAAACGTTACAGAACAGAATATCTATATTGATATTTTCCTCATTCATCTCACTTGCCTCACACATGCAGTACAACTTTGAGCCACATGGGGAGCCTGAACGTTCATATTGCTCTGATAATTGTGACACTTTGTTTATTGAATCTAATATGAAAGGCTTGTGTAAATTATATTTGTTATACTGATAGGAGGGAAAAAACAAGAGCTGTTAATGGTCTAATTTAAGTATTTTACCTGGTAGGCAATGCAGAAATGGCAATAGAAATGGTCAGTAATGTATATTTAGGCACAAATTCACTCCTCAAATTAGAAAAATTACCTATTGAGAATTGGTTTGTGATGTTTTGTCATTTTTAAAGGTAGTTTGGGAAGCAGCAACAGCCCTAACTTGTCTTCACCAGTTAGTCAAAACACCTGACTTACACTAAACTCTTGACCGAATTTCTGAAGAGTATTCCTGAAAAGTACAAAAATGACAAAAGATTTGATTTACATGTTGCCCTGATCTGTGCCAGATCCTGAGGTCTGTTTGTTTTCTTCATTCATTTCACTCACTTCTTAATTTCGCCATCTCACGTATAATTAGCATCCCGCCGCCTCTGGAATGAAATGAATGAAATTGCATTAGCGGAGCGTTCACGACTCATGTTCCCCCTATAATCCACGTCATCTGATAACCCACTAGTTTGTTACAATAATCATAATGACTTATGAGTCATCTGTGAGTTCTGAGTCAGTGCTCTGCTTGCTATGTGTGTGTGTAAATGAGGTGAATTTCGTGGACAAAATTAATTACATGGAAGTCTTACAGCATAGCCAATTAATCCCACGACATAAGCCCAAATACTTGCCCTCATACTCATGCGTTGCCTTCTTTCTCATTCATTTTACTTGATTTGAACCCGCAGCAGAATTACCCAAATCACACCATTTTCATGTGTTTTTTTTCATGTGGAATCTCATTCACTGAAGTGTTTTAGCAGGAAGCTCTCTAGGGCCTTCGAAGCGAGTTTTAAACACTGAACGTATGTGCAACCAGCTCCCCGTCGAAGACGAAGCCCTTTATATATCATTCCAATTCAGAGAGCAGCTGATGAAACGAGTTGAGTGGTTCCAGTTTAACCGCATTCGAGAGGAAGCTTTTTCGTCGAGGGGAATGCGTTGACATGCGTGACCTTCGGAGCTTTGTTAACGCGGTCATGCTTTTCGAATTTCATCACGGCTGCGTCCAAATGCTGTGGAAGCAACTGAGGGAGATATTGTGTGTTTGGGACGCAGTTAAAAGGTCAGCAGTCATTTATCCAAACACCTGCCAAGCCATGCTGACAGCAATAGCAACACTTTGAAGAAGGTGGGAGATATGCGCGATCTCTCAAAAAAAGAACGTATGAATCACGGCCCGTGACACCAACACACACACAGAGCGCTCTCCCACTTCCTTGCATGCTATCTCCCACAAGTATACACATCAACAAGAGCCAAGGATCCTGAAAGATACACTCCAATTAGTATGCATACATAGTAATCATATGGGTCCTGCTGATTTCCCCGAAGAAAATGTTTACTATAACAAATCACTCGCAACCCGAGACGCGGCTTTCACACACCACCCCGGGCCATTTATTCCTGGAACGTTACATAATGCAGCAGTGGGCTCAGCTCACAAGCAGCTCACACAGCCTCCTCAGAGGGAAACAGGAAGGTAAGAGGATTGAGGCGAGCTAGAGAAACACAGTCATCAGTGGCTCCGAAATACGGCCGCCCTCTCAGGCATCGTTTCTTTTTTATCGCCGCTTGTAATGGCCTGTAAACAGCGTGATCAGCATCATCAGGCTGTCAGCATGCAGTGCTTTTCTTTTAAACTCCCCATAAATGCTAATCAGAAGTGGCAGTTTCCTCTCGTTAGTCTCATTCAAGCCCCGGCAAGTACAACAACACCCTTTTGTTTTCAGGCGATTTAAAAAAAGTAAGTGAGAAAGTGTGTGTGTGTGTGTGTGTGTGTGTGTGTGTGTGTGTGTGTGTGTGTGTGTGCTGCTTATAATAAGCACACCGATTTGTGAAAATCTGTCCAGGGAGAGAAATAATGATCACTGATAAGCTAATGAATCATTTCCGGGGCAGTAATTATAACCAACGCGACATCACTCAAAACATTACAGTGCATACATAATGACTGATGAGTCGATGAGACTACGTTTGTCTTACAAACAGATCTTCTAATATCTTACGAAGTGACAGGAACCAAATCTGGCATCGGCCTCACAGAGGGGTCAAACGAGGGGTCATGCTAAATAACTGGAAACTGGAAGTCTTTGAATGGTCGATGGGAGATTTGATGAACGTCATTTCTTAATTTGTGGGAAAGTCTTTGGCCACACAGAGACCCATGGGCGTGTGTGTATATCCAGCCCTCATCAGGACTGGTGACTGGAACAACAGGAAGCTGGATCCAAAGTGACCGGATGCTGGGTATTGTTGTATTGCACGGAATAGAGAGTACGGAAGGCTGCATTATTTTTATATTGTCATATTTCGTTTTCCTCAGATACCAAAATATTTTTCTGTGATAACATGGAAAAGGTTTCGACAGCTTGTTAGTCAAGATCTATATAATAACGAGTAAATGTGTGTGTATGTAATATATTGTAAAATACAGCACAATAGTGCAGCACAATATGCATTTGTGTGATGTTGGAAAGAGTGTGTGTGTGTGTGTGTGTGTGTGTGTGTGTGTGTGTGTGTGTGTGTGTCAGTTCTGCATTACCTCATAATACACAGGATATTGCTGTGAGTTATAGCGTCAAGAGATATTTAATATGTTATGTAACTGTAAAGTTCTAAACGTTGGACTAGAGGAGACAGTTTTGTTCTTTTGAATAAAAGTAAAGTTAGTGCACAAACCAAACAAATCCATGTTTTAAAGGAAAAGGAATATAAGGGCAAATGTGTGTATTTGCATCTTCCATCAAAGCATCGCACAAAAAGAGCTCATTTGTAATACATTTCTTGAATCCTCCGCAGGTCATAAAGTCAAACGGAAAAGAACTCTGTGTGTTGGAGGGCGCTGGTTACCGAGGTCAGTGTGTGTTCTGTTTTTATGCAGCAGGTTGACCCTTGAGGGAATGTCTACAGACCACTGATATATGGTGACAGTCACCCTTTAGATGATCTTCACTGGGTTTCATGTTTATGCAGGACTGGGATCAGAACAGGAGAGAGAGGAAGGCTGTAAGAATCCTCCTCCAGGTCCTCCTCCAAATCTGCTCCTGTGTTTGCTCTCTGCAGACCACTGAAGGATGCTCCGCCTTCAACTCACGTTCAAGGAGGAACACATACATCAACATTAACGCTGAATACCATCGAACGGCTTAACTGGACTGCAAATCCCATACCAACAGGCTTCCGGCAGATGCTCTTTACTTTACTAATAGATTTATTCTTTTTTTTTTTTAATCCAAAATTACTGAAGTGCATCTGGTGAGCAGAGCTCCAGATGACGCATCAAGCTTGTTTTATTTCACAATGACCCCTGACTGGCCATGTGTGCGTTTGTGTGTACGTCTCTTTGTATCACTCCTGACTGGTAAACATCCCCTGGCTCCAGACCGGCTCCTGACACCGCTGCATACATGTTATATAACGAGAGCTTCGGAGCAACAGGTATTACGGTCACCTCTGTGTCATGCCATAGAACAACTCTAGATTACAGTGTATGAATAATGGAAAAGTGTGAGGGAGCATAACAAAGTCTAGGCCTCCGTCAAAGAGATGGGCCACGGAATATGAAAACCGTTAACTTTAGACTAAATGCAGATCAGTAAATCACTGATGCATGAAAGCCCCTTTTTCACTTTAATGCCTAGGCCTCCTAATTGGCAGCCATGCATGCCTGAGTTCAGAGGAACCTCCTGCTGTGCCGTTTGACATCCATCAGTGTCTCATATTGGCCATTTCAGCTGAAACATTCCTGTCACGGTGCCGCCAGTGTCTTCTGAAATGGCTTCCAAATGAAAGCTCATGGAAAGCTGTGTAGGTTTTGTAGGATGTTGCTGTTTTTCCCAGCATGCTTTAGTTGAAAAAAAAAGAAGTTAAATCGGAATAAAAAGGAAACAACAACGTGTGAGTGGATGAAATCAAACACAAGCCCGATGGCTGTCTGAAGACTTTCAAAGAAATCTCAAATTCAATTGTCCAACCCTCTCTCTCTCTGTCTCTCCCTCTCCCTCTCCCTCTCCCTCTCCCTCTCTCTCTCTCTCTCTCTCTCTCTCTCTCTCTCTCACTTGTGGGGAAGGGTTGGAGTGATGTCACCTCGCTCCTGTGTGGGCATTCATTCCATCAGCAGCGCGTCTCCAAAGATGCCGTTCACGGGAGCGCAGAAGCAGCATTGCGCGCGGAGATGTGACAGAAGAGGAGCGACTCGTGGAGCGTTGGATTCTGCCAGTGGTATAGTTTTCGGAAATCCCGCGTGACCGTCGGGAGAATGTGGAGGACATGTAAGTAATGTAAGGTTGTTTTGCCGTCCGAGGAGGCGTGTAATGTGCGCTACAATCCGTCTGTGGCCGTTACGCGCAACAGACTCCATGCGTTATTCGAAGGCACCTCCGCGCGCTTAGCAGCATTTTTTGTTTTTGTTTTGGCTGCAAAACAACAATCATGATACGAAAGGACAAACTGGAGCCAGAATGGATTTAACCCAGTTCAATGTGTTGGTAGGAAACGTTTCCAACGATGTGAACGCCACGGACGCGCCGCTTGGCTTGCCGCACACGGAGGCAGCCACTGCGCTCATCATCCTGGTGGTCACCGTGATCATCTCGGTGACCATTGTCGGCAACGTGCTGGTGATCGTAGCGGTGCTGACCAGCCGGGCTCTCCGTGCGCCCCAGAACCTGTTCCTGGTCTCTCTGGCATCAGCGGACATCCTGGTGGCCACGCTGGTCATCCCCTTCTCCCTGGTTAACGAGGTCATGGGCTACTGGTACTTCGGGAGCACTTGGTGCGCCTTCTATCTGGCCCTGGACGTGTTGTTCTGCACCTCATCCATCGTGCACCTGTGCGCCATCAGCCTGGATCGATACTGGTCCGTCACTAAGGCGGTCAGCTACAACCTGAAGCGGACCCCGAAGCGCATCAAGTCCATGATCGCGGTAGTGTGGGTGATATCTGCGGTCATCTCCTTCCCTCCTCTCCTCATGACCAAGCACGACGAGCGCGAGTGCCTGCTGAACGACGAGACCTGGTACATCCTCTCGTCCTGCCTGGTGTCCTTCTTCGCTCCGGGTCTCATCATGATCCTGGTCTACTGTAAGATCTACAAGGTGGCCAAGCAGCGCTCCTCCACCGTGTTCGTGGCCAAGAACGGTCTGGAGAGGCAGCCCTCGCAGTCCGAGACCTGCTTCGTCAGGAAGGACCGGTTCGAGACGGAGAGCCCCAGTAGCCAGAGCTCCGGCAACCACCAGCAGAGGCAGGGCGAGCTGGATGACATCGACCTGGAGGAGAGCTGCTGCCCGTCGGACACTAAGCCTCGCAATCACCGCTTCACCAAGCGGAGGAAGGTGGAGGGGTCAGACTGCTGCCCGCCTCAGAACTGCCGTCCCTCCTGGGCTTCAGCCCGGCCGGTACAGCTCTACCCGGAGGAGAAAGACCCAGCTGGACGACAACAACAACAGCAACAACAGCAGCTGGCTGCAGTCAACAAGACTAAAGTGGCCCAGATGCGGGAGAAACGCTTCACCTTCGTGCTGGCGGTGGTGATGGGGGTGTTCGTGCTTTGCTGGTTCCCCTTCTTCTTCACGTACAGCCTGCACGCTATCTGCAGAGACAGCTGCTACATCCCCGGCGCACTATTCAACCTTTTCTTCTGGATCGGCTACTGCAACAGTTCCGTGAACCCCATCATCTACACTATTTTCAACAGGGATTTCAGGAAATCCTTTAAGAAAATCATATGCAGAACTTCTAAACGCACATGAATACAGAAAGGAGTCCTGGGACAAATCTGTTCTCTCACGAAGGGATTATTAGAACTCATTCTTCTTTGACTGACTGTTCCACCTTCCCCAACATTCATTTTAATGAAACTAGCATATTGAAAAAAAGAAAAAAGAAAAAGTGTCCCAGTGTGTGTCACATTAAAATGTCTGTGATTAAAATTTTAAGTTTGAAAAAGAGAAATAATTTTTTTTAGTGCATCAATGTTGCAAATCAGTCAGTTATTTAATCATGCATTCATTCCATGAGTTGTAATATATGGGTCGTTGTATAATAAGTCCTGCAAACAAGCAACCTTTGAACAAGAAGTCTCTATATTTAATCAACTGCAGCCAGCAGGAGGAAAGAGCCATACTTCAAGGTAAAACTCAAGTCACGAATGTAGCTGCAGTTCGCAGTGGGTGTTTTGTGTAAAGATAAAAAGGAAAATCAATCCCCATCATCTATAAGATATGAAGCACCGGGATGAGCAGGAGAGCAAGTGTTGCCTGTGAATGCATGTAAATGGATGTAGAATGTAGGAAAAGTCTGGTGTTATTGCAGGTATTTCGGACACATTTTGCTTTCTGCAGTTAAAGCTACAGCATGGCAGCCATTTCTTATCAGTGACCCCCCCACAAAGTTACGTAAGAGTCTAATCTCACACCCCCACCGCACCGTCACACCACCTCGCACCAGAACAATGGACAAACTGAGGCCTGCGTGTGCAAAATCTATTGGATAAATCTGTGAGTTACATTTCAACACCTCAATATTTCATTAGTAAATATTTAAACCATGCAAGCGGGGCAGACTCATATAGTCCAGCAAATGTAACTTTCACTGTGTTGTAAACTTATTTATTTTATTCTCTGGAGAAGCAGAAGTACAATGTGACTTCTGAGAAGAGAAAGATTATTCTAGTAGATTTAAGTGTGACATTCCTGAACATAAGGATTGGGGGGGATGCTCACATGTTTTAAGCTAAATAGTGTGTCTCTGGACAGACATTCAAGAGCTGGACTTCTCTCCAGCATCAAATCTCCTTGGTTCTATAAGAGGACTTAATATAAGAGCCAAGACAATCCTCTGCCTTATAGCTGCATTATCCTCAAAAAAATGTGACTTAAACTATCATTTAATGCTCCAGCTCTTAAAATAAATATGTAGAAATAATTCATGGCAGGAAAAAGTCTTCAGATTGTTTGGGGAAAATTCCTAAAGTTCCTACATTACTACATGAAAAGGAAATGTTGTGGTTGGATTCTAGTTGAAATTCGTGCTGCACACCGCTGTTTCCCCTACAGCCTCAAACTGTTATTGCTTCATGATGCATCTGGGATATAAAGTGTATCTGAAATGTTGTATATATGATGAAACTCGCACAAGAAGTTCCTGTGCTTCTCTGAAGAAAAAAAAAAACTCTGGCTGCTGTGAAAAAAGGTTGACCAGCTCCATATCAGCCTCCTGTCTGAACGAGGGTGCTGCGGACAGATGCTTAAATCCTCGAAGGAACGTCCTCAAAGCAGTCCTGCGGCTCGCTGGCGCTCCGCCAAAGATAATCTGGTGGTTTGAGGAGTGTCACGGCTGTGATGAAACGTTAAAAAGAAAAATTGAATGAAGTGTTTTTTTTTGTAAAGTATCCACGAGGGGCGTTGTTGAAATATCATCGAGGGAAACAAGAGTTGAGGTGGTTCCTCTTGAAGCGGCTGCAGCGATTTATTCAAGAGCAGAATGAGACCGAGTGAGAGACGTGGAGCTGGGGAGAGGAAGGAAAGCTTCATCTCAAAAGGGAATTCTCAAACTCTTGAAACAAATGAGATGTGTGGGCCGAGTTACGCTCACAGGTAGAGGGGAAATAAGCTTCGCATCTTCATCTGGACGAGGGATGAAAGCAATGTTAATGAAGATGGAACATGTAACTTCAATGCCGACAGCGCAGCCATTACCAGGAGGAAGTATGTACATGAGCACTTGCATGTAATTGTCTTTCCGATAGTATACTGATTGCCATCCAACGAGACACACGGCTCCCTTGTTGAATCTCACTTCGCAATTTAATTATCTTTCTAATGAACTTCTCATTGCTGCACGAATGGAGCGCTGTGCTTTTAATCAGCTGATAGTGTTTTCTATTACTTTCAGTCATGTCAAATCTCAAGGAGTACAAATTGAGAGACTTTGGTTCAGAGCAGCATATATCCTTTCACATAAGACAAGTCACACATTCCTCACGATCCTTTCCTGCTATTCATGACAGAAACGCTCCGCTAATTGCATTTGTATTCAGAGACAAAAACATGCATTGTTTGTCTTCTGTTGATCTGCAGGCCTCTGCTTCCGAGCTTCGTACAGGAAACAAAGTAGGTGACTAGTTCAAGAAGGGCCCCAATCTCTCAGATCCTCTTCAAAAGGCTTAATGAGAGCAGCAGACCGACTGGAACTGGTGTGGGGTGCTGAAGGGAAAGCTTTATGTATATTTTTAAAAGGGAAGGAAGAGTGGACGGTCAGAACCAGCTGCCAGGGCTTTTTTAGGGTCAGCAGTGCAGGCGAGGCTATTTGCAGCCACACTAGTTCGGAGGGGAGATGTGGTTATAAATGTTTCAAGTTCCCTCATCAAAGAGAACGACGCAGAGAGCAGTAGCTTATTGTCCTGTGCTACATTACCTTGTTTGTCAGGCCCGATGCGGCATCTGCAAGTAATTGCTTTTTTTCCAATTGTCTCTAACAAGATAAGGGTTGGAGGTGAGCGAGGCCAAAATTGGCGTCAATCCCAGGAAGCGGCGTATCTGGAGGAGAAGAGCCGGTTTGTCATTAGTGCAAATCAGCCGGTGTCACGTTGCAGCGGAGGAGGAGGGTCTGAGCTCGCTGTCCCCAGGCCGGTCAAACATAATGCCCTGTTTAACACAAGTGTACGCCTGTGTCAAAGGAAATCAGACGACCGCAGCGCTAACTTAGAGATGACAGTCGGTTAAGTGGCTTCCCTGCTTGCGTCTCCGCATGCATATATATGCAGAGGCGTATCCTCTATGGCTCTTGATAGACGAAGCAGGCAGAATCCACATGACATCAGAAATAAAAACAATATAAGGGAGGCAGTTTTATGGGAAACGTAACATATCTTATCCCGACCGTATGGTTTGAAACAAAACAACAACAAAACAAAATTGAAACAAAACAAAAACAAAAAAATCCCCCCCAAATCATCTTTTGACTTAAAAACACAACAAGATTGAAACAAAACAAAACAAAAATGCAACAAAATAACTTGGTTACGTTCAGGCAACAAAATTACTTCTAGCAGTCTCCTGTTTCATAAGTTTTTCTCTGAAACTTATCTGTGGTACGTCAGAAGCAAATCCAAGACAAAACAAAACAAGTTTCCCTTCTAACACTAAATTGATACTAACAAGTATAATCTGTGTAATCAGATTTGGCTTGTCCTCTGTATCTATTTACTCCTGTATGAGTAACATTCACTGCACGTTGCCCACGTTTATGCCTTCAGTAGGAACCGATGAGAACTGCAGAGGAATTTATAAAGAATTGAGAGATTATTGTGTTGTTGCTGTCAAAGTATATTGCCAGCCTTGTCCTTCAAAGGAAAATAAATCCATATGAAAGTAGAGCGACAAGCTGACTGAGCCAAAATCTTTTGTTTGGGATGAACTTTGTTGCTTGAGCACTTTTAAACAGTAGCTTTCCCTGTTCTGGTAAATGAACAAACAACTTTGGGGCCTGATTGATGATTTGTAGTGTGTTGGAAACGTCCCCAAAGGTGCAACCAGGATACCAAATCAATATATTTGTCCCCTAACTTGTTCGATTGCCTGCAGTTTTTGCATTCCCACAAAATATCTATGAGGTGCATGATCAAATACCACAGAAAACAGACGCTTCCATCCCCACACACTCTAAATAATCTACTTTTGTTTCTTGCAGGCACTCAAAGGCAATATTATATCCATTATTTTCTCTGGAAAGTTTTGCAGTTGCTGTACTGAGGCAAATCACTGGGATGCTGCCCCACTGGACCAGTGGTATAGTGGATTTTCCGTTTGTTTTCTAGTCCCATCATCATGTAAACACACACATACAGATCTAACCACACCATTAATCAGACACCTATGACCTGTGATACTATGGGAAACAGGAAATGGACTGGTGAGGGTGAAGGTCACGACACAAAAGCCACATAGAAAATACAATACAACGAGATAATGTATTTATAATCACCAGTCTTTATCTCGGCAATCAAAAAAGAAAAAAAAGCACGAAAGCAAAGCTGCCTATTTGGAACGGAGAAACAGAAAATGAAAGCTTTGTTAAAACATCTCAAGGCAAAGAATCGACTGCCTGCAATATTATCATCCAAAAGAGCTTTAGTGCCGGCACCTGCTGCAGCAATAACTGCCGCCATGAAACTAATGTTGGGAGCCAAGGGAGAGGGAATATTAGCAACGATAATAATGAGGAATTCCATCATCATCCAATCATACTGTGTGTATTTTCCTCAGTCTGAAGAGATCAGCTGGAGCGTTCCACACAACGCATCCTCTGCTCTGACCCACTTTCAATGGGTTGGGCGGGTGGGTGTAAATGCTGCGGGTGTAATTAAAGGGTCCCTGTGCTTTGGATTTGCTGTGGGCCTTGAAGCAACTGAGTGCACCCATTGGTGAGATAGATGCGCGGCACAGCAGGGAGCATTTTAATCATGCACACTTGGAGTCGGTAATCGTCATGAATCTTGGATTCAGCCCAGGAAATCACACTGAATAGGAGCTGCAGCGATCTGGATGTGAGAGGTAACAAAGCCTTCGATCCGCAGCTGATGCAGAACCAACTGCAACGCTGAAACACTCAACTCAACAACCTTCCGTTGAACAAGGAATCACATATAGCATCTCAGACCATTTCAAGCATTACTACACTCCCTAAAGCCTAATGTGCTTTTACAAAAAACAGGACCGCAACAAGAACAGAGCAGCCAGGAGCGATAACATGTGTCACAAGTGTTCAATCTTAATATAAGGGCTTACTATTGTAGTCAAGCATTTCAAACATATAAATCCTTTTTTGAAAAGTGTGTGCATGTTATGGCTTTGGCACTGTGGATATATTCGTACAGCTCACTCCCCTAATCCTAGAAGAGATAGTTTCTTTTTAAGCTAAGTAAGAAGAGGATAACATGCATTTACTCCTGTCCCCAAAAGGAGGATCAAATTACAGAATTTGTGCGGATTTGGGACCATTTTTTTTGCACACATTTAGGGGCTTAAATGTGAGAATGCAGAAGGGATGTGGCAATCACACAGCCACACACACACATGCATACATAAAGTAAAACAATAATAAATGAAATGCATATCCTAAAAACAAAACTTCTGTGTGTTTACAGCCTATTCTATTGGCACCAAGGCACCATACTAATAATAATAATGGATTAAGGCTTAAAGAGGACCTATTATGCAAATACTCTGGTGCATACTTGGTTGTGCTGCAGCAGCTTTTCTCACCCTCTTTCTAAAACGCTTTGTTTCAGCTCCTGCCCCTCCCTCCCAAAAAGCCCAGTCTGACCTCTCTGTTGCGATTCGTCGACAGCTTAGGTAGTTCACAGGTTAAACTACACCGCTGATATAATGAAAGTATCTCCCATTGGGCACAGAAGGAAAGGGAATAAACATAAAATAATAATAGGTCCTATTTAAACACAACAATCAACAGCAGACATAAATATAATGATACACATTCAGGAACATCATATGGTTAAAGGAAATACATATAACTAAAATCTTTTAATTAATAGCAACAAAAACTAGAGTCTAACTAGTGATGTCAAGGTTTTATACACATTCTCCTTTGAAGACTGAAATGATAAATTATCACTTTTCTAGAGGAGGGGGAGAAGCCAGCTGTTGGGACAGGAAGTGGACGAAGATGTGGGAAGGGAGGAGGAGGGATCCCCGAGTTCTGACCCCAGTCTCAGTGACCCCGAGCCGAACGCGGCCTAATGAGGCGTGACACTCACTCGGCAACACAATCACCCAGCAGAGATTTGGCTGTTATTTGCATCTGCTTCATTTATCATCGTGTGCATGGACAGACCGGTCCGATATGTAGATATGCGCTGATCCAGATGCAAATTGTGAAAGAATCACCCAAGTTTTGCCCCCGACCCACCACTCCCCGAGGGTCCAGAAGTCGCTTGGCCCCGCCCACACACAGCACATCATCGTGAGGAGGTATACGTTCTCACAGGCCTCCAACCTGCACACAACCAGCCGAGATCAGGAGGCAGAGTCATGTTTTCCATCCCGACTGCCTTTTTATCTCGTCCCCTGACTCCGGACTATTTTGGACCCCCTAAGGCAGGCCCTGCGGTCAGCGCTCCCAAGCACCGAGGAGCTGGAGTTTTCAAACCGTCGCTACACAGCGAGTGAAGTGAAACTCAGCAATCTCAAGGACAACAGGAAGTAATAAATCAAACAAAAAGGGGCTGATTGAAAGTGATCGCTGAGGAGAGAACAGCTGTGCAAGATAGTGGCCCCTCATACGTAATATGGATCACATCCCCCTGCAGCATCAAAATAACGTCAGAGGAAAAAAATACAGGAGTAATGAAGGATGAGTTGATGACACCCTCGGGGAATGGACTAATGTCCTGCAGAGAGAACAACGCAGACTAGTCCAAACAAGGGGAATGTTTATTTTCACAACCTTTGAACCCTTTTTAATGCATCTATTCCCCTCCATCTCCCTTTGCTTATTCCTCAACTATCCTCTTTACAAAATAAAGTTTGTGTTTGTTTTTCCCCCCCCACCATATTTACATTCCAGGAACATCCTGCTGTGCTGTGTTTTCAGGGTTGTATGTGGAATCTGACTGGGAGCTGGGATGTCGGAGATCACAGCAAACTAAGAAAAGGTGTCTGAAAGAACCCGATGCTCAAACGGATGGAAGCCGAAATATTTTTATGGTCTTTCACTAAAAAGACCTTTTCAATAATTGAAGAAGCGTAATTCTCACTCATAAAGTAGGTGACTATGACACCCTCCCTGCGGAAGCCTCAGTGAAACAAATCAATCATCCCTGTGTTTTGTGATCGTGCGCCAGCTAGAGCGCCTTTTGGCAAGTGCAGACTAGATTTTTACAGCGCATGAAATGTAATATGACAGTGTGATATGAATATGACACACACTGATTGTGGAATGTATTCCAACTTGGTGGAACCAGCTCACTTCTGCACTTCACGCCTTTTAGCCTCACTAATTGCACAGATTCATGGTCCTCAGAGGATAAAACCTTCCTATATACGCTGTGACTCCTCCTCTTTTTAACATCCTTTTAAGAGGGAAGTAGGGAGTGCATCACAGATTATCACCAGTGCTGCTTCTCACTGATGTGAACTGGTGGATTCAGTCATTGTCGCTCTCTCCCTGGGTGTATGGTTGGTTTTTCTTGTGTTTTTGGTCTGTGTACATAACACATCACTGTACTCTCATTCAAACACACAGAAGACCACTGATTTCACTTATCCACACACATGTTGTTGTTCTTTGAATGCTTGACTTTCCTTTTTTTTTTTCTGAAAATGGATTCATCCACATAATCTTTCGATAATACCGCTTTTGTTTCTCTAAAATTTAAAATCTCAATATGTTTTAGCATATCTCATCTGCCATGTCCAGTCATTACTAGAAAAGAGCACAACTACCAGATTGTGTGATTGAATGAACACAACCCACAATTAGCTAACTGCCTGTCTAGACGTTGTGAATTCTGCCCTATATTCAGTCTCTGTCTCTCTTTTTCTGTAGCGTTTCAACAAAAAGTAATAAGACGTTAGCGTCTGTCTAATTAGGTGTCATTGTGCTTAATAAATGTAATTTATGGTGCCGTTAGATTGCTATTATAATCGTCATTAAAATGTGTTTGGGACAATAACTTGTGCATTTTACAACTTTAAGCACCTAAAGATTGAAATAAAGTGTTAACCAAATGTTCGTACTGAGATGATGATGTTGAAGTTGATTTACAGATGTCTATTTCCCAATGTAAGTCTATGGGAAACCGTCTATTTGGTCCCAATGCCATCATGTAAGAGTTGTAATTCCACAGTTTGACCACTAAAAAAAAATTGGCTTCAAAGCCGGCATCTTTCCTGGGGGTTTGGTGATATTCACATTCACAGCAGCCATTTATATGTGTATTTCTATCATTGATGCTTGTTCTTTTCCTACTGATATTAAAATGTCCTCAGCAAAAAAGACCTCATATTTATCAATGCAAGTCAAAAACAAGAGTAGTATACCGTAAACACACCTGAACATGAACGTTCCCCACCTGATGGTTTTGCATGCTTGGTTTATTCTCCTGTCTGCCTGCTGTGACAGACATGTTACAGAGTTTAACCTGTAAGCCTGCCAGCCAAACCTTTGAGTAAAGTGACTTTACCACCACCCATGTCACCTCTGATCAGCCTGTATTTGGGTCCTAACCTAACCTGCTACGAATCCAATGTTCCGCCGGGGTTGCGTTTATCGTTGAGCGCTTAAGATTGTACTTCATCTCTAAATGTTTCATCAGCAAGGATATCAAAACTGTGCAACACCGTTAGACTGCACTCTATACTGCACATTTCATCTCCGAGGTCACAGTCTCCTTTCTCCGTTTCTTTTTCAATCTGAAATCAATCTTCGAGGAAAAGTGGGTAGCGAAGGATGTCCAGCACCCAAGAAAAGGTCCACAGGGACACGGGCAACTGAACATCGGTTTGCTAATGGGCCGAGGACTATTCAAGATCAACATATTGTTCCATTGCTATTGGTATATGTCAGAAGGCACCAGTGATGAACACCCAATGGACCAATTATACCCATGGAGCGTTCAAGATTACTGTTAAAATAGTGAGTGGGAGTCTCTTAACCCCTCGTGTCCCCCAATCCCGACACAGATACCACATTCCATACATGCATGCACACTCCTGTCATCATGTGTGTCCCTGGCCACATGTGGTTATGTACATATGCCTTTATGTGACACTTATATAGGTGCATAAGTGAGGTCATTCAAATCACCGATGTCTCTGAAAACTGGGCAAGTTTTAGTCGATAAACTTATAACACATGACTCACATAGGAGTCATGACCTGTGTCAGTAAATGTACTGGCTTGTGTATTCATGGACGTTCAGGCTTGTTGGAGATCTAACTGTTTTTTACGATGTGGTTCAGCGTTCATATTGCCTCCCGAAGGAAACATAAGTAGTCTTTCTCAGCTAATCAGGACAAACTACCTGCAAACATAGCCTCAGGGCTTTGACAAAGCTATTGATCATTATTTTAATCCACTAACAAATGCACAAGCACGGAGGGAATATGGTTCAGTCTGATCACAGTATGGAGGCAAGTGAGCGCGAGGGAATCTCTCTGATCTCCTCTTGTGTACAAATTTCAGTGTGTAAAACCCAGGGAGATTAGCTCCGATGAGTCAGCCGCTAAAAGATGGACGCCACAGCTTTGGATGCATCTGCAACTCCAGCTAAACGTTGTCTTCAATGTTAAGAATAGAGCACAAATTATGTTTGTGATGTCATAGTCACATGAGGCCTCTTTAAGAAACCCTCTTGCACAGGCTGCACACATGGGTGACGATGGCCTTGTTATATTGTTGCAAAGTGAACGATAGATGCTTTGCTGACTGTTGAAATAATGAGACGCCAGCATCTCCGTTTCTACTGGGAACCAAGCTCCATGAAGGGGGAACAGGTGGGGGGACGGGACAGCCTGCATGCTCCGATTAGCAGGCAGATGGTGGACTAGAGTTTGTCCCAGAGCAGAGAGAGGATAGTGAAAAGCAAGGAGAGGTATATAAAGTATATATACACCATATAGATATTCATGGGGACCATGGAATTTCATGGCAGTCCATCAAATCGTTCAGATGTTTCAGTCTGCACCGAATTGGTTACACACCGATCACCTGTCATAGAGCGCCATGACTGGTAAGACTAAAGAATAATGCATGTCCACCCTAACATGTTTTAAAAAGTGTGAACTAGAGTAAAGTATTTTAATAGGATATGCTTCGGTATTTATATTCACCATGACACCCTCTACAGCTCACTGTATTCTTCAGAGGCTTGCTTTTCTTTTACATATCATCCTGTTGTAGGCGAGGATTCACGTCACACTGGTTTATTACAACGATGGGTCCCTGTGCTCTACCCATGAATTATGCATTACCCATGTGGTTAGACTGCAATGCCTGTCAATGACAACACTGTAGAAATCCGTAGCATTTTATCCGCATTCAATTCAAAAAACCTGAATTTGGTTTTCCTGCAGATGTAGCTGATGAAAACCACTGAAAAACGTGGTGGGCCAAGCTGATACCTGGGCCTTATATTTACATATTTTGTAAATTCAGTCAAAAAATACAGATAAAGTATTATGATGCATGCAGAGAGTCAGACACACAGACAGACAGAGGAGTACAGATTCATAATAATTCAGGACCATAAGGCACACGGATTTTCTCCAAAAATGTCCCTGCCTCTCCACTGTAAAAAATAAACAAATAAGATGGGAAGAAAGACAAATGACAAGTTCTGATTCCAGCGTAATAAGGTTTCTGCTTCACTGTGTGGAAGCCCCTGGGATCATTCTTATATGTCTAAGGCAATATCAGGAGGTGACCCTCTTATTTCTGGGTTAAACTTAATACCACAGTGCTAAGCTGTGAAAATGTAACCCAACCAACCTGCTTCTCAACCTTGGCAACTCTGGGAAAAGGCTAGAGTCTCCAGGAGTTTGGTTTCTAGAACTATTGCTATGTGTGGAGGTGAGCCCAACTATATCTAGCTGGTACGGCTCCACCTTCTGCACCAGCTCTGAGTCATTCCCTGCCAGAGAGGTGACATTCCACATCCCGAGAGCCAGTCTGTGATGCCACGGGATCGGCACACTCAGATCCCTGCCTTTGCCTGCTGACTGGCTCCCAATGCACCCAACTCCAATGCCTATCCCTGTGAGCAGTGGGCCCACACGGCCGTAGCTGCATGTAGATTTTTTGGTCCCATCTGCCAAGGCCTGGCCAGCAGACACTTGGTGGTGAGCTCCCCTCCCAGGTCTGGCTCCAGAAAGGGGCCCCAGTATACCCAGTTTGTTTCTGGTCAGTTCATAAAGGGTTAGTGAGTCGCTCTTGGTCTGATCCCTCCCCTGAGACCTGATATGATCTCCCAAAGGAGCTCCCAGGGTCAGCGGGGCACGCCATCCCTTCACCACGTTAAGATGGCGATTCATTTTACACCCTACAGGGAATTATGTCTACAGCTCTGTTCAGACAACACCGCCGGTGATATATGTGAAAAGATAACATTCCTGTATATCACAAATATTTTTGCTGCACTGCTTCGTGAAATTACGGTGTGCATTAAGACTTCCACTCCTTTCTGACTCACCTTTTCCAGACTCACACAAAGAAAACATCACTGCGCTTGACATTTGTGTTCAACAAGCAGGATGCTTTCAGCGACAACTGCATAAAGCGACTCCAAAGTTCAACAAAAGCTGAACATCTGCAGCGTATCTTTCTCTTTTTAATCTAAAAAAAAGCCATAACCTGCTCCGTCTTTGTCATGGTTTGGGGGAGAGTGAGTGAAACATAATATGCCTACATTACGATGCTCTCCTTCACCTCCTCTCCTTGCTCTGAGACGTGTTGCCTTCAGCCTCTCCCCTCATTGATGCGGTGCTTAACTGGCCCTTGAACAGGAATCCTGATCAGCCCTAAAGCATCTCCAGATGTTCCCGTTGATCAATTATCCTGTCTCATGCTATACATATGAGCTTATGTGATACAATTTTCAAGTATTTTGGCAAATGGTTACATGTGATGTTGGCCTAGCTTCCTGTTTTTCCTCAGCTCTTCAACTTGGCCTGCACCCCGATTCAATCTTTAGGTCCATTTGTCTTACTTTTAGGACGGTCTGAGGTCCTTTTGTTGTTTTCACGTGATATCTTATAACAGGTACTCTAAACTGAAAGACAAAAATACGTTTTGACTGTTTTGTTCCATTCTCATCTGTAGTTTATACAGCTAGATCTAAATCCAATGATCAACACAAAAAAAAATATTTTAAATTCATGTGGGCACAGACAAATACAACCAACCATGTGATCTGTACTGGATATAAAGATCTCAGTCCATCTGACAGCGAGACGTGAACATCAGCTCTCTATGCTCGCTAGTGTCAGAAGTGAAGTGAGCAGAGACACGGAGCAGCTGGTGGATCAGAGTGCAGGGAGCAGAGGGGGGCTCAGATCAGGGCACAGCAGGCCTCCTCCTCATCCTGGCACCACTCCCATATGGACATGCTAATGCTGCAACAGCCCCTGGGCTACCGTCCGGTGTCTGGTGTGGCCAGTTTTGCAGGTCAAACGAGTGCTGCTGTGTGTGCGTGTCATAGGAAAAATCTATATTAAAGCCACTCGCTGTCCTCTGAGGTTAAAGGAAGGCTGGATCACCAAGAGAGCAAACTGTGCCCAGATAGCTCCAGGCTTACTGCTGAATTTGCTTTTGGTAATACGATTAAAAATGCATAAACACCTGACATGATGGCAGCCCTGCTTGAAGTATGTATAAAATACACGTTGCAAGAGCTTTGTGTTTATATACTGCTAGTCTTGCATCGCCAGCCCTACTTAGACAGCCGTGTCGGTGCTGAATGTGGACCCTGAGATGCTCCACGGGTCCTGGCTCCCCCTCTCACCTGCCACCGTGCATCGTTGAAGATATGAATTTGACTTAAGCCAGGATTAAATACTTGTCTGGTGTTAACGTTTTTAAGTACAAGAAAGAACATACATTTCAACTCATTGTAATTTCATTATAATCTATTTTCATTTAACATTGTAAAATAAAAAATAAATGAGACATATTTGTTTCTGTTATCTGAGTGTGTGTGTGTGTGTGTGTGTGTGTGTGTGTGTGTGTGTGTGTGTGTGTGTGTGTGTGGTGTGTGTGTGTGTGAGAGAGAGAGTGTGTGTATTCATTTTCAGAGACAGATTGGGAATCAGGTGGTATGCCTCTGCTGTTCTGACAGTGAAAGGAGAGTAATTGTATTTTCTCAATTGGAAGCAGAAAGACTTACTACTCCTTCTGTGTTTTGACGTTTGCTGTCATTTTAACTTACGTGTGATTAAGTGTGATTGTGTGCCATGAAGGTTGAGTCAACCCCTGCAACTCATCACAGAAGTTAGTTTTTATATAAACGTCAAATTGTCAGACAATAATAATGACAGTGCTTAGTCACCGTGAAAATGTGTTTCCTGGGGATAACACCTTGCCATTCTGTAAACACTCCTCAGCATTCATTCTTATACATAAAACCATGCATGAGTCACCCACTATCACAGTACTGTAATATGTAATGATGAGATGGCGTTTATTTCCTATATATTTCATATTTCATATTCATATGAAAAGGCGTATCCTACGACTTTAGAAATGACAACAAAGTTGACAAATAATTTTAAGAAAAAAATTACACCCAGTACCTGAGAAAATCACATCAACACAATTCCAATTTCCTCCATTGATTTCATCACAAAGACGACACCATGGCAACAAAAGCCATATTGGCTCGCTGGCGTTTTCAAAAATAGGTTTTGCTGCAGAAGATGTCAGTTTGATCTCAATGTTCGTTTGGATGGATGGAGGCAGTGACTCATTACTTTTTGCTATTGTGCTTCCCAGTGAACTGGACTGTATCTTAACACCAGCTGGAAATCTGTTGAATGTATAAATGTATTCAGGGTGAGGCCAGATAAGACTGACATCACTGTTGGGTATATGTTTAGTGATGTCACCACTGTGATGTCACAGACTTGGGGGTTTTACCCAAAATAGATCTGTGCAAAAATGCTTTACAGACTTTTGTCAAGTTACTTTTGAATAACCATATTTATGTGTGACGAGGCTTCGTGTCAAGACCTTTTTTTTATTAGACAGTTAGAGAAAACTGCAATTTCAGGCTTAGCACCTCTATCAGCAAAATATGCTAATGATGAAACACTGATGAAGATGATTATGTCTGCATTAATTTAGTTTTTGGTCAGTTTGGGAAAACCCAATAAACTGTAGGCTAAACACAACATGAGGAGCCATATTCAGAAGTAGCATTATTAAAGAATTTTGCTTTTTAAACGATGCTCTAGAGAGCAGACCAAAAACATGCTTTGTGAGGTCACAGTGACCATGACCACCAAAACGTAATCAGTTCATCAACCGAGTGAACTTTTGTGCCAGATTTGAAGAAATCCGCTCAAGGTGTTCCTGAGAAATCACTTTGGACACTTTGAACCGGACAGACCTGAAAACATAATTGGAAGAGGGATGAAAATGATTTGAAAGTAAAACACTCTCTCAATCATAGGGTGTAATCATTTCAAAACTTTCCCATAACGGGATAAAAAGATCATTCGGTGTCCTGGGTAGGAACTATTTTCTTTTTATCTGCAAATATGTCCATCTCCAAATGTTAGCCTTTAGAGCATAATCTCAGGAATGAAAATAAAAGATAGCTCCCAACATTAATAACTCCCCAAAACCACTTATGAACACTCACACGTCTATGCAGCAGGTAAGGTCAACATGGTTCAGCAGTTCCCTGCGATTCAAATTTTTCTAAAAGAAAGTCAGAAACTTCAATCAAAGGAGGGATTTCATTTCAACACACATTTCTTTTGCCTAGTCTTCAGGCATCTCCCTGTTTACAGCACATCTCACATTCATGCCACTGTGGCCTTCACTGCCTCCAACACACATATTATGACATTGCAAACAGCCGTGGAATGAATGTGCTAGAATAAACCAAACATGGCGCAAAGAAACCTCAAAAAGTCAGTGATACAATCATAGAAGTCTGGCCAAATAAAAAATAGGACATTAGAGTCTCAAGTGGCGATAAAAAAACAGGTTTCTCCACAAATCTTTTGATGATGAAAAGAATTCCAATTGCAAATCGCCGCTCTCAATTCTGAAAGGAAACTCATATTTGGGTGAATAAGCGAGTGTTTTATTGGAACATTAAGCCGTTGATCCAACTCAACTATTGACCTCTCTCCCAGAAGTGCACTTTTAACGATTTCATATATCTCATATCAGCAGCCTGCTGTGAGCCCAATAACACTCTATACACTCACATAACTTAACAAGATACTGCTGATAATGTGTGAGAAACACTCTGTCAACTCGTGAATTTGAGAGGACACGCTGAGGTGCCGGGTGTCATCGGTGGGTATAAAAAGGTGAAGCAGAGCCCCATCAACAGCCGCTTCAACAGTGAGACTTTGTGAAAAATGAACCCTTGCTAATCTCCAAACCTCCAAAGAAATACAAAATCCATCACAGATTCCCCAAAAGAGCCAGGCTGCTTCTACGGCTCAGTCTGGTTCCTTTCTGCCTAACAGCCTGTCTTAACCGCATGAATCTTTTATGGTTTTGGTTTATGCAAATCCAGCCCCTTATCTCTGCCTTACTGTAAGGCACAACCCAGTGGTGTTATGCGTTTCTCCAATGTTAATTGAATTTGGACCACAATACCAGTTTTTTCTTGGACTGTTATAAGAGAAAATGTCTCCCAAATTCTGTTACCGACGTCAAGGCTCGTCCTTTAAATAGTGTCATGCTCCTTTTTAAATTCCATATTTCATTCCAACAGGCAACCAGGACTTAATTCCACACTTCAGCGTGAGCTTAACGGGTGATTAAGATCACATGTGGGAAACTGATCACTTTCCAGGAAACAAAGCATTTCCGTGTGCGATGTTTTTCACAACTCCAGCCCCCTGGAGCCCCCGATCAAAGCCAAACCGGTCCGTAAACAGACTCCGACATGCACGCTGTCATCTGATGGACAGAGCATATGCGCACACGCGCGCGCACACACACACACACACACACACACACACACACACACACACACACACACACACACACACACACACACACACACACACACACACACACACACACACACACACACACACACACACACACACACACACACACACACACACACACACACACACACACACACAAGTCATTAGTGCCTGACAGTGTCATTCCTCATTTGAAACCAAACCAAGTAGGTCCCTCATGCATTACCCATTGCACATAGCCAGGCCACAGTGCAACAGGAACCTGTCAATTAAAATGGATTCATTCTGCTCGGCGTGCACCTAGTTCAACCCGGGGAGGCGGGGAGGAGAGTGGTGCGAGGACGGCGTGAGGGGAGAGGAAGAGAGAGGCTGGGGCATAGAATGTCATCATGAGTACGTGAGAGAAACGATCACAGTTATTCACCGAGACTCACGGAGTGTACACATGTACTGGCGAGGCTGCACTTAGTCAGCGTCGGTTGTGGAGTTTCACACGTATTCACAGCGACTGCTCAGCGCTGACGGCAAACTGGCAGTGAGTCCCGATGGGATCGCCATGGCAACCTCTGACCTCCACCATCCTTTTCCTTGATGGATATATTACGAGCACCGAGAGAGCAGCCCATTCATTTCACAAATGTGTCTCTCTCACCCCCTATGAAACACACACAGACATTTTCAGGCTCCTCTAGCTCACCGCCTGCACACGTTGATAAAACTAAAATAATATCTTTGTCTCAGTGGGTTTGAAATATAATTTGACATGAAGGTTTAAATTGTTAAAATTCAACAGGTGAGTTTCTACACACACACACACACACACACACACACACACACACACACACACACACACACACACACACACACACACACACACACACACACACACACACACACACACACACACACACACACACACACACACACACACACACACACACACACACACACACTATGAACTTCCTAGGGAAATAAGTAAGAAATTTAGTAAAGTAAGTGTGCGTATTTGATGAGTGATGAGGATTTCAGATTGTGCTTTTATCTTTCCCCAGTAATAAGGCTTTTACTCGATAATGGAAAAAAATGTTCATGCTCTTACTGAGAGGTTTTATCTGTGATGATCAGTCTCTGTTCTGATGGAATTTACTTTTCTTTGACCATTATTTGCTCAACCTGCCACATCCATTTTAGTTACTCTATGTATGGTTCTTGAACTTTTAGTAGGCTTTTATAAAAGCATTTTTTTTTAAAGCCCAAGCCTCCCCATCTCTTACCTCCCAAGACATATTTTCTATTTCTCATCATTCGGATCTTTCATATTTAATTATGGAATTACCTGTTATATTAGATTTTCATTTGGAAATTAAGTTGTTAATGCTGTCTTACACTGCCAAGAATAAATGGGATGGATGAAACCTTTGGTTATAAAGAAGAAAAATATGAGCATCAGCCAATAAAATACCCCCATATGTTCATTTTGAAATCATGTAAACTCATTTTGTGTTGCTAAAACTCACAAATTCCCAGCTGATCCCAGCTGACACTGGGTAAAACCAGGGTACAGCCTATCACAGTGCTGACATACAGACAGACAAAAATTCACACTCGCATTCACACCTACGGGTCAATTCAGAGTCAACATGACGTGCATGTGTTTGGACTGTGGGAGGGAGAAGAACCCACGCCAACATGGGGAGAACATGTAAACAGCACACAGAAGGCTTCATTCCTAATTGCATCACGATTTGCCATGTTCTCAAGTTAAAAATGTAATATATATATATATATATATATATATATATATATATATATATATATATATATTTATTAAGCCATCTTGTAGTAGATATTTTGTTTAGGTGAGTCTAAAAAGTAAAGTTTCCATCAATAGAGTGTTATTCCAATTTAGTGGAAAACAGTGGAAAATAAACTCTCTTTGTTGGAGAAATGTATCAAATTCCCCATCAAAGCAGAGCTGCCAACAATCTGTCAACAACAGGGAGAGAGGGACCCAAAAAAAGCAACATGCTCAGCCTGAAGAGAACTCTCCATCTGTCTGTTTGTATATCTGCACGGAAATCGCAGCCACACAGACAAAAGCGACGTGTCTGCAGTCTGCGGAGGCGACATCACAAACTGATCTCCACTGACTTTTTCAATGCGTCATTGTTTTAATACAGACGTAATAAAGTACATCTAAAATTAATCTGTCTTTTTTGCTTTTTGCTTTTGCATTCTGTATGTAATTATCTGACCCTTGTTTCATGTGTCAAGGAAACTATATGTGCGTCTGCACCATTTGGAGTCCCCTCCAGATGTCTAGACAAAGTGAGTGAGACGAGAAGAGAGATTTTACTTCAAAAAAGATCAAAAAGATGTGGTCTAACCTCTGATCCATTTGAGCGAAGAGCACTCTCCTTAAGCTGCTGACAGACACTCGATGATATAACAGCACTTGACACCCTGTTGGAAAAAAACAACACTTAGAAGAAGAACTTCACCAGTTGAGGTCAAAGAGCACTTCAATTTTCAATTACTATCCCATTACTTTTCAGCAAATGGTTTCTCAAATGGTGTTCTCTAATTTCCTGGGAATTAACAGTGAAGAAAATAGTAAGTACAGTAAAGTAAAAACATTAAAACAACAATATAGAAATGACACATTCACATATTAAGAAAAAAGAGGACAGTAAGGCAGAGGACATACCATAAAATAGTAAAGAGTCAACAATCTATCTTATATAAACGCTTCACTAATCAAATCTGTCTCCAGGCCACATGAAGCTCTCCACAAAATGAGATAATGTGTGAAACTTGATATTGGTCAGTAGCTGCTCATTTGTACAGTGCTGTCATGGAGGTGCAGAGTTCAGCTAATTGTCAGCTGAAGGGAAGAAACTGGTCCTGAGCCTGCTGGTCCTGGAGCCGACAGTGCTGTAGCACCTCCCAGAGGGCAGGAGGGCAAACAGTCTGATGCTGGGGTGAGAGAGGTCCCTGATGATGCCGCTTGCCCTCCGTGGCCGGGAGCGGAGAACCAGTGAGGCGTTTTCTTCCCTAAGAGATAGCAATGAGCCTTTTTGACCAGGGTTGAAGTATGGGGGGGTCCAAGAGAGGTCCTCAGAAACGTAATGCTGTTTGAACGCACACATCCACAATGAGGTCTTTGGTCTTCTGTTGCCGGGGCGACCTTGTAGGCCAAATCATCATTGTTGCAGATGAGGACAACCACCTTGTATTCAATTGTATCCATGCAGGCGTGCAGTCAAAGTCAGACAAAAATGGAATGACTATGAGGTTTCCAGTCTGTATGCTAAGCTAAGCTAACTGGATGCTCTTGTGGGGTTTATTTTTGGCTGCAGAATGAAGCCGTTTTTTAGCAAATAAATTCTAAAATCCCATTGTACACTATCTACCACCACCAAACGGCAGACAGACTAGCAACTAGCTGGTGAACATAATTAAACATTTAACAGCTGCAGCTATTTCCCTCAGAAGTGAGCGAAGATCAAATAGACCTCAAAGAGTGTGAATATTCGACTTGATTTCACCAGAAACGCGACTCCAAAGCTGAATGTGACTGCTGGATGTGTAAATAAACAACTGTTTGACACCAAGTGACCAACAAAAATCCTGCGTTTAAAGTACACGCAGCACTTAATTTTTTTCTTGACTATTATTTCCGTATCTTTGTATATGTGTGTTGCCTGTTTGGCAACATGAATGAATAGTTGTAAGGATAACTGCACAAATTGGCTGTTTATTTCTGTTTCAGGTCTTGAGAATAAACAAACACATTGTCCTGCTTCCCTCGCAGTAATTTGATGGATCATTTGGTCCGCGTTGTGCGTCTGCGTGCATGTTCCCAGGTTTCACTTGATTGTGTGCATGTGCATGTAATTAGAGGGTTATCCGCAAAAAAACAAACGGGTCAAGGCAAACTCATCCATGACTCCTGGTCACGACAAAGTACAAGAGAAGAACTCCAGTTCACACACAGCTTCAACTTTATTAACGGACTACATTACATTGACTTCAAGTTATTTTACATTGGTCCCTTTAAAGCTTAAAATGATCTGGCACGTGTTGATGCTTTTGTTATCACTCCTGGCAAGATCCACTGTGATGTTTTGCCAAGATTCATTTTCCTGTTGCAGACAACGTCCATTATAATCCCAGGCATTTTTAAAAGTTTCTTAGAGAGAACTAAACAAATTATGTGCCAACAGAAGCAGAAAGGCATGTCTAGAAAGTCAGAGGGAAGGAGGGACAAGTTTGTCTGAGTCTCATTGAAAAGGGTCATGGCTCTAACAATACCTGCAATGGTGCAATACACCAATAAATGCATAATTCTTTATGTTCTGATTTGTCAACACGGCCTCCTAAAAAAGTGCATTCATTTCCACCATTCCAATCATCACACATTACAGTATACGCCTGATATACATGTCATTTTAAATAACCTTTGTAATTCTGCCCCCTCACACTGAAAACATATCAAAAGAGGGTTCTTCTGTGGACATTGACACACTTTTTTTTTGGCTAATATACCCTACAGTACATAACCACCTTCTGTATGTCTGACACAGAATACCCGATGCCGACCCAATTAATTTTTGCCAGGACAAACATACTGTTAAACCAACAACTAGCATCTCTCTATAAGCCATAAATCCCTAAATGAACTCACATTCACAGAACAACTTCATTAATCCCAAAATCACATTAGCGATCTCTTAACAGGAAAAAAAATATTTCTCATTTGAAGGGTTGATTAAGTTTAAAAAAATCAAATACCAGATATGGACATGGATATATTAAACATCTAGCAACATATTCATCCTGTATACCATAAAAACTGGAAGAAGCCTGGCTACAAGCTTACCATTACCATTTTTGCCGAGACGAAGCACAATTCCAACACCAAGCAATCAAATACAAGGCGCGCAAAACACGCTAATGGAGCAACAGTGTTGCTAGCGAGGTTGCTTCTTCATGCACAAAGAATATGTACGACCAAAACTTACTAAAACAATAGTCCAAATAAATTTCACATTACTTCACATAAGCGTCAAGTATGTCTTACCTTTGTGCCTGAGGGCATAGCAACGCTGCAAGGCGTAATTATTTCTAAGTCTTCCACGTTAAAACAGCATCTGTCTCCATCTAGTGGTGGAATGGTGATAAGCCACACATTCTAAAGGCATGAGCTGGTCACGTAGACCAATAGGTTACGATCTTTTTGGATGGGAAGTAAAGTGTCCTTTGTTAATCTGAGTCAAACACTTCCAATACAGTTTTAAGGTTTTTCACTTGTTGTGTCTAATAGCTATGAAAATGATTGCCTGACCAAATTAACTTCATCTTCAACACTGACCAAATAGCAAGGAGTGGTTGCAGCAGTAGGGGAGCAATTTAATATTATCTGGCAGAGGCCCGAGTCATCCTCCCTTCTAATTAGAGTTAATCATTTTCAGCTGGCGAGACACTACTCAACCATCTCACCAGCACTGAGTCGTTGAGTTCATGGCACATCTTGAATTTGAATGAAACCATCACCTCGCCTCTTTGTTTATCAGATATGGCTGTTTTTGTACACATCACTCTAATAAAGCTCAAGCAGTTTACATTTGAATACAATAAGATTAGATTAGAATGATCCCTATGAATATCAGCAAATACAAAGATTATACAAAATGATATTGTCATTATTTACACTGGTATACTGTTATTATTCCATGGTGTACAAATATAATGTTTACTGTTTACAGTGTAAAACATTGAGGAATGAGAAATGCCATATAGAGGAAAAACAATAGATACAGTTAGAATTTACAAAATAATAAATACTAGGATGTGTGGACAGGAAATGTAGAGAAGAGAAATATCCAGATCAGACTGCTGAACATCAAAGAACATCAAAATCAATTGTTTTTACCATATTGTGTTTTTGTCTGGAAATCAGGCTTCCCTCCAGTTCTGCTATTTATGTCCTGATGTTTTTACTTTCTACACGATGACTAAGAGTTTTAAAAGTTGAAGCTAATCTGTTTTCTTTGTATAGCTAAGCTTCTTTTATGACTGACTTTTGTTTCATTGCACTCTATTGTTAACTATAAAACTGTTCCCAATGTTGTCCACAATGTGCAACCACAGGAAAGCCTCACAAAACAAATACTGGAATTAAAGGAATGTATCGACGCATTATGCAAGATTTATTGTCAACCCAGTGCTTGAATTATTTCCAAACACAGCCCAAATTACACACGGCCCAGAGATCAGCGCAGTTCCAGTTGTTATTGTGTTCTTCACTTTTGTGTATATGCAATTTGTCATTTCATCATAGCGACAAACCTACTTATCAAAACATTTGAGGAAATGTAGCCATTAACATGATGCAGTATAATTTGAAATAATGGTCGCAAATGGCTCTAAATAAGAATTATAGTTGCCGTTCGACTTCCTGTTCAAACCAGAACAAATTGCACATTTTGTGGATGCTAAGTAGCTGAAGTGAAGTATGAATGCATTTTTCAGCATTCAGTAATACTGAACAATCTGTAAAACAACCAGCCGGCACACAATAACGGCAGCGACACAGAGAGCATTAATATGCATATTTTAAAATGAATCATCCACTTTGCCCTGCAGGGAGAGAGAGAGCTTATTTTACCCCAGAAAACGTACTTTTGGCAGTATGTCCCGCACTTTCACTCACTGCACTCTCCTCTATTTCAATGGCATTCAATACCAATCTCTTTGTGCTGCTAAAGAGGTAATTATGACTGTGCAGCACAGATAAAGAGCAGTATTAAAAACGATTTTATTTTCTTAATGAGAACTTTTAAAAATACTTTCTGGAACCATTTAACTGTTAAGAACGTTTAAACTTCATGAATCATTTTATTGTGATATCCCTCATTGTTTTGACTTTTGGAATCTTTAATATTGCAGAATTGTTCCGGGGTTTTCCATCTGAATGCAAATTGCCATTCTGATTATATTATTGCCACTATTTAACACTTTAAATGGAATGGTGAAGGAGGACCTCCGTGATGATGAGGTCCTTGTGTGAGAGTTTAATTTGAATTATCACGATTTAACATGCTTCCCAAGAAGTGACCTGGACAGCATTGAGAAATGCTTGAGTCGTCGCCTCTTTTTCTGTTTAACAAGCTACCTTCTATGGCTGTCACATCTCTCCTAATGCTCCCTCTTGAAGCACAAAGGGATTTCAGACATTACACTTCACCATACTTCAATATATGTCGCCTCACTCTGCTAAGGCCATCCAGGTCTAACCCTGTGGTATTATGTGCAGGCATGCAGATCTGTCCTCGTATCAAAACAAAGGTCCTCATTCGAATGCGTCCGCATGACTTCATTACCATACCATAGAAGAACATATGCAAACACAACAAAACGGGCATTTCGGGAATACCACTTCTCATTAGCGAACGGTAGCGAGTGGTGGTGAAGTGGTTTGCACCATCCTTTCACAGCAAGAGGGGGTCGGGTTTTGAACCTGCGTGCCGGCCCTTGTGTGTGTGGAGTTTGCATGTTCTTCCCATGTCAGCGAAGGATAATCGATGCCTCTCATTTGAGTGTGAACGCCTGTCGGTGTCCATGTGACAGACTACTGGCCTGTTCAGGGTTTATCCTGCCTTCACGGAGCGATGGATGGAGTAGTGGCAAAGAAGTAAAAGTAAACTGAGAATACTCTCGGCCCCGTGGAGAAGAATGAAATATGAGTGCAGCACTATCTGCAGGTTTGGGCAAATAGGCTGTCGTATACAGTTCTGACTCAACAATGATCATGCTAAATAACAGTGGATTGATCTGTTACTCTGGAAATCAAGAAGAATACAAAAATAGTTATTGATGAAAAATTACCATATAAAATGATGCATGCGTGATTTTTTAGCTCGACATCAAAGCTTATGTGGACACAGAACACCGCCTTCCTATAGTTTTCAATACATAGCTTTTGTTAGAACAGAATCTTTCATTTATTCGGTTATTATGTTTCTGACAATAAATCAATTTGCAATTATTTGTATTTTATTTTAGGGTAACATGGGTGAGGGCTTTCAAGAAAAACCTGCTTAACAGCAGAAAAAAATATTATTTATTGTCTTTTTAGCAACTTAACTTGATTATTCTTAATCATTAAGTGCTATTAATGTGGTCTGGAGGATCTGACAATCTTTTAACTTAAACTTAACTTCATTTATTGCTGAAAGTAGCAAAGTAAAAACTTATTTAATTACAAATACGACCTCCCATAGGGAAACCCTCCATGCAGTGTGTTTGGTTTCAGGCTACGACATTATTGCAGAACTTTTCTGTTGTTTTAACAGTAATGATGTCTCTGGATCATAAGTTTGATTAAGTGCATTGTAATCCCTTTGAGAATCTCTGACATCCAACGCAGCAAGAACTAGCTGTTGATAGATTATTCCAGCATCAGCGTCTGGGTAGTGAAGCGAAATGCTTTGGCAGCAAAATGCCGGGTCGAAAAGGTTCACAAAATTAGCCATTTGAAGAATGGGGTGTGACTTAAGCCCTGCATGAAGTTCTGAACACAGCAGAAAGTAATTACTTTTTAGTCGCTACAGGGACTTACTTTCCTTACACACCATATAGCATGATGCCTAGAGATTTACAGTAAACAAGTGCAAGTAATTTTGGAGCAGATGGGTTCACAATAATCACCTAAAAAAATATGAGGAGAGGCATCATTCAGAAGCACATATGTTTGAATCTGTGTCCTCGCTGTGAATCCCTGGACAAAAGGACCTGGCGGGTACCATGACATGACCTGACCCTGCTGCACTCCATCCAGACTGCAGTTCCCTTGCCTCAATCACACCACGAGTAATCAGCACTCAGATCAGCTCTCTCTCAGAGAGCTGTGCTGTACAACAGGTGTGTTTTTGTGAGTGCATGCAGGAGTGAATGTCAAGGGGGATTCTTGAATCTGGCTCGCGTTCCCTCTCAGACTGCTCCCGAAGGCCTTCGGGGGGTTCACGTTAGACAGGGCTGATGCAAACTCCATCCAGACTTCCATGCCTGGAGGAGGAGATGGCTGCATTTCATGTGAAAAAAAACCCCGAAACTTTAAAGAGCACGGCGGGATCACAGGAGTGTGATGAGACGAAGCTGCTTTTGTTGAAACAAAGTGTCTGAAGAGTACATTTGCAGGATAGTGAGGTCCTCAAACGGGCAAAAACAAAAAGGGACATATTTTCCCCCGTGACGGGTTCTTTCAAGTAAGACACAAACATGAATGAAGTCTCTCTTTTTGGCAGTTCTGAGAGACAGGGTAGTTATTTATTTAATGTGCACTTTCATCCTGTTTGCAAAGCGCTCTTCAAAGTCTGTCACCTTTAAAGTGAAAAAGTCAGATTTCACTCTCTCGTTAAATTAACAGTCTTCAGGCGAGGAGTCAACATTTCTTAACAGAGCACATATTCACACATTGGGTAACACCTCACACAGCGAACACGTTCTCCTTTGGTAGATAACATTGAGACGCTAACGCAGATGATGATTGGAATCCTTTGTAGTGGCTATGTGTATTCATTCGCCCACCTCCACTTATATAACAAGTGAGTGCATGGAATTGCACTCGGACGGTTGTTTGAGACTTTGGGCTAACAACAGTGCTGGAGTCGTTTTCTGTTCTTCACACAAAAACATGAAAAATATGAACATGAAATGGTATGAACTTTGCACCCAGGACAGCTGAATCCTGGGAAATGTAGCAGCTAACAATGATTAGGTCACATTAGGCCCTTGACCAGACATTCAATAAGTGTGGTCATTGGTTAATCTTTGGTGTTAAATCTTAGAGATTTGGTGCTATAAAAGACAAGACATTTGCAAATTATTCCAACTTCATGGGCGACCCTGTATTTGTAGAAAGTTATAAGGTGCAACATATGACATTCGGAGTATTAACATAACAGCAAAAAAACAATTTGCATTGTAAAGATAAAGTTGGCAGAGAATTAAGTTGCCTTCCCTCTGTGTGTGTTGTTATCAGAGCTAGCTAAACATGCTATTAGTGCATGCTAGTGCTCTTTAGGGTACGGTTAATGCATTTACAGAATCATGCTTCATGTTATGCTCTGTTTACATAGTTAACCATTAATTGAGTTTCAAAGTTCAAAGTGCCCCTATGGTAGATAAAACATGATGAAGTGAGCTCTTAAATGGAGAAAACGTGATAAACTCTCTTCTAGGATGCCCTCCCAGTGAAGAAAACGTTATGAAGTGCCCTCTAGGGTACTTTCTGTGAGCTCGTGCCCCACCACATGCAGCTCATGCCCTTTTTATGTGTCTGGCCTCTGCCCCTCATAGCCACTGATATCAAATGATCTTCATCAGCAGATGGAGCTTGCTCAGTTCGTTGGCAATCTCATCCTGAGCTTGTGGTATTTAGGAGAGGATATATTCTATTTATAAATGAATTAATAATCAGAATTTGGTTTCTCTCCAAATCATTCTAAAATGTTCACTCTTTCCTCAAAATGCAGTATAAAAGTAGAGTTTTACTACAGCGGTGTGCTGTTGCACCTCTCCAACCCTTTTAATTTAA
Organism: Eutrigla gurnardus; assembly: GCF_963514095.1. Taxonomy (NCBI): domain Eukaryota; kingdom Metazoa; phylum Chordata; class Actinopteri; order Perciformes; family Triglidae; genus Eutrigla; species Eutrigla gurnardus. The sequence continues at coordinate 23,242,080 of NC_139919.1, read as the reverse complement.
ACACCCTCACACCTGATCTGCTCTCATCCAGGTAGTCCAGGACTGGGTTGTCGTAAGCCAGCTGGGCCTTTCTCTGGGCAGGCTCTTCCTGCGCGTTGCCAGAGGATGATATATGCTCCTCTTCTTCTTCGTCTCCCTGCCCCTCTTGGCGCGAGGAATCACAGCAGGCGGTTGCCTTGGTGACGAGGCGGTCGAGTGGTTTGAGCGAGTGCATCCACTGGGGCAGGAAGTCCCAGCTCTGGAGCTTAGCGGGAAGATGGCGAGGGCTACGGGCCTGCAGGACATTTACCATGGCGATGAAGACGGTCACGCCCATGAAAGGAGCCCCGACGCCGGCCATCACCTGCCAACCCGCCAGCGAGAGGCCCAGCACCAGCGAGGGCAGGAGCAGGAAGCAAAGGAGAAGGTACAAGACTGCAAACCAGCGGTACTTAGCAGTGCGCTCACCGAGGACACGAGCCATCTTGATGGGCAGGCGCGTGAAGGGAAGAGGATACCACAGCAGAATACCAAAGACATTGAAGAAGAGGTGACAAAGAGCGATCTACGTACAAAGAGATGACAGGCACGCACAGAGGGTGTTAGAGAGGCAGAGTCGTCTCCCCGTCACTATGACAGACTTATACTGGATTGGCATACTGGTGCCTTCCCTTTCTTTTTTCTCATTTTCCGGTGAATTTAAAATGACTGTTGTATGAAACACTGGCTTACTTGTATGGCAGCTGCGAGTTTGTTCCCAGGGCTGGCCAGAGCTGCCAGCAGGGCTGTGGCAGTGGTGCCGATGTTGGACCCGAGGGTGAGGGGATAGGCCCGCTCCAGGCTGATCACGCCGATACCTGACAGAGACCACAGAAATGTAGAAACGTACTGTGACACGTAACCAGGAAACACTGTAGCTTCGATAGCATCTACTGAGGTTTTTGGTTTGTTAAAAAGGAAACTGTAAGAAACTAGATTGAGAAACATTGGTGAGAGTCGGTTCACCAATAAAATTAAAAATGTAATCAAATTAAAATGAACTATTTCAACTAAATAAAACCTATACAAACACTAATATGTGTCATTTAAGATGAAAAAAAAAATCCAATATTGCTGAGATATTACTTTGCCAGACACGATGACAAAACACTGTCAAAAGAGTGGCTGCATGACAGCAGAGCAAATCTATGTAATGAAACATACTGATACGGCTCTCTGAGTGTTATGATGGTTCCCATCTCACATTTATCACTGAGTTGCAGGCTGATGACTCAGTCGTCACTGATTTTACTCGCTTCGTTTAGGCAGTACAGTGCCGCTTATGCAACATGTTCTTACACACTTTCACAAGACTCAAATCAGTGGAAATCAGCAGGTTTATGCCCTTATTTGGTCTCATCTAGCTGGTAAATGAGTTTTAGCCAAGAGGGAAATTTAAGGTATTCCCTGGCTACGTGTGAGACTCAGGTAAACCTTTGGTCAAACGGCAGATAACAATTTGGAAACAACAGTTAGCGAGTTGCAACATTACAATGGAATTTGATTAGCAATAAAACGGTATGTGCTGTTGTTCTCAATGTTGTTCTCTCTCTCTCTCTCTCTCTCTCTCTCTCTCTCTCTCTCTCTCTAAAGAGAGCATTGAGAATAACCTGCAGTATATAGAAATAGCCATTCTTCTCACTAAGGGTCGTTGTTTATTTATGCAGATCACATAGAGTCATTTGTATAATAATTTAGATTGTTTCATAACCATTTAAAAGTTCCTCACAGTAAATTTAAGCCTCAAATTAGTTGGGACTTATAATACTAAATGCATCTATTTATTCATGCTCCTTGCCATCTGTCATTTTCCTTGTGACAGATGCTGGTTTTACATAACAGCAGCATTGTGTTGGTGGATGTCATTATTAAATAGTCTAGACTGATACAGGAAAATAACTCATTTATGAGGATTTAATAAATGAAAATGACACAATTTTAATTTAACAGCTTTTCCTCTCATTTTTAAGGTGTGGCATTTGCATTCTGTAATTTTCCTAGAATGGGATTTAACATCTCCACAACTTGAGACTCTCGTTCATTCACTCACCTACTAGAGGAGTCATGGCTGAAGTAAAGACAGAGCTGCTCTGGACCACAAACGTTACCCCTGCACCCACAAACATGGCCATGTATCCTGACAGCCACCCGAACGGATATGGCAGATCTGTTGAGATAAAGACAGGAGAGATGGGAATAACTCACATTTATGAACACACTACTCTTCTTGACTCTTGTCTCTTTCATGCAATTTGCATCCAAAGCAGTTTTTTTTGTTCCTGCAGCTTGTTAACGTGCTGCGAAACCTCCAGCAGCTCAAAAACATGCCCACCTGTGTTGATGACTTTATGGATGGCCTTTGCGACTTGGCCTTTAAGAAGCGAGTTGAGCAGTTTGACCAGAAGCAGCAGACAGGTACAGAGGACCGCCAGAGAGCCTGTCAGCAGAATCAGACCCACCGTGAGGTCTGAGAGCCCCGTGGAGACAAACAAATGCCTGCCTGCAAAGTGACAGCACCAGCAAACATCAGGAAATCATTCCACAGACACATCGCACTGTAACAGGGCCAATACTGAAAATAAAATAAATGCATTCTAGAAATACATGAGGTCGAACTCACACTTAAATGATGACTGGGAAACGTAGCTCGGGTCACAGTCTGGAGCGCTCACATTGCCAGTGGACTGTGGAAAAAAATAGAAGAAAGAAAGATGCATCTGTGATGAAAACTCTCTTTGGCGCCAGCGTTTGACACAACATGTCTGAGACGGCAGTGGAGACGGGTCTATTACCATAACAAGGTCAGTCTGGCACCATTCCTTCACCAGGCTCCGGTTCCTCATGTGCTCATTCCCCATGGCGATCCCCGTGATCACACACTTGTCGAGCTGAGGGTGAAAAAAAAGGGAGAAATGTTTTAAGTTCAGTGAGTCCAAGGAGTCCTTCAGTCCCATCCTCCATCAGAGCTGCCAGTTTGTGAAGCTCCGCCCCCATTAGTTTTGCTATCAGACTTTCTAGCTTCTGGTTATGCAATAATACTTATAATAGTTTTTCATTGATTTCAAACCGAGGATAACAAAAGAAGGCCTCTCATTTCCCCGCCGGCAACCAACTAATTTGCCAGCTTTAATGGCAACGGTTGCAAACTTTATTGGCCATAGCTCGCTAGCTAATAGGCCTTTTTTTTATTTGTTTTGAAAAAAGACATTTAGACTCGCTGATTTCATTTCGAATCGTATCGTGCATTCTGGCTCTCTGTCACCCACACGAGGAATCTCGTTTTGGAAGTGTTTCAGCCACCACTTTGTAGCTTCAGTTCAAAGTTACATCCCTGTGTTTCCTCCAAAGCTAACCCTGGTTTCTGTGCTGGATCCTTCCCTCCACACCTGCCTCCTGCTCAGCTCCTGTTCCACACTCACTGCTTTGCCATAGCTGCTGGTTTTCTGCCACCTAATCTCAAACCACACACCCTGCTCATTCCTCCAGGGCTCCTCACCTCCACCAACCCCCAGCGCCGTGCCCCTCCACCCTTCCCACATCCACGGCTTACCTCTGTGAAGTAAACCCTTGATTTATTCGCCACCAACAGAGTCACCAAAGTGATTGACAAAGTGATTGCATCTGGGACATACATTTCCATAGTGAGGGAAATACTGCCTTTAAAGTGATTTGTCCATTCGTTTGAACTTGTTTTTTGGTTTGCAAAAAAACGGTTGCTGGGCTATGATTGGATAATCTGTTTGGGGGAGGGGTTGAGCAAATGGTCAATTACAAAAATGCTTCGTGGCCAAAAGTGATACCTGTATGATGAGCTCCGTGACCGGCTCGGTGATGACCTTGAGCAGCTCGGGTGCTTCCTCCCCCGGTGGAAGCTGGAAGCTGGTGACCAGCAGGTGCGAGAGCCGGGCCATGAGGCCACTCGCCGCCTCCAGCGGCAGCAGAACCAGCACCGACAGCCAGTTGAAGCAGTCGTGAATCGTCGCCCCGGCGAAGGCACTGCAGTGTGGTCACAGACGTATTTCTGTGTTTGGCTATCGGCCATCAGCATGATCAACTACTCAGAAAGATTGCTTGTTAATCTGCTTTTCAGGGCTCAACTTTTTTTTGATTCGGTCAGTGTGTAATGAAAGTTTAATAAATTATATGTATTTTACCAGACACGGATTAAGCGACACGCCATCTGTTAAGTGTCGTACATTTCCGTGCCAAAGGGTTACTGGTGGGATCACTGTGGATCGGTGCCATTTCTGCCGCTGTGGTAGAAATTGACACTGGAATGGAGGCTGAAGCAGCGTGAAGCTGCTGATACATTCTCCCCACCCTCCACTGTTTTCTCCTCAGGACAAAACCTTTTATCCTGCTCTCCTCCATCTCCCCACTTATCGTCTTCACCTTTTCCATTTCAATTTCTTCTTCGCTGCTCTTCAGCATCCCCCCCTTTAATGCAACCCCTCTCTGCCTCGCCACCTTTCTCCCACTCACCGTTGAAACTCGGCCCTCTCTGCCGCTTGCATCATGGCTACTATGGTGTTCGTGACCGAGGTCCCGATGTTGGACCCCATGATGACGGGAACAGCCGAACTCACGTCCAGCACTGGGAAGTGAGAACACGCAGCATTGAAACAACGTGCATAGCTAAACAAAGACCATAATAAGTGCTAATGCCTCGGGTACGTAATAATGAGACACGACCTTGCGGCTTTTCAGAATTCAGCCTGAGTTTTAATGGGGATGAAAGATGATTGTAATTTGCAGGTGAGTGGAGGCAGCTTAGCCTTCACGGAGCTTAATTGTGGAGGTCTTTAATGACGATGACACATCCACGCAGACGCACATCCATGCCTTTGCATCTCTCTTTATCCTCTGTGATAATGACATATAATCTCTCTCCTACAGAAAGGATTTAGAAGCACAGAGACAGCTCCTGTGTGCCGATATCATTCACTTTAACCACCGTGACGAAAGAGGGGAGACCTCGGAGCCTGCGGACCGTTAGAGACAGACAGGTCATGACTTGGACATGTAATGGTGTAATGATGCATGATGAACTGCAGGCTGAGACAGTGGGAGATTACAGGGTGTGAATGATTTGATTTCATTACCTCTCTGATCCTGGTCAGACTTGCTAGATTACAATAATTCTCGGATGGATTTGACTAATTCGCCCCGCAGCACTGATGGCAGTTGCTGGTCAGTCAGTGTGTGAGAATCACAAATGAGAGAGATTACATTATGCAAAATGGAAACTAGAGTTATTTTAATTAAATGCAAAAGATAATGCTAATTTCATCAATGTATTCCAGTACTTTCTGTGTAGTAAATGCCTGATTTGGTTTATACTCTGCTCCATTGTTAGATGGAGCGCACTAGCTGCCATGTTCCCTTCATTCGGATGGACACTGTTGTTTATCCGCTTGGCTACTAGAAAAACAAGAGCACCAAATGAGTATTCACTGCAGCTGAAAATAGTCCCAAACAAAGTGCTCCTGTTTGAGTAACGCTTGGAAAAAACAACAGCGTCAAGTTGTTTGGAAATGTTTTACTTTAAAAGATGAAAATATGGATTTGGAACAGAACATTTAGTTGTTGGTAAGAATGAATGGGAGCCACAGACAAGAGACATTGATTAATATGGGCTACAATATATCTTTTGGTCTTGCTTTTCGTGGGATTTGAAATAAGATCAATACAGAATAACACAAGCATTATCCTTTAAATTATGTTATGGGAGAATGAAGAATTCATGTGTATATAAACGCAAATAAATGCATGTGAGCTAAATCTTTCGCTGTCCTAATAAACATTCATCTTTTTCATTTATGTACTTAACCTAAGACATGTTTTCTAATTTGGTCCATAATGCTAAGCAGTAAATCAAGAAGCATGGTTTATTGTATCCTCCATGGGGAACACAGCAAGGGAGAAAACAGAGATTATAACCATAAACTGCAGATTAATAGGATCTATTTGTTATTGCTACACATCACCATGGGATTCTTTTCTGTATTTATTGCTATGTTACTGTTTTTCTGTTTACTGAGATATGTTTGTCTGCTAAATAATAGCCTAGAATAGCATTCACGCACATAATGTACAGCCTACGAACACACACAACATAAATTAGGCCAGCTTGGACATCTTTCCATTTTCTCGAGTCTCAGTCAAAAACCTAAAATAACTTTACACAGACGTCCATGCTCCTACTCACATCCAGAGGCCACCAGACTGACGACAATGGAGGTGGAGGTGGATGAGCTCTGGACTAGCACAGTGACCAAGATCCCCACCACCAGGCCTGCCACGGGGTTAGACAGCACCGCATTGTCCTGGAAAATGTCCCCTGCCACTTTACCTGGTTAGATATGCCGTACACACACACACACACACACACACACACACACACACACACACACACACACACACACACACACACACACACACACACACACACACACACACACAAACCCAGACATGACTTGGTTGCAGAGAGCAGTTTCAGGCAAAATCCAAACAGCTCGCTTCTCCAGACCCAAAAAGGTCAGTAGATGATGCTTTGTGGTAAATTACATAGCAGCGCCCCGGCAACACAATGTGAACTGTTCTGGAGTGACTCACTTATCTGTGGAACATCAACCGGCTGAGTCACTTCTAACCCGCTAAGGGGGGCAGTGAGGGTTGCAGTTCTTACCCCCTGCTAACTGGAAGGCAGAGCTCAGAGTGTCCAAGGAGCAAACGAAGAGGAAGAAGAGGATGAGGAGGAGGGGGATCTTGGATATATTGATCAGGAGCTGCCTGGTCTTGTTCGGTGCTGTGGTCTGTGGAGATCCATCTGTTAGAAAGAAAAATCAACCACCAGGTAGATGGTGCATAATGTGACCTCCAATAGAGGTCAAAAAATACATTGCTGTAAAATGTGGTTTCTGGCCTCTGTACGTCACACTGATTGTGTTTGATCTCTGAGTTCTGGGTGAGAGAGAGCCTCAGTAACCGATCTCACATGCTTTATAGAGAGCAAAGCCATCGGACATACTACGTTATTATGCAGCCAAATGCTGCTGAGTGACAGCAGGACTTTGCCTTTGTTGCTCAGACTGCACAATCCCAGCGGCCCTGCGTGTCTTTGAGCAAGTCCTTATCTAATGAGCCAGCGGTTCAGCTTCTGCTATTCGCCTTTTCAAAGAGATCAGACCTGATATGAAGGCGAGATTACCCTCTTCACGCCGCCCTTGTACCTCTCTGTTTTGGGACTCCGTCTGCCTCCCCGAGTGAAGCTTTGCTGGAGTGGTGATTGGTATGTTGTTTGCGGCCCTCGAAGCCGCCGCTGAGGTCAAGGGTGGAGCCTATGCCGGACTCCCTGTCCTCCTCCTGCGGGAGTTTGGGCTGTGAGGAGAGATGAGTGCCGTGCATCCTCGCCCTCCCTGATAACGGATGACAAACGAGTAAACACTCAGGTGGGGGAGATCGAGCTTTGACAGGCAGAACGATGGCGACTGAAACCCAAACGTTACCGTTGTCGTGGAGCCCAGTGCTCCGTCCAGAGGACACTATGGTTATGGCGCGAGAGGACATGGTGCTTTGGATGCTGTGTGGATAGACGGAGGCAATTAAAAAGACAGTGTGGAGGGAACACATGTGAGAGTGAATGTCTATCAGTAGAAAGAAACCAAGGATATCAACATGTCTGCATCTCTCGCCACTCTACTGAGATCAGCAGACAGGCAATTAAAGGGAATACTAACGCGGCCCACATTATTTGAAATTGGCAGCTGTTTTTCTTTTTCGAGGTCAAATCGCACACTTATACCCCTACACGCTGCTGTGCAACGTCTCGCCTCCTCAGCGTCAATAAGGAAACATCAGCATCCTTGCAACTTGTCTCGCCCTCCGTTTCCTGCAGCTGCAAGTCGGCTCTTAAAAGCGACTCTCGCCGTCTATAGAGCAGCGACTCCCTTCCACGGTTCTCTCGCTCTCCGCTTTAAAGAGAAATGTTTTTTTTATCACCCCCTTTTCATGTCAGCCACTTTTGCTGTATTTTGGGGACTCCAGTGTAGGAGGGAGTGCTAATGTGTCTCAAAGAGGATGGAAGTGAGTAATTACAGTAGTAGAAATGGCAGTAATTATAGTCGCTGCATCAGTCTCATTCTGTTTGGCATCCTGCTGCTTCTGGTGTGCAGAGAGGCCCTGTTAGCATATGGACACAGACTATGGGAGACAAGACCCATAGATTGCAGCTGATCATCTGATTGCCGGTCTGCTACTTTACGATTTGTGAGTTTTTTAAGTGACTGTGGCTCACATAGAAGTATCCATGCTGTTTAGAATTCTCAGAAATGTTTCTGCTTGAATTTTACTTGTAGAAAAGAAAAATTAACTAATCAAAAATGTAAGTCATGGTTGACCTGCCAATATTTTCAAAAGGATCTACGATGGATTTAGATAAAAGGCCAGATTTCCAGTCAAAATAAATAATTAGAGAAATCGTCAGCGTTGATGAAAGAAAAATTGTATATTGACATATGCAGTAAATAATCTTACCTTGCCTGAAACAGTCCTAGGTGTTGTGTATGACCCCCTTGGAAAGGAATAGATCAACCCGAGGTGTAAATCATCTTTAAATACGCTACCAGGTAACACCTCATCTCTTGTCGACCTCATTGTTAATCAATAACACGGAGCAAGGACTAAATGATGCATGAGCTGGCAAAAGCATGTTGTGTACCAGGTGATGAATGATGTTTGTTCAACCAGCTATTTCTTTCGCCTGACTGGAGGCCAGATAGAGGCTCCCAGATGAAGAGGACTGATTGATGGCATTAATGATCCTTGTTGTTGGAGGTTCTTCTGAGTTTACAGCAGGATAATTATGACACCTAGTGGTAAATGTTGGAACAGCACTACCTTATATTCTCACGCAGCTGTTTCCATCATGCACCGTAGTCTGGCACAGATTAAAGCCAGGGTATTAAATGATCATTTCTGACATGAGATAAGTCAGTGGAATCTGCACGACTTGAGCAGAATGCTTGGGTGCTTATGGTACTTCGTTTGAGTCGAGATCAAACATGTTGTGATTGGAAATAAACTACCGAGTGGATGGGAACTATTTCCTGAGATCCTCTTAACACGCACGTACACACATTTGTTTACACACCCTGCTTCTCTCAGGCGATATCCTCCCTATCATGGGAGAATGACACTATGGCCAGAGTACCAGGGTAATTGTTAACAATTAGTCCAGCCACGGTTCTGTCACGTCAGCAGTGCTCTCAACCAAATCTGGCAAACCTGCTGACCGCAGCCTTGCATCCATGAACTCAGAGGGGCAGAACTTAATAACCCACTAGTGTAGAGTTGTTACTTTACAAAGTGTTACGAGAGCCGGGAGCCGGAGAGAGGGAGAGATAAACAGCAGCTGGACCACAGTCTTGGCTGCCGCCACCGTCGATGGCGGCGAGGGGATGAAGCCTTGAGATCTGGTGCTGCATTAAGCAGAGACATGCACACATGTGTTATCACTTATACACACATGGCTAAATCTTTGGCGTGGATCCAGAGCTCTTAGGTATGATCCCCCCCCCCCCCTCCCTCCTCCTCCAGATGCAGAAGGCACAGGGAGGCTGCTGCTCAGCCTGGGGATGAAGAACACAGAGGCCAGCGGGTCGTCATGCACCATCCTGCCACTCAACACGCCTGCCACTCAATGAGCCGCTCAGCAGGCTGCGTTAATCTTAAACCGAGGATCAACACGATGCTTTCAGTGAGCGAGACATTCGTTTGACCATTTTATTATCGACAGTGTGGCAAGATGATATTGTAACTGTATAAATATTCCATAGTCTTCATAAAGAAGTATGAGCTCTCCATCATTGTCACGGACATAATCCTGTTACCTATAAAAGGTAGAATGAAGTTTGTTTTGTAGAATCTAATTTTCATTGTGGAAGTTTGCTGATGACATAAAGGCTGCATATGCTCTCCAGGTTTGGTGCAAACCTGAAATAATTCATAAATTCACAGAGAATGTATTTGCAATTGTTTTGCTACATTAATCATTTCTATACTTTTAAAGAAAGATTGCCAGGAATTCACTGCTTCTGGCTGCTGACGTGTGAGTATTTGCTGTTCTTTTAATCATCAATGAGAGTGAATTGAATGTCTTTGGTTTTGGACTATTGGTCAGACAAAACAATGTGACGGCGTCACCTTGGAATTTCCCTGTTTTCTTTCAACTGTTAGTTGCAAACCTGATTTGGAGATTAATAAGACTAAAGATATTATGACTTGTGCTAAGCAGGATTTCTATGTAATGAAAGCCTCTCTGTTGTTATCCAATGGTTTTACTAGGATTTGCTTGTGGAACTTCCTGTTCAACTTAGTTTAAACCACGTAATGGTTTTACTTTTATAAAAGAGTGCATTTTGAACCTCAGACAGACAGATCCAGTCAACGGTCACTTTATTGTCAATACACATTTTGTGTGGTATGAATACAACACTCAGAGTACAACAAAACAGCATCATCACGGGTGTTAACAGGCGATTGTTTCAGTGTGAGCGAGTTTTTGTGTGTTTGATTTTCCATCTGTTTGCTTCAACCAATCATCTTGTTGTCTATAATCTAGTTCACAAATATCTTACATAATACTTTGTATGTTTCCATGTGTACATATGTACATTTGTATGTATGTTGTGTTTATGATGATCTCGTCGTTTGATGTCAACTCAACTGTCCGTCCGTGTATCACTTCAGCTCCTCGGTGGAGGACGACGGCGTGTCGGAGCCGTCGGGACACTCCTGAAAAGACATGTTTGTAACAGAGAGACAAATGCATAACAGCGTTCTTTCCCTCTTGAAATACAGTGGTGGTATGTAACTAAGTACATTTACTCACGTATTGTACTTAAGTAAAAATTCAAGGTACTTTATGCTTCTACTAAATTTGACAGGTTTATCTACTTCAGAGATCAAAGTTTTTCATCCCCTTCCTGTCCGGTACAAACCATACGTCTCCAAATATGGTAATTTTGAATGCTTGTTATAAACTGTTCCTCTTTGTGTTAAGAAAATGGAAAGTGCATCGCCACAAAGTTGAAAGCACCTTCAACTTCTACATCAGGGAAACACTGACAGGGAACATTTTACTGCACAATGAGTACTTTTACTTGTAGTGGAGGATTTTCATTAGTACTTTTATTTAAGGAATCTGAATTAATCCGATTGCTTCTGTTGAAAACAAACATGTACACAACTCACCTTCACTTTCTCCAGCTCTGGTCTGCCTGGGAGGGATTTCTGTGAGGAAAAGGCCTGTAAGGAGAGACACAAGCATTCATCTGTAAAGAATGAGTACGGGACGAATCACTAACGAGGAATGAATGTCAGATTGCTACTAACCTTCCTCGAGTGTTGCATCTCCTCTGTGGATTTGGACCGGTTCTTCATGTGCTTCTGAGGAGAGGTGGTAGTGGGACACTAGACACACAGGGGAGGGGGATCAGATCAGACGGGACCAGAATCAAACATGTATACTTGTCTCTTAGGCTTTCACATACCTCATTCACCTTCTGTTCCATGGCTGACTTGCAGATGTTTATCCTCAGGAGAAGGTCAGCACGGATCTCGGTTCAGGATCAGAAGATACTTTCCTTTGGAATCCTGCTGGTTGAGCAACTGGAGAGAAAGGAGGAAGGCATGTCATACAGTTGCAAGATATTTTACTGGTAGTTAGTGATTTTTATTTTTCATTTAAATATGAACAACGCTGATCTTTACATCATGAGGGGTCAGATGAGCACCAGCCTAAGCCTATGAGAGACTACATGCAAACAGACAAAAATGCAATTATAGCCTCCTTTCACTAGATGGCGACCCAGCACTGATCCGACTCTTATGTTGGGTAATTTTACTCAACGGCTTTCCCTTGGAGTTTGGTATTAAAATCCTAACGCAGCACTGCTCCCATTATTGCCTCTCATTGTTATTTGTAATGCCAGAAAGGAAAAACAACCTGTTTACATAGTTTGTGTTTTTGTTGTGAAACAGATGCTAAAATGCTTCTTATCCTGTTTCCTCATCAAATAAAGATTTTTGTAACTGTGGGTAACTAAATAAAGGGTCCACAGTCTGCCAACCATTACGTTTTAGATGCTGAGGAAACAGGGTACATTTCTAAATTAATTATTTAAAATATCAAAATAGTTAAAAGTGAGATAAACCAAATAACCAGAGATGCAGAAGAACCTTCATGTATAAACAAAGGGAAGGAGAATCCCATTTGAAAAGGGGGTAGAGCCAGAAATATACAATCAACCTCACAAAGTTGGAGTCATGTAGGACAAAACAATGATTTCTGCTCAACTCAAAGGCCACAACGATTACCAGCCAACAGTCACAGCCAGATCCACAGCTGGTGTCAGGAGCCCTGGTGGCTGCGGACAAAACTCCTTCAGGTCCGGGTCCATTTGCTCGAGACAGATTTTTATACATCAACGATCTTCAGTGCTGTCTGTCAAAGTGTGTTTGTGTCTGACATCTGACCGCTTAGATCAGATCAATCAAAATACTTCCTGGCATGTCAGAGTGATACTGATTTCCTATCCTGCTGAGGCCTTTACACAGTGGAGACAACAAGGTAAGATATGTGAGGCTTTTTTAGACCTCACTGACAATCACAAGTAATCATACTACAAACTGCTGTTACACACTCATTTTTTTAAATGTATTTTATTGTATTGTGTTGTATTGTGCGGCACAGTAGTGCTTGCTGTAGCATTTCATTTAAAGTAAAAGAATAAATGAGCTACCTAGCTAGCTGGCACATTTACATGAAGGTTGAAACTTAAATTATGATTCTTATTCACGTTCAATGGTAAATAAATAAAAATAAACAAATGAAGCGGTAAAATGTATCAAGTATTCTAAAGATCAAACGGACAAAAAGATGAGCACAAAGAGATGTTGCTGAACGCTCCAGAAACACCCAGTAAAAGGCCCTTGTCCTCATGCAGACCTCAACATTATGATTATATTATGTTTCCCCAAAACTTGTATATATGTGTCACATTCAACTTTCAGAGTTGTCTCCTCCTCCCTGGCTTCATGATAGTCAGCGAGTTTAGAGATCTTCAGTGTAGGCCATAGTATTTGTGTGACCGGAGAATTTAGCGGCGCTTCCGACTCAGAAGACACTGATTTGGCCTGAGGGAGAGAAACTTCAATATTCATGACTACATAACTAGTACATAAAAAGGAGAGGGAAAAAAAATCATGTTCGGTCAGCTTTCTTTGAAACACCCTGAGTGGTGCACAGAGAGAAAACAGTGGAAATCCTGCAGGTAAAATAAACCAACCCAGAGTTGTGTGTTCATCACCAAGCTGATTAATAAACTAGTAAATCTGTGCATTATGTTTCTCATGATGAAATTATGTCTTCCTGACGACTCTCCCGAGGTCTGGCTGGGAAAGACAAGAGCGTCCACAGAGCACAGATAGAATAAAACACAAGAGAACATCCCTTCCTGATGTGACTGCATTGACAAAGACGTGCCGGTGATCTTTAGTTGAGCCTGCTGCTCTGCAGGAAGCATTCAGCCCACGTCTCATGAAGAATGAACGGGAGTCGATCGACAGGAGCTCACTCTCCCACTGTGACGTCTGACGTCAGAGTTGATGCTACAGGGCTGCCCATTAGAACGTCCCACGTGGACTGTAATGTATGTGGTGTTCAACGAGGCCTACCTGCTCATGAGCGACCCAGTGGCGTCTCCCCAGCTCCTTTCATACATCAGGCCTGTTATGCACATGGATGTCAGTTCAGTTGGCTCACTCAAGGGTATGCTTGACGGTTTTACTCCATGCACTTACTCTAAAATGTGCATTAGGCTGCAGCGAGTAATAGAGGAGGATAATCTCAGTCTTGAGGGCGGGACACGCATTCAGCGAGTCCTGAGTGCTCCCTCGGACCAGCTCACTGAAGGAAATGACCTAAATGAGAATGATTTGCCTGCTTGCCTCACTCTGTCACTGTCTGTCCAATCTTCGGTCGCGCGAGGAATCCCTTCTTTGTAGTCGAGGCCAAAAGTGGATGAAGGCGCCCATTGGCTAGACTGAAGTGCATCTCCTTTGTAGCCGAGGTAGAAAAGCCCTGTGGCTCTGAGAAACACTTCTCCATCAATTAATCCACATGAGCAAGCTAACGACAGCCAAGGTGACACATCAAAAAGAAAATAATAAAAACCAAAATGCTCATCCATTATTACGTGGCAAATATTTCTCTTTGCAGGGGGAATGTTGGGTCAAAGATATCAAAGAGACCAGCACAGTCAAGTTGCATCTACATCATCACTCCTGTTGTCTTTTTTCAAAAGGTCAAGCCCAAATCACTGACTGTCTGCCTAAGACAATCACTTCTGATAGTCTCCAACCGGTGTTCATTCATTCATCCAGCAACGACGGGAAGAAAATACCCTCGCTGTTGAACATGCTAAATCACAGAAGTTCACACGCGCCCGTTATAGCACATGCATGCACGCGGCGGAGGTTAGAGCACCAAGGTGGGCATGTGGCCAGTAGCTGCACCTGCAGCAGAGAGCACATTAAGACGGCTCACAGTGGCAAGGACATTATGTCCTGTAATTGATGATGATGGGCTGTCTGTTGAGCCACACTCAGGTGTGACGCACACACACACACTCACACACACGCGCGCACTCACACACACACATCCTAAACTGGATGAATTAAGTCAGCAGTCGACCAACACAGCTGTTCCCAGGCTGAATCACAGCTTGACCATGTGTATCTGACATGATAACTGAGTCACTGCTAGTGAATCCATTATGGGTTTCATTTTTAACACACTGAGCACAGAGCCCGTCCTTCACTGGCTGAGCAGAATCTCTCAGTGCACCAGTAATGTGCAAGCATTTATCTGATGGATGGGTTTTGTTTTGCACCACTTGTGTATTCCTCTGCAGAACTCTCAACGGCACAGTGAGCAACATTCAGAGCTCCCATTAGCAGACGATTGAGTTAGGAAAATAAACACTTCCCAGATATTCACAATCTGCTTGTTATCCATTCCAATGCAGATTACAAACCAATGACAGAAACGGAGACGCCAGAAAGCATCGTCCCAAAACGTGAGCTTTCCTAAGAATTAGGGGACAGAGTGGTTTATCTCAAGACAGCATAAGGCATATAATCAAGCAAAGAAATGACAGACAGGAGGAGAGAAAGAGTGATGGGAGTGACAGAGAAAGGGCAGGCAGACACATCTACTGACTGTACAAGCACAGCGATCACCACCACCCCAACAAAAAAAAAGATTAGTCAAAAGGCTGGGGGAAATTCAGACACTCACCTCCTTTTCTCCCTTCTTTCTCCTCTCAGTACAGACGTGCAGTGGAGTAGATGGCACTCTTCATCTCACTGCTGCTATGGTGTCTGTGAGAGCACACCCCTCCTGCCCATTCAGCTCCGACGCCGACGCACCACTCATGCATGGACACACGCGCACACACACACACACACACACACACACACACACAAAAACCACCAGGTGTACCAATCATGTATGCTAATGTCTCCAGCCTGGCAGGTGGAAGCTGTTGACAGGTATCATACTGCACGTTATTGTCTTCTTACACTGTTAATCAGGTTAATTACTTCAAAGACAATCACATCAAGGTGGGCAAATGAGATGCTTCCCAACCCCATACGGCCACGTACTCCGACATATGCACGCTGCTGACATCATCCATCTGTGACTCACTTGTTTTGTAACGCATATAATAGCCAAATGCACCCCGTATCAGTTCCCCCAGGCTCGTCAACTAGAAAACACCTTCCAGCAACAAGTCGTAGATGGATGAGGCTAGTTATTGCCTTCACAAAGAGCCAATCACAGCGCCGCAATGATCTGATGTCACCGTGCAAAAAAAAAAATGTGCCATCAAAAGGACATCATTAGAGCATTTAGAGGGGGCGTTTCTAGCAGGATACGCCACAATGTGATCAAAAGGAGTTCCAACTCCGACCTGTTTACACTGCATGAGTCATGCAGACAGACCGCTGGAGCAGTGGGGTCTGGCTGCAGCACATATACAACCAAATCACGTAGCATTTGTCAAGGCAGGAACTGACCTAAGTGATTCATCAAAAAACCTGACTGCTTTCCCAAACAACAGAAACAGACAGAAAGAAACCCATTTCATCATAAACACTTTAATTCTCTGGAAACACCCTGTGAGATATTTGATCACGTGATCTGATTAATTCCCTGTAATATCACATAATTCATGATCTGGACCCTGAGATATAGTCTGAGGTGACAGGAAAACAGGACTGGACCAGGGCTTCTCAAAGTGCCATCACAGCAAACAAAACTGCAAGTACACACACATTTAACAATAGCAAGTAAGCACAAAAGAAAATTAGTAATTAGTTATTTAAAATATTAAAACTCAACTCATTAAAAATATTCAATAATCTTATTTCAAATATAGGAGGGAAAACAAAACAATTGTGCAATACACTTCAAAACTCCCCTTCTGGACAGTCCTGTGCAGAAACATGTTTTTGCTTAGAGTTCAAAGAAAACCATTACTGCAATGTGATATTGGGAGAAAATAACCGCACAGCATTTGGATCCGGGAACACTAAAGGAAATGCATTGGCTTCAGGGTGAAACTTCTTTTCAAAACATTTTTGGGTACGTGAAGCAATTCATAGCAAATATTCTTCCCATTAACATGTTTAGTGTTTTGTAATGATACTATGGATGCTTGCCATGATCTTTCTTCTTTAAATATTGCCTCAAAAGGCCAATTTACCAGTAAGAGGTGTCAGCACACTGCTGTCTCAGAGCTTATTTGTAAACAATTATAAAAAGTGCTTGACCATTTTTCACCGTCTTTTGATTGGTCTCAGGATGTTGTGAAATGTTTGTTGTAGTTTCTGTCCATCCTACACACAAACACACACGATAGTCTTTCAAACTTGTGTTTCCCTTACGTCTTTGGCTTTAGGTTCAGCAGAGGCTGCGGTTTTCTCCGCTGCTGCAGCCGAGCTTGACGTCTCTTTGGAGTCTGCGGAGGAGGAGCTGGTACTGGGTTCATCTGGCATTGGGTCCTGTATGGCGACTGAGGCCAGCTTCAGGAACAGAGGGATCTCCAGCTGCTCTTTGGTCAAAAGGCCTCGCTGGTCATCAACCCTGCACTGAGCCCTCGTCAGCATGTCCAGAAACCCTGACACACACACACAAAATACCATGCTAACACTTATTTCAAATAAATAAATAACACTGTGCTATTTTTAATCTGCCTAAAAGCTATTTATTTACATTTTATAGTTTTGAGCAAGACAACTTTTTGATAAATAGGTTTTAGAAATATGCAATTCATCAATCATCTCTAAATGTTATATATCAATGGTATAAAATAATATGAATTTGTCAAATCTCGGGCCAGGATTATAGAAGTGGGCATTTGGGTTAAATGTTTTATCATGGTATATACATTTTTATATTGCAATATGAATGTATAAATTAATTAAACATTGTTTATTTTCTAGAAATTCAATTGAGGAACTTTAAAGTTGATTATTGACCTTAAAAACAGCAGCTGATAGAACAATCTAGTCAATGGATGTGCAATTCTATTTGTTTATATTTCCATCTGCTAAGAAAGATTGTGATATGATTGAAAAACCCTTTAAAAAAGGTACCGTATGGTCAGATCGCTGTCACTAACAGAAAAAACGCTGTTCCTTTATGTCCCACCTCGTCTTTAAATGTTATCTTTCTATAGATTCCAAATGTTGGGGATCTCTCTCTGACATTTGTCAAATATCCATCATCTTACAGTAAATATTGCCATGTCGCCCAATCCTACTAGATAGTGCAGAAATGTCCTACCCTCCATTTCACGGTTTTTACTGGACTTGGGCTGAGACTTGGTTCTGTCTGTTTGCAATGATCGGGCCTCCACCCCACCTGCACTCACTGCTCCTGCCTGGGACCAAAATACATTACAGTGTTATCAGTGTATGAAATAAAGTTTCACAGGTGTTTAAATCCTATTAACATTGGAGACACATTCTAGACATCACACAAGGAATAAGAACCATCAACATTCATCATTACTGTCTGCTATCAGTGTGTTTCATCCCATAGATATTAAATATTACCCATGCAACAGGCAAAATAAGTTATTTCTAAACAATAGATAAAAGAAATGTTTGTGGTTGTCATTTAGATAAGAATACAATGAAGGTTGTCACTAGGGTTGTTGTCTAAATTCACTCCCTTGTTCAAGCATAGGCTGTGGTATTCAAATGATAACTAACAATAGCACACAACAGGCCATTTGTTTACCTGGAGATGGGCACGGCTCAATCCAGAAGCTAACCTCAAAATATTTCCATTTTGTAAGGGGTGTAGCGAGCCCCAGAAAGAGTGCCGGGCTCTGAAGCAAATTTAACATAGTGGCCAAACTGTGGAATTACAACTTCCAGGTTTTATCTGAATTTTTATTCTAGGAATTCAAACTTTTTTTTCAACTTTAATAACTTTTAATAAGTTCTCTTTATACATCCATGGGGTTCAGCAGCCAACTCTAACCTGTTCAGTGTTGGCTGGAGTGATTCCGTGTACGTGACCCTGTCTTAAGCAACCGTGACAGCAAGCATGACAACGTAATAGTCTTTTATCAGATGCAGAGTGATACTGACGCAGTGCTATATGGGTTCTATGTCACAGCTATGAACCAATCAGATTGCCTGATTTGAGCTACCCATTTCATACTCTTCATTATATTCTTATAAATAGTTACAGAGTGTCTCAGAAGCTTGCCTTGTATGTATGACTTTGTCAGTATTGTACAAACAACATCGTCTCACCTGTGCAGCAGCAGAACCACTGCCTCTGGAAATGTTGGTCTGATCTCTTCCTATTAAAAAACAAGCAGATATAATTCAGTTTCCAACACGCTTCCACTTCAATTAGAAAACTGTGGAATGCTGATGGTGCTCCACTGCGTTTCAAACCAACATAAGCCAAATTTTATATTCTAGACCAGAATGAAACTGGTCCTACTGGGATACAACCAGTCTAATCTAATTCATTGCCCTAAATGCATCGACTGGGGCTGAGGTGGGGAGCGCTGATCCAAAGTGAAGTTAGCTCTGGTCTATTAGCAGTTGGGAAAAGGGGTGAGTGAACTCAGAGTGGCACAGCACTCAACAAACCAAATGGACTAAGACATTTCAACCCCACAGAAGAGAATGAAGACACAAAGAGAGACGCACAAAGAATTCTGAGTAGGAAAAAAAGCAACAAGAGCGATGCAGAAAAACCCTGCACACATAAGTGGATAGTGAAAAGATTTTCTCCTTACCACCAGCTCAGAGAAAGAGAGCGCCAAGAAGACCCATAACAATTACGTGAATAAGAAGACTCCTCCAAAGTTCAGGCAGCAGAAGAGAACACACAAAGCATCACCAATATATCGCCCACATTACCACAACAGTGGCCGGAGGGCCAGAATGTGCCTTTTTCTAATTTGATTGAATTCATTTCATTTACTCAGCCAAGCAGGTCTCTTTTCATCCTGTGGCTGCTTGTGCTTTTTCTGGGAGCAGTGTAGTTATTATTCAACGATGTAAACATGAGTCTCTCTGGTTCCCATTAAAAAAAAAGGTCAAGTGTATTAACCTTTGGTTTTGTCGAGCCGTAGCATCTTATTGGCCAGTCTGAACACATTGCCGGTCATGTTCACAGGCTCGTCGCTTCCAACCTTAAATTAACAAGGAAACAAGGCATGACGGACTGATGGTGACACACAATCAATGAAGAAGAGACCGAAAACAAGTCTTGATTCATTACGGAAAACACACATTAATGCATGACACAGATGGTGTCACCCTCGTCACTTACTCCACTAACACAATCGTGCAACCCATTACAGTTTGAAATAAAAAGTTACAAATCAAGGAACTGCTCAAGTGCTGGCTACGACATATGGTCTCATTCATACACACACTCACCATGGTGACCAGGGCCTCTTGCTGCTTGAGGTTGTGTTTCTGCAGCACAGAAGAGAGAGCTTCCTGGAGCGTCTTACTGGACTTCACCATAATCCCCACAGTTTTACCAGTGAAGGCAATCTCCAGCCTGAAAACACACACGTGTATAACGATAACCTCTCTAATGCAGTACACAAACAGTAAATGCAGCGGGACAGCAGCATGGCATCATCGTACAAAGCCACTAATCTGCCACCAAATGATATCTGAGCAGTATTTGATTAAATTTGGACATTTGATAATGTATTCATTGCAAATGATGACTAATCTATGTCTGCTGTTAACAGAAGGACTTCCCTCTAATATGGTGAGAAGTGGCATCCTGTAGTGGACACTGGGTGTGAAAGCCTCATAAGGGTGACAAAGATAGCAAAGGAAAAAAAGGAAGTGACACTCACGCAAACATCACCCTGAGCTCCAGAGAAACCTGTTGATCTCTCAGTACGGTGCAGTCCTGGTCCAGCGATAAGGGTTGCTGCAGGGAGAAAAAGGTGCATCAGATCTGTGACGATCAGAGTCGTCTGCATCAACAGGGGATCATTTCACAAAGTTAAAGACATTTAAAGAGGGAGTGAGAGGTTTAGAGGATGTTATAACAGGAAGAGGGTAGTCATGTTTCTCATACCGCCTGTTGCAACTTTGCAGTGTGGTATAGTTGATATCTTTGAACAGCTACTTGGTTTAAAGCCGTGGTGGTTGGTGCTGCAGACGGAGCAGCCAAGCCCTCACCTTGTCCTTGCCATGAAGATATATGATGACATCTTTCAGGGGAAAGCCTCTCTTCTCACACAAGCTAGCCAGCATGTCTTTGATGGGTTGGCCGTTACGCGTGGGGGCCAGGGAGGCACTGCCATCGGGTAAGTAGACACAGCAGTAGCCACCCTCCATCCCTATCCGACCCCCACCTCCACCACCCTGCTCTGGAGACCGGGGACTCGATCTACCGTTCTACGTCACAGATGGAGAAGAAACAAAAAGTTGGGTTAAGAGTGAAAAATATTCTGCAAAAAAAAAGAAGTTGCAAGAGCTTTATTATTTACTCATCCGTTTCTACTTTGATTGTACAATTATGTTTTAATTGTGTTAGAACAAGAAATGCATGCAGACTCTTGTCACTTAAAGTACACTTTGAGTCCGTTAGTAAAAGCTACGGCAGCGTGGACCTGCAAAGTTTCCAACCGTGTTGTGTGGATCATGTTTTGGATTAAACTGTAGACTTTTAGAGTTTGTCAAAGTAAACAGTTCCATTTTTTGGGAAGAAATGTTTGTTTTCACTCACTCAATCAATAACACCCTTTTTGTCATCAAAGCACTGACCTCTATCTGCCTGTAGAGGGAGCCGAGCTCCACACTGCTGCTGGACATGACCGACAAATGGGAAGCTTTCGGCGAGACTGAACCATGGATTTTGGATGCATCTATTATTATTAATGATGGAGGAAAAGAACAAATGGAGACATTGTGAGATAAAAGTCACAGGATGTACATCAAGGCATAACTTAGAAGCATAAGATCTGCCACAACCTCCCCAGGATCCTCTTTTCTGTTGCTGTTTCTCTGGGAAAGTCTTGTCACCTTGCAAGCTGCTGGAGTCCGACTTCTTATGCTGTTTGAGACAGTGATGATAGTGATGCCGCCACAGCAAAATTAAAGTAATCACATATTTCCCCCCCTTCCTCAGTCCACTACCTTCTTGTCACATAAGGGGCTTCTGGTGGCCACATCCTCCCAGGATCCCACGTGGAACAGCGCTGCAGAAAGCTGAGGCATTTTACTGTCTACACTCGCCAAAGTGCAGCTTTGGTAGAGGGGAGAGCGCACGAAGCGCCTGTAACTGTCCATCTTCATCAGTTTAAATATCTGACACAAAGCAGGGACAGTTGCACACACACGTCAGCAGAGGCACCAACAATTAATCACTAATGTTAATGAGTTAAAATGGGAGAGTGGACTCCAAACAGACCTGCGCTTGAGCCTTGTTAAACATGTCAGGTGTGGGCTGCTCCAGGTCCTTCTCCTCTGTCTTGGCTGTGTCGTCGATGTTGACCGAGTAGGGAGCGCTGTCAGACAGGTATGTGTTGTAGATGGAGCGACATGCCATTTTCAGCTGGGAACACAACAGCTCCATCAGACTGCAATCTCTTGAAAATTAGATATCAACTAAACTAATTGTGTCCGAGCTGATGAGACATCCTTTTAACAAGATTAGACACAAACCTCAATGACACACGGAACCAGTTTCCTTTAGTATGAACAAAAACATCTCAAACAGCTTAATCCGACATTGAGGTTAACAGCTACGTAAAGTGTTGATTAATGTTACTTAAAGAACTAAATATAACATATTCAAAGCAATTACAAAGCAGAGGAAACTTTGCCCCTGCTGACTGCTATAAAAACACAGTTAAAGCAACATAGCAACTCACTGTGAACATTCAACATCTGTAGAAGTACAAGAATGACTTCCAGGAAAGTTCTGATGAAGGGTATTTAAAAAAAACTATAAAAAAGGGCACTCATCCAGGGTAAACACACAACAGCAGCACTATGAATCGCATTGACAGGTAAGAGGGTTCGCCATGCAGAGAGTGTCATCATACCTCGTGCAAGGAGTTGGCTGGGATTTTCCTGAATTTCTCACAAGCTTGCCAGAATAAAATGTTCTCCGCACTCACCTCCGACATCAAAAAAGCCTGTGGAGAAAGACACATACGATGTGTACGAACACATATGGCACGTCTCATGATAGGTTGCCAGAAAACATCGATACTTGAGTTATTCCTGAACCGAAAATCGCAAGGCTTGAGCGTTGAGTGCGTCTCACCGTAAATTGGCGGACTCCAAAGGGGTCCTCCAACAGCTTCTCAAATGAGACGGCCCAGCCCAGCACACTGTTGGCTGGGCCGGCCTCTCCACCTGGAGTCCCTGGAAGGCTGCAGCTGCTGCCGCCACAGCCCCGTGCAGACATGTTCAACTCTACAACACAACCAGACAGAAACACACCCATTTATCAGCGCAAAAAAAAAAGAAAGAAGAATGACCAAGAATGAGACTGAATCAGATATTTTCTTCCGTCGTGCACAGACATGTTTCAGTTCGGAAGAAATGCACGATGGTCGAGGCTGTTAGCGTGCGTGTTTGTTGTGCATGCTTACCTCCGTCTGACACTGCCTGGCTCTGTGAATAGAGAGACAGAAAGATAAGGTAGTGAACTATGCTAAAACAAATTATCCGAGTCTGAGGCCGTCACGGACTTTTAGGATAATCCCTATAGTAGAAGTTGAGATATTCCCTTGATTGAATCAGAAAATCAAAGAGGAATTGTATTAAAATTCATACCTATTCTCTAAGATGTGGAAATCAAATGGAAATCTCAGTGTTTAATCACAAAAATGTTGGAATTTTCTGCACATTTAAATATTACAGTTACAACTTTACAATGCAAGTAGCACAGCATACTCAAAATGTTATTATAGAAACTAGACACATACACACACCAAGAGGCATACATTTAGGAAGTGAAATGTGAACAACATCTCTCTCTCTCTATGTAACAATGTAGTGCAATCAGTCAAGCTTTCACAGGAAGTGGTTGTGACACTGGTAACAATGGCTCTCATTCAGCTTTTAGAAGCCAAAAAAATTCACATCTTGTAAGTTATTTTACCGTTCCTGCTCAACAATCAAGTTACAGCGATATTATTTAAAGGGTGGCACATTGGCGGTCCTGGGTTTTAACCTGGAGGCCTTTCTGTGGCGTTCACAGAAACCAGACTTGAATCATTGGTCTGATCATTTGAAGTCTGGCTTGGTTTTGTGAAATGTCTTAAAATGTCAACTCTTTAGGTAAGCTCAGGTCGCAGTTTTCATAGGAAGTCCAGCGTATCTTGCACTAATTTATGAAATAACCCACATCAAACATGATAGGGGAAACTAGTCATACAGAAAGGTGCATGTCATGTTTGTCAAGTAAGTATTAAGCACACGGACAAGGCCCACCTCCTTTGTAGAAATAGATGATCAAAAAAATAGTACCCAATATTTTTCCGTAAACAAATTGCCAGTAAGAAGATACACTGTATGCGTGTGAATTTCAGTTCATGCAAAGCAAAAGTGTGTGAGATTCTGTGCTTCATAACGGCTCAAAAGGCAACAGCTCTTGATAAACTTTGCCCATATAAGGTTGATATGGGCCGGTAGTTTCTGCAGGTGTGAGCTCCGCTGTGGCTCCACCTCTTTACATTTTGCTCCACTGCTCTAACTCTGACTCCGAAAACATGACACATCGATGCCTACGAATACACTTCACAGGAGAAGCCAACACGCTTTTCATCCACAGTTTTCTACGAATGAAAATAAACGCCTTGTCTTGTTTTTGCAAGGTCTCATATATTGCGAAAAAGAAATATCTAAGGCTTAGGATTATCTGTAAACCCTTTGAAGGAGAGACGAGATATGCCGCCAAACAGTGAGGCAAGAGTCTGACGAAGCACCAGTTGTAGAAACATTGGCAAGCACACAAAATGCAAAGCGCACTGCTCCTGTGAATTACATCGTCATAAACACACTTTCACACCTTTTGCGGAAATGAACCGATTCAAGACAAGTAATGGTTTCACACCGACTCGACTGAAGCCAGCTCAGCCTACACATGACAAACTGGCAAATGGGCATGGCTTGGTTTCCGCTTCTGACTCAAGCAGGCCCGGGCTGTTTTCAGTAGCAACCAACTGTTGGCCACACAGCCCGTTTGGTTCTGGCACTTCTAAAAAAAAAAGTAGTTTTAGACAGACACGACAAGCCAACACAAGAAACTGCTCTATCTTACTCGACAGCTATTCTGACCTGAATGTCGAGTCAACAGTTTGCGCTTTTTCAGCAGGCTGAAAAAGTTAATAATGACTGGGTTGAACTCAAATTTATTTCTCATATCATACTCCTTCAAATTCCTCTACTTTAAGGGCTGATAAAGCCTCCTCTGGCATATGCATCTACAAACCACAGGCTCCAAAAGAACAGCTGCAGAACCAAACCAAAGCGAACAAGAGTCTTGCCAAGTTAACTCACCATGTGGCCAGCAGGAATCCCTAGAGTTTTATTGCAGTTCTTCGCCATGGTGGCTCAGACACAAGACTACAAGCCGAAGTCTCTATGCGATGTGCACACTGTCAAGGGGATACAGTAGAGTGCTCCACCCAAACATGATGCACAGTTTTCAAACACACACACGCACACACACACATAAACTCATCACTTGGGTCTTCCTGTCACTTCCTGCCTGGAAGGGAAGTCTTGCCATAGCAACAAACCACAAAAGAGGAAGTATGGCTGCTATGATCAAACTGTTCTCAGCCTGCGTCTTGAGAAACACTATGACATAGGAACGCAAACAAGACACACACACACCCTCTGTTTTTTTGTGTGTAGGAGTCTGTGTATTATGCATTTTGACACTGCTATATAATACAGAAAGCAATTTTAATGCTACAGCACTGGATCTGAGATGTTATTTACAGCATATTTAGTCATAGTGAGGTTTCCTTTTATTTAGCAGTCGTAGAGATTTAGATATTTAAAATACAACACACAGTACCTCCTCCTGATATTCACTTATTTTAATAGGATAAGCCTGCCAAACAATAGTAGGTCAACTTCTTAAACAATTATAGGCCTATTCTTTTTAGACACCTATTCATTATCTCACATGTTCAGAATAATATATTTTTTTAATGGTACACAGAGCACCAGAAGTTATAGTTATGAGTATAATTCTGTAGCTAGCAATTCAATGAGTGTAAATTGACAAACTGCACTTTCTGTATTGCCAAACACGTTAAGCAGGCATGCACACTCCATTTAGCTCGCGTGTGAAATGACTGTCGTACCTTCTTGTCCGCCATGATGACAGTGGCTGTGGTGGCGGTGCACCATTTGTCATATTTCCTTAATTGCTTTTGTGCAGCAACTTTTGCCAGGCGGGAGAACCCGTGATAAAGTCCTCTGAAAGCGAACATCTTCAGGGGGGGGGGGGGGGAACACGCGAGAGTCAAGGCGAGGGAGACGAGAGGCCGGAGGTTTTACAGGTCGGAGTTAATTAAACAGCTGAGACCTGAACGTTACCTGTCGTCTACGTCCTGACGTGCACGAGCACGAGCACGAGCACACACAGGTGATGGGGGGAGGGTTAATTGACTGCACCTGTGGGATATAGTAAAACATCTTACACAGTTTACTGTGTGCTTTTGTTTGCATATCAAAGGATTGTATGCAAAGTGGTGGTTAACATTATAAGCTAAGTCATATGAGATGCACATGTAGCTAGCTAGCTAACTTTCAACACATAAACTTTTAGCTACATCAAATATGTTTTAACATGGTTTGGATCGCACAAACTTTTCTTTTTTCATCATTTAGCCAACTTTAAGAGCGTGACAAACAGACAAACATCATGAAAAATGGAACAAAAGACATGAGTGAACGTTTCTGCTGCTTTACTTCAGTTCAATTTCAACTCAATTTTATTTATAGTGTCATATCACAACAGAAGTCATCTCAGGACACTTAACACATTGAGCAGGAATACGCTCAAAATCTCCAGTCAATACAATTTCAAAGTCCCAACATCACCCAGGGGCAAGCGTTACAGCGACAGAGGCGAGAAAAAACTGCCTTAATAGGCTTTTAGGCAGAAATCTCCTGCAGCCCAGGCCCTTGGGTTCCAACTGCATTTGGTGTTAAGAGATAGTATCAGCAGTAGTAGTCCATGGCAGCAGAGATGGATCCATCCAACCACGTCGCCGTAGACCAAAAAGCAGGAGTTCCCTTCAAAATGAAAACTCTCCAAAAAATAGAACTATAGTTATTTCTATTTTATATATATTTATATATACTCAGTTAGTAAACTAAACATGCATTATTTTGTGCATGTGATAAAGAAGGCCTTAATCTATCATTCAAGCCATTTGTTGTACATATTCAACATTTTTTTAAAGAAAATGATGCAGAGGTGGAACAGACTTGTTTCTGCATCATCAATGACCAGAACCTCGGTTTTAGAGATGTCATCGTGCACCCTGTCTCTTACCGAGTGCATGCTGCGTTAAGGAATGAGTGACGGATGATCAGCAGCACTCTCTGCTGGCCGCTGCACGGATAAATGAAGGCCCTGGATGACTAGACTGAAAGAAAATGCATTTCCAAGCTTCAGTTCCATATAATTCTGTCAATTTGACAGAAGCCCAAAAGGTCAGGGCAAAGTTGTACCTATGTGTCACATTATCTGCAAAGACAATGGATTATTTGCATACATAAACCACTGTTTTGCCTATAACAGGTTACAATCCAGCATACTGTGGCTGTCTTTTATGTTCCTGTGACTGCCTCTCTGTCTATTTCTCATTCTATCTGTTTGTAAAAATCCCATAATGTTACTCGGCAACATAAAAAGCAGCAGCCTGACTGTCATCGTTGCCATCGCTCCCACCTATAAAACACACAAACAGTGATACCGATGTGGCGTTCTGTTCCGGGGAAAAATTAATTTGCATTTACATCAGTGTTTATGATCAGCTCTGCCGTGCCCCGTCAGATGCAAAGCCCATCAGGTTAGGCAAAACAGAGCAGCTCATTATTCAGCTCCGTGCGTGAAGAGACAACAGGTAACAAGGAACACTTACGAGAATTATGATATTTCATATAATTGTTTTTAAATATTGTTGTTGTGTAGCTTTTATTCTAGATCCTGACGAACGTATTCTTAGGCTAAAGCAATTAAATGATAATAATTATTTTCTCTTCCCACAGAGAATGTTTATGAGAGGGGTTTACCTAACTATTTGGCTTAGTCATCTCCTCATAGGTAAGGAGCCACCTATGCATTTGACAGGCATATATATATATATATATATATATATATATATATATATATATATATATATATATATACACATTATTCTGACTTTACTTTATTTTAGTTGGTGCTGGCTCTACCTGTATTCCTGTCCAGTGTCTGAGATGTAACACCACAGGAGCAACTCAGGTTAATTCAGGTGAATAAAAATCTCTCACTGTTTTTATAGACTACATTTGGAAATGTTATGTAGCAGCTCATGTACCTGTACATTGTCTGCCATTAAATAAATGTAAAGAAAAATTCTCTCAATGTTATTCTCTCCCTATAGATCCTTGTAAACTTTGCCCAATTGATCCGACACAGTGCATCAATGGTGAGGGCAATCTTTCTGTTCATTTGTTTACTTGAAGATACACCCTATGCACTGTAAAGATGGTACCATAGGTACAGTAATTTGCAGTGAAATGTGGAAAGTGGTACTTCAATGAGGTTAATTGAACATGGCAAACATAGGAGACCCTAAAAAACAAATGTTCATGTTCTTCTTAAAGAATAGATTGCTGAGGGTTTTACTGAGTAGAATAAGTTAGAATGGGTGGATTTCTATTTGCAGAAAAAAAATTGCATCTGAAAATGACTGGAATGTGTCATGTATGCTTTGTTTTTAAATAAAATGCTGACCGTATTAATTCCCGTGCTTACTTTTCCCTCCAGTAACTCAAGATATTCCTTTAAACTGCAAAGAAGGTAACCTGTAACAATATGTCCGTCTACGATAGTGCACTTTAACACATTTAACTTCTACTCATTACTATGCATTATTTTCTATGCACTTATGTCATCAGTTATGCACATATCTCCCTCTTTACCTATTTTAATGTTTGCACAATGTGCAATGACAATAAAGGCATTCTATTCTGTTGCTTCCCTCCACATACATATTTACCCTTTAGACTTTCAGGTTTCCATCAGCAGCAATGGATCTGATCTGAACGAGGGCGATGACATCAATCTATCATGTGACCATAACCTTCCCAATTTGAATCTGACATTTGGGTGGAAGAGGGACTCGGAGACAATCCAGGAAGGCGAAAATAAAAGCAAACTTTCTCTCAAAAAGGTGTTAAAACGCGAGGAAGGCCAGTACATCTGCTTTGTGAACAGCTCATGTGGCTATTACGAGTCTTCGCCACATAGTGTCACTATAAACAGTAAGTAGACGCCGTCTCCCTGCTTATTTCACACATTACACATCACTGTAATGTTGCTTTTAAATCATTAACCAGCCTCAAAATAGTGTAAAGTACAATTTGGGGGATTGAAAATGAAAAAGCCGAAGCATTTCATGAAAATATGAATCATAAAAAATGCACACCTCAATGACACTTGGTAGCATGTATCTTTACTGTGTGTGTGTGTCGGCCTCTGTGTCCTCATCCAGACCAGAGTGTGTTGATCCTGGTGGTCTGCGGTGTCGCCGCTTTGGGCCTGGTCCTGGTTATGGGGCTGGCTATGAAGTTCAAGCTGAGAAGAGACAACGGTAAAGAGCTTACTTTAGCATGAATGAAAATGATGATAGATAGATATACTGTAGGGCTTTGTTAACTCAGGTTTTACATATAGAATATTTAATTCAATAGTTCAACATTGTGGAAAATATGCTGATTTGGCGTCCTTGGAAAGTGTTACAGAGATCGATAATCCTCATATGTCCATAAAATATAAGGCTTCAGCCAGCAGCCAATTATCTGAGCTTCACCTAAAGACTGGAACGGGGGGATCATAACACTCACTGATTAACATATTATCTATGATTTGGTTATAGTCTGCATAAAAACAAGAATAAAAATGGCAAGTTACCAGGGGTTTTGTGTAACTCCAGGACGTTACTACTACTACGTTTGCAAAATTAACCATATTTACGAGGAATTGTAAGGAATTTAAACTGAATTCTGAGTGTATAAATGTATCCACTGTATAGTGCCCTCAAAAATTCCACAATGGATTGACATTAATTGCGTACTGAAAATCTTAGAATCTCAGATTTGACTTCTCTCTATACTTTATCAAGTATGACACCCCCACCCCCCTTTTTCTCTCTCTCTCTCTGCAGCAAGACACAGAGAAAGGCAGAGGCAGAGGGCAAACATGGAGCCACCAGCGTCATTCATACCACACGTGCCCAGAATAATAACCAGTCCATCACCTTCAAAAAATAATGAGTGATATTGTTTTGGCTGTTGTCGTATTTGATCTAAATAATAAACTGCGTTTGAAGCTGAGTGTGTGTGTGATCAGCTGAGGCTACGAGGCCACATCCACTAACCAGAAAGCCTGCTCGGTCGAGCAAAAGGGTCTAGAAATGTTTTAATCCAGACACGGGACAGGCGTTCTGAAACTAATCCCACCGAATGCTCGACTCACAGGAACGCACACTACATACGACCCACACAGAGCAGCTTTGTAGCAGCTGGCATGTCATGGATATATGGGATGATAGCGATATCCACTCCTCTCCAGATTTGAGAGTTGATTTATCAACATGGAAATAATAATTCCTGTGGTCCATCAACGTGATATCATCTTTTGAAGTTTACTTGTTAAACTATGTGGACTCTTTTGTTTCCCACGTTAACAACATACTTTCCCCTCAACCATTTGGCAAAAGGACTGATCCTTTTTTTAACACATATATTTCTCCACTCGTAACATCCTGGAGTGTGTCAGGAAGGACTGTTTATTCGGTTTCCTCCTATAGCAGGTGGCTAAGGGATAATCCTGGTAAAGCCACTGCAAAGTGGAGATGGAGGCATGGACAGAGGAAGGGGGAGGAGGGTGGATGGGATGGCCTTTGCATGGATGACTAGGGCTAATTCTGGCCTCCTAATCCCAGTCCCATCCACCCTCCCCCTCTCCCAGCGAGGAGCAATTGACGCCCAGGTAGACATTACTAGCACATAGACGCGTAGCACTTAACCCACTCAAGCTTACAGAGAAGGAAGAGGGGAAAAGACAGACTTTTTTTTCCCTGGATAGCTACCCCGAGGGACCTGAATAGTCAACACACCTGTGGGAGCTTCACTGGAGAATGTAGCTGCAGCCCTCCAGCCAAGTCACAAAACACGCCACCATGGGAGAAGCTCAAAAGGTAAGTGACCTGATCTGGAGGAACGGGATTTCTAACCCCATATGTGAACCTTGTGGTATTTGTTTGATGCTCGGAACTAATTACAGGTGGTCATGGCCTCAAAAGGGATCACTGTTGGAGTATTTAGCTGCTATGCTGTTGGATGGCTTGTTAAATAGTGTCGATATAATGATTATACATACAAATGGAACCTCTAATGCACTTCACACGCACATATACACTGTATTTAAAGCTTTTTTTTTCCCAGCAGTGTGACGGTCTGCGATTGCACAACCTTGCTTCAGACTAATCACGTTACATAGTACACCATTGTATGAATGGGCTCTAATCAAGACTAGTGCTTTTCTAAATGAAGCAACAGATTAATTCTTAGAAGAGGATGGGGGTGGGAGCGACACAGTAGGAAGAGATTGGTGGATGGGTGGAGCAAGGTGGACACACGTGCGGCCAACAGTGCTATATGTAAGAGGAGCTTTGACCTCAAATCTAAAAAAAGAGGTCAGTGGGATCAGTTTTAAGGCGTCTGAAGACTGTTTGTCCTTTTTGTTTACCTCGGGATATTACGTTGGATGTATTTCACGGGATCTATGTCACATATTATGTGGTTTTCATGCTTTTTTTGGTTTTCTAAACCAAAACATTACAGGTTGACTTCCTCCAGAAACAGTTACACTCTGCAAATACTAAAAAGGATGCAGAGTGAGTGCTGAAATAAGTTTATAGTGTCCTCCCGAACCCCACCCTCCCCCTCCCATGCAGGGCTTACTCTCTGTCATTGAGAAACTGAAGGGAACCACAGAGCAGGAGGTCAGGATAGTGCTCCTGGGGTTGGACAACGCCGGCAAGACCACACTGCTGAAGAGCCTCGCCTCTGAAGATGTGAACACCATCACGCCAACACAGGTACGAGGAGGCTGTATGTGAAACACACACACACACACACACACACACACACACCATGACCTTAAGTGAAGTTACTTACTCTGCAGTATAATAAAGCAAGAAGCGCCGCTGACTGACACGCTCGCAGATGATGTTTTTGTGCCCTTCATTTTTAATTGAATCATCTCACCATGAACAGCCAAGCCACTTTGTAAGATAATTACCTGATGCTCATTATTAAGTGTGTTTTACATAAACAGCGTGCATCTGCCAAAAATAGAGCCTCAGTATTCTTTTGTTAACCAACAACAAACCATTCTTCAAAGAGCAATTTGTCCGCTGTCACTGAATCCATTTGCTAAAAACATTAAAACCGTGATGGATTTCGCTTGTTTTAATGAAGCTAATATATATATATATATATATATATATATATATTGCACTGTAACCCGGCATTATAAAAGGCAGGGGGATTGCATCTAATCTTGTGAGACCAGCTGGACCAGTGCACGCTGTCGTTCAAAGTAATGGGATTCAGAAGACCTTTGCTTTTTTGACACGCTGTGAAACGAAATGATTGGTCTTACGCGTTTACCACCAAA
This sequence comes from Eutrigla gurnardus, assembly GCF_963514095.1. Lineage (NCBI taxonomy): Eukaryota > Metazoa > Chordata > Actinopteri > Perciformes > Triglidae > Eutrigla > Eutrigla gurnardus. The sequence goes on along the minus strand of NC_139919.1, from coordinate 23,209,496 downwards.
CCAGTGGGATAATGATTTTGAGGACGTCCATCCTGTTAAATCCTATGTTAAATAACCTTTCAGCTGGAAATTGCCTCCCGGATTTGCATGCTCACAGCACATTTTCCGAGAATGTCCTAACATTGTAGTGAGGCAATTTTGTTATCGCCCTCTTGTGATGTGATTATCTAGCCTCTAATATGATTATCTAATACCCTTTCATTGCTCTCACAAGACGAGACATAGAGCAGCTGTACTGCCGGGTCCTGGACGAGTGTGACGGCTCATCAGACGCCAGGCAGGGAGGATGCTGTCCGCCATGACAAGTCACCACGAAGCTAAACCAGACTTGACACATAAACACACACACAACACACTTGATCCCTCCAGTCTTATCCTCAGATTTGCTCCTCAGCGAGCCCTCAGGATAAAGCAGTTACACAACCTCGCAGACTGAAACAGAAAAGGAGTTTGCGTTATGAAAAAGGGTGCCGGATTAACACATTTACCACCTCCTTATAAAACGCAGAGAGCACACGTTGCGCTTCTGCTGATATGTAACAATCTTCATGTAATAAAATGAACAGTGAGTCATTTAATACACACACACACCTGTGCTGTAGTACAGTGCCACCTAATGAATTGCTTCATAACCATTTGCGAGGCTCTCCAGGTGCTGCGTGCTGGAACGGTGTTAAATTGAAGGCAGTGAGGTGCAGTGCAGTGACTCCGGCTTTGTGTTTCCCTCCAGGGCTTCAACATAAAGAGTGTTGCCTCCCACGGCATGAAACTCAATGTTTGGGACATTGGAGGACAGAGGAAGATCAGGCCCTTCTGGAAAAAGTACCTGGAAAACACAGACCTGTTGGTGAGGGTACTAAAACTCAAGTATATAACGAGCAATCAAGAATGACATTGAAGTATATGCACAGCTGAAGCGCTGTAATTGCGTCTTGATGAAGGAACTTGTTAGTAAAACTCTAATGTTGTGGAACATTTTTTTTTTTTGGAGAGGTTGACAAGTGCATCTTCTGTTTTCAATTAACGCTGACTTTTTGGCTGCTCTTCAGGAGCAGCAGCTGTATTTGGAAAGAGTCGCTGACACCTTCAGGAGTTTAACGCGTCGAGGCCAAAAAGAAAACTTTATTCTGTGTTTAATCGTCAGCTAATTTTATCGCAACATATTTGTCCTTTCAGATTTATGTCATTGACAGCGCAGACAAGAAGAGGTTTGAGGAGACGGGACTGGTGAGTTCGATGTCATTTCCTGCATCATCATATAAAAGGACAAGAACCATAGCAAAACTACTTTTTAAAAACATATATAGTAAATTGCATGTGTGCGTATGTGCAGGAGCTGTCTGAGCTGATTACCGAGGAGAATCTAAAGGGCGTACCAGTGCTCATCTTTGCCAATAAGCAGGATCTGGCCACAGCATCACCGGCCAGTGAGGTCGCCGAGGGACTCAACCTGCATACATACCGGGACCGCGAGTGGCAGATTCAGGCCTGCTCAGCCGTGTCTGGGGAGGGAGTTCAGGTCAGACCTCGTCCCAAACTTGTCCTTTCATCCATTGATTAAAATAAAAGTACTCCCTGCCTTCCAGCTACAAGATAATACTGAAAACCAGTCTTAGCTGCTTTAATAGAGACTCATTTGATGGTTTTCATTGATCTGTAAACTCTGAAACTGATTTTTTTGTGTTGTATTTGTATTTCTCTGACAGGATGGCATGAACTGGATTTGCAACAACATTGTGAATAAGAAGAAGAAGAAGTGAATCACAGACCGGGGAGTCAAAAAGAGGACCAGCATCACATAAGGGATTAAAGAAAATGCGTCACTTCATTAAACACCAACACACCTCACATGACAGATCCCGTTCCCCTCACAGATTTGAATGTTTTTACATTTTTATGAACATTTCTCAACTGTAGCTCATTTAAAAGACATATTTCAGCTACAGTAAGTGCGTTAGGCACTTATTAATCAAAATGAATGTTTTTCTCCTCTTATCCCAGGGATCCTTGTCTGGTGAATCTGTGTGCTTTCTTAATCACTGAGAAAACACATGTGAGTGTGTAGCCGTGTAGAGCTGTTGGGGTTTGTCAGTTACATAGACACCAGTTCAGTGTGAGTGTAAAGTATGTGTTTTGAGATTTTTGACAATAAAATAATTAGTCACTTCTGCTTTTTTTTTGGTCGATTGTTTCAAATCTTAAATTGCCATCAGTCAAATTCACCCAAAATGTGCAAACTTGCATCTAGCGGCCTCTTTGGCGGTAGATGGAACTGCAGGCGAGCCTCTGGGACGGTGTCGATCTGCGTGATGCTTTCAAACGCTCCACACTGAAAGGAGGTCCGTCGTTTTCCCTTGTTCACGGTCACTTTGCTTCTTGATGACTTGCCCTTCTTCACTTCCATTAGTTTTTTGGTTCTTTTTCTCCAGACTGGAAGTTGAATGATGGTCCTTATCTGGCTGTTGATCGTCCATTGTGAGTCAGCAGTAATGGAATGTACCTGGCTGCGCCGGTCAAACACTTTAGACTAGAGGGAGCCTGACTCAGCAGTTGGAAGTTACCGATTTCCGATTACAAGGAAAGCTCCACCTGGGCAGAACCGACCGCTGCTGACTGACGTAAAAAGCGTCACTAATTTTTAATTGTGCGCGGGAACGTCGCCACAGACACGGAGATCCTATTTCTGGGCGAAGCAGCAAGAACAAGCACTTCCATTAGTGGGTCACATGATCAATCACCATTGTTTTAACTCACTCTCAGATAGATAGTAACTAAAAAGACACTTAAAAATATGAAAATATTTACAGACTGCCACTCAAACATGTTGTTCAGGGAACAACAGAAAACATATGACTTTGACTGTAAATGTCAAAACTTCAACTTCAACTTCAACAACTTTATTGTCATTTCCACATATGTCCACATACAGGAAAACGAGATACCGTTTTTCAAGGTCCACAGTGTCGCTGACACACAGACATTCAACAACAAATAATAAACAAATAACAGATAACATGTAACAACACAACAATCTAACTATAAGTATAAAAACAGTATAAATATGTAAAGTGTATGAAATGTAAAGTGTATGAAATGTAAAGTAAACAGTGTTGGTACATTAGTGCAAAAAGTGCAGAGGAACCGTAACCAGCTCAGCTGTCAACTTTATTTCCACACCACGATGACAAGCACTCGCATTGCAAAGTGAGAGAGAAAGAAAGAAAGAAAGAAAGAAAGAAAGAAAGAAAGAAAGAAAGAAAGAAAGAAAGAAAGAAAGAAAGAAAGAAAGAAAAGAGTTCACAACCGTACACCTGCACGGCAGAACAAGATATCCAATCTTCAAGGCACAGCAGAGCAAACAGTGCAGGAAATTACACGCAGAGAGGCTCATTTACATCAAAGAGACTTCCTCAAAATGTTTGTTTTATATGTTAATTCCAGGGCGATTACATAGCATGCTGTCTCTCTCGCAGCCATGTTAGAGCTCTCTGGATCCCTTTTCACAGTCGCCCATATGACACACCGAACGTCCAGCTGCGAGCGCTTTTGTTCTCCAAGCAGAAATACAAACGGCCTACTTTGTGTGAGCAACTTTCTTCACCTTCTGTTCCGAGATCTGCAAAGATTGTGTAAGATCATTGATTTTGGAAGACTTCTTCAGTCTTTACCCACACATCTCCACTAGGACAGCAGTGGTCAGGACCCCCCCGCCAGGCTTCAGGGCCCACACAGCCCTGTGGTCTTTTCTTCAAGAATATTTGTCCTTTGGAGTGACCTTGGTGTTAGGGTAAGCCCTCTATTCAGCCATTTTGGCTCTACTCAGCTGCAGTTGGAATGAATGGATCTTTTTGTTTCTATTGTTTGGAGCTGTAATTAACCATCTGATAGCACTCTAAAAATCACATCAGCTGGCGGGCTTTGTTCTGTGTCCCACTCTACATGAAATTACGCTAATGATTTGTTTTTTCTTTTCTATTGTTTGGTATTTATGAGTGGTTTTGAAAAAAAGAAAAAAAACAACTCACTGGTTTAATTGCTAAAAAAAAAATGTGAATATTGAGTTATCTCCCTGGCAACTCAAATTTGGTGCAAGAGCTGAAAATAAATGTTTAGGCATCAACTTCTGTTAAGTGAGCACGGCAGGGGGTGCGTGACCAATTACAACTTGTACTAAAGGATGTTAAAAGATGTTTGATAGAGACCAGACGGTGCAGGAGTCTGGCCTGGTGGGGAGATGAGATTGCATTCTGCTGTTGTTGCGTGCTGCTCCCTTTGACCAACAGGTGGCAGTATTAGAGAGGCTGATTAATCCGAGGGATGCTCTTTCCCATTCGTAATTTCGTTAATTTTGTTCCAGAGCTCATCTTTAATGGAGTTTATTCTATTCTTGCACAGCTGCAGAAGATATCATGTAATCTGTGATATCTGTACATATTTAAAACTAATTCTACTCTCATTTCAGCAGCCCCATCATGTGTATTTGTATGTTTAAAAACACATTCTTAATCCTAAAGTGATATGATGTCACTTCCATGCAAGTGGCCCTTCAACAGGTGTTGCCATGGCAACCCTCCCTGTTATTCGTGGTCCACCAGCCACCTCTCTTCTTCAGTCCAGCCCTCCCTCTCTTTTCCTCCATTTCTTTTATTTTTCCCAAGCTCTGCTCATCAAAAGAAAGCCTGCTCAGAGAGACTGGACTACCTCACATCCCAGGTATGAACAAAAGACACGTCTGTGCTCTGCTGTCTGCGAGGAAGATAATTAACCTGCTTAAAAACAGCAGGTTAATTGAACATTTATGTCGCTCAAATGAATAACGTTGGTTTGTAATATTTCACAGAAGTGGATTGTGTTAATAATGTGGAAAGTCATTATTTCCAAGCAGTCTTATCCTTTAACGGCAGGTTGACTTATCACCAGACATAATGAATTGAATAAAAAATGAATCTTATTAATGTGAGTGTTCATCTGTGCATGTTTTTCTTTTTTCCTCCCTAAAGCTGCAAAGTATCTCCAAGCCACTGAAGCGTCCCACCATGCCGGAAGTTGCCCACATGCCCTCCATGAAGCCACCTCCACCGGGCTTCAACGTTACCCTGACGACCTCCAGCCTCCTCACCACCACCACCACCACCACCACCACCACACTGCTCCCACGGGAGGAGTGGCACATGCAAGTGCACACCATATTGATTGTGGTCATTTTTTGTGTTGTCTGCTTCCTGCTCCTGCTCGCCTTCTTCTACGCCTTCTGCTTCCATTGTTCCATCGGCTCATTGCCTAAAGACTCGCGCACAGCCAACGGATGCAGCCTAGACCGTGAGGACGCCACCTTTAAGCGCAGCTCCTCTGATAACCAGTCAACGGGGAACGTTGTCTGACTGGGACACTGGACCACGATGACTGATATTTGTCTGTCTACCGAAGGATTTGTGTTTGCATCTTGTTCTAGTGGCATATATCGATGTAACACCTTCATTAAACCAACGCATGGGATTTCAGACTTGCTTTATCTCCCATATTGTTTTAGAACACTAATCATCAAAAATACAATGCATGTTGAAGCTTAAATACAAGGGCATAAGGTAAGGTGCAGGCACACATGCATACATGTCACACGAGCACACATAGACACAACAAGAACAAAAAAGCACACCTATATATCCATACAGATGGAGAAATGAAATGTGTTTAATAAAAGCAAACGTAAATGTGAGTCTGTACGCCGATGCCTTTGAGTGACAAGACAAACAATAACAAGCGGATCCACGCGCGGCTCGGCAGTCTGCTCTCTTTATTTTCACTGAGCTGACAAGCGTTTACATTGTGCCGCGGCTGTGTGTTTGACGAGACTGATATAGAACAATGAATCCAGACATTCAGGATGAAGGGGAGAGGAGCGGGAGGGATGGGAGGGATGGGGTGGGGGGGTACAGAGGGGATTTCTTCCAAGGATGAAATAAGATGTCAAATCTACAAAGTGCAGCAGAACAAACATGAAATGACTGAGCCAGTGTCCAGCTCAACTGTGTGGCAGTGCCCACTTTTTGGTGTTGATACATGCCGTACAATGATTACACAGCAGATTTCCGTGGCAACTGCTGTAATCTGAAGAAGCTAATCTAAAGTGTGAAGTTAACAATGATAGCCGCGGTTTTCTTTCTGTATCGCCAGAGCTAAACGAGCACTGAGAATGTTCCTGTGCAACATAACACCACGCATAGGCCACTAGAAATTTCAAGCATTACAGACTAGGCCATGTGCAAACGATACATCATTAGAGGCTGTCATGGTGTCACCGCAAGAACGCCAACATAACAGCAAAAAAGGGCATTCCTATTTGACATTTGAATTGTACAAAAAAAGCCATTGAGGACCGCTGGGTATCCGCTAGCATCTGTTCATGATATGGAGCACATGGCACTCTTGGAGCAGTGGGAATCGGAGCTGCCACAGGATTCCATGATGGAGTCTCTGCCGTCGGGGGAGTCCAGCTCCAGGTGAGCATCCTGGAGGTCGTCCTGCAAAGCAGCCTTACAGTAGGACTGGGTAAGGAACAATTCAGGAAATCACAGTGACGGGGACGGATGAAGAAAGAATGATTTACAAGTTTACATTTACATTTATATTTAGGGCATTTAGCAGACGCTTTTGTCCAAAGCGACTTACAATAAGTACATTTGTCAAAAGAAGGAAACTACAACATATCATTGCCGATAAAGTAAGAGCTAAAAAATAGAAACAAGTGTTCGGTTCTTGTCTGAGTAAAGTTGTTGTTGTTCCGGAGTCAATGAAAGCCTAGCGATCTCGGTACCCATAATTCCCTCTCACCTTATGAGCAGCCTTGTTGTCGCCCTGGCGCGCCTTCATCGATTCCTCCAGAGAATGACCCGAAATCTCCATCTTGACATCGTCCTTGTCCCGCTCTGCCACCTGTGGGGAACCCTGGGGGCAAAGACAGAAGAAGACTCAAGGATTCAGAGATGGTGATGATGATGATGATGATGATGATGATGATGATGATGATGATGATGATGATGATGATGATGATGATGATCATGGTGGTGGTAATGAAGCGAATGCCTTTTGTGTGTGTGTTTTTACCCGTCCCTCCCTGTGTTGCGGGGCCTCGGGGCCTGAGAGGTTGACCTTGCTGATGGTCTGGGACTCAAACTGAGGACACGCAGCCTGAGCGTTTCCGTCTTTGTCCCTCTTTCCTTTCAGCCAGTAGGACTCAATTTCAACATTTCCCTAAAAATGGACAAGAAAAAGTAAGATTAAGGTTTGGATATGAAGGTGCATGAGTTATGCACAAATATTCAAAGACTCAAATGCACAACTTCTGTTATGGAGTGGAGTAAAATTGCAGGTGGCAGATTTTCAATAATCAGGATATGCTGATGAAAAACGAGCCGCTCTTGCTTTCTTGGGATTGGCGCCTGTAATCAGCTGCCTTGGAAACCTTTGGGAGTCACTCTCGACGTCAGACCCGGCGATAAAACAAATCAACATGCGAGCTGCAATTACCAGCTCTGGACGCTAAGTGTGCTGACTCCCCAGAGGCAACACATTGTGAACTATTATTATTTCACTTATTTCCAAGAGTCAGCAATGTTCATGATTACACGATTGCTGATACACAGAGATTCTGTTAATGGGGATTACAGCATCAATGTTTAATTTGGAGTAGGTTGTGTTTAATGTGCAGTGGCTACTTTTAAGTGGGGACCTTCAGACAGGCCCTGAACCGCATCATCATCACTGTGTCGCTGATGTGTTCAAAACCAAATCATATTAACAACATGTTGGGGATGCAATTAATGCGGTGCGTGTAGTTGCTGCGGTAACCGTTTTGACCTCTAACCTTGATAGTAATGGTGCCTCTCCTTTCAAAAATAAAGTGACTTCCTTTCAGGTGCTCGTAGGTGGCGCTGCTGAGCTGAATGTGCATCTCCTGAATGAGATAAAAGAAGACCAGGAAGTTAAAACAGATCACAGAGAGCATTTACTTCAGTCATCATATACTCTGTTGTCCATAAAGTTGGAATTGGAATGTATATATAGACATGCCGACTCAGCTTTCCCTACCTTTCCATTGCTCTCCATGGCTGATGCGGTGTGGACCGTGTCACCGTGGAGACCGTAGCGTGGCATCTTATGTCCCACCACGCCTGCCACCACCATCCCGGAGTGGATCCCTGCAACCAGAAGAAGATGAGAAAAAAAAAAAAACACATTACTTCACTTCGTCAAACATAGACACACAAACAGGTCCAAAGCAGGTTCTACCCACCGACACGAATCTGTACGTGGTTGCCGTTAGACGGGTCTTTCAGGTGATCTATGGAGCGCACCATGTCCAGGGCCATGTCGCAGATGTTGTGCGCGTGATACTTTGTCTTCTCCGGGGCCCCCGCTACCACCATGTATGCATCCCCGATGGTCTCAACCTGGAAAAAAAGACAGGTGAGTGCAGCAGCACTCATTGGACAAAGTAGCCCATTTCAAAACCGAAATCACACGACGAACCTTGAAGACGCGGTGCTTCTCGCTGAGCGTGTCAAACAGCGTGTACATGGTGTTGAGCATGGAGACCACCTGCATCGGAGTGATGTGGCTGCAAATGCGAGTGAATCCCACGACATCGCTGAAAAGAATGGTCACATCTGGGAACACCTGGTGGGAAAGAGATAAGAGTAGTTGATGTACTGCACAAAAACACACACAGAGAGGTGAGTCATTTTGTGTCTATGCACCATCAGGCAGTCGCTCTTAATCAAGCAGAACGTTTCAAATAGGAAAAAGGGGGGATTTGCATGGATGTGGGTGAGTGTTCAGGTACCTGTCACTATCTGGGTTTGGCAAGAAACATAAATGTGACAATTTAGCCAACATTTGTGCCTCATGCATGAATGTGAGACACTTCAGGAGACTGATACGGCTGTATCTGCCTCACAAAAAGACTGGGAATGTGGAACCAGCTAGTCCCTGTAGACAGCCAGTCTGATGCTATCGAAAGGTAACACGATCCGCTTCGCAGCACTTCTGCATTTCTAGGTGGATTTTGTTATCTTTGGATGGTGCCGGGCTAGCTAAGCCACGAGTGCTATCAATCCACTCATCTAACTCTCTGCAAGACGGTGCATTTCTCACGATATAAAACTATTGTTTCAGAGAGCAGCAAAAGTCAACTTGCTTTAGGCGTTAAATCATAGAGTAGTGGCACGATCCTGACCTCACAAGTGTTCACGGCCGGCTCTCCTTTGCGCAGCCGTTTTGCCACTGGCTTGGGAATCATCCTGTACAAGAGGTCGTCGGTCTTCTTCATCTCGTAGTCCAGCATCTTCATGCTCTCCTCCAGCTTACTGGATTTCTTTTGCTCCTGTGCTCACAATGGGGGGGACAGAAGAGAATAACGCTGTACATTTGTGTGTAGTTCTTTAACCCCCATGTCTGCAGGTTTATCTGGGGGCTGCCAGAACCGAAAGAAGGGCTTCAGAGCATCTTAGCACAATGCAAGTGAGCTGATCGACACAAAATGCAGCTGTGCTTGGCGGAGGGAACCTGTATGAGAGCTCTCTTCAGCTCCTCTGACTGCTGCGTGCCCGCCAGCACCAGGTCTCTGCTGGAGTCGTGCATGCTCAGGTCGTTGATGTAGAGGCCGGTCTTAAACATGGCACTCAGACTCTCCATCCTAGACACACACACACACACACACACACAGACAGTTGAAGAGAAAAAAGGCCAAAAAAGGACGAATTCACAATGATGTTCATAATATGTATTAAAACAATTCATTAAGAAACAACACATTGATACAAATCTGGGAATTAGTGATAAATATGTATAGTTTCCTACAGTATGCATAATGTAAGCAGCGTGATGTGGCATTAAACATTTAAGTAGTTTTGTCAATACATGCATAAGGGCATTTACTTGCAAAACAAAATGTTTGGGGGGGGGTTAGGTAATGTACTCTGTGGAAAACACTCTCAGTTGCAAATGGGTTCCCATTAGACTCACAAGAGCTGCACTGTCTGATTACAAGCTAATTAGCAGCTCATTTCATGCATGGTAAGTGCTATTAGAATGGGGCCCTGATTTGATTCACTGCCCAGGCTTTTATTTCCAGCCTCCTAATTCAGTTTAGCTCTTTACTTTTTTAGAATGTTTTACATTTCATCTGCACGTTTTAATAAATATTGGTGTCTATGTGTGTGTGTGTAGGGGGGGGGCTTACACAGGGGTTCCCAGGAAGATGATGGACTCCCACTCTGGCATATATCTCATTTGTCCTTTTAGTTTTAGGCAGCGGCTCCCATCTCCCCAGCTCTCCATCGCATTAGCGCTGTTACCGTCTAAAAGAAAAGTGATGGAATGCCAACGAGACAAACATTTAAAGAGGTGTTTTAGGTGAAATGTAAGCTGTAGATAATAACTGCACTGTGTTAACAGTGTCATTCTAATGGATTTGGCAGAATAGTTCATCTATTTGGGTGAATGTGCTGATTTGCTTTGCTAACTTTTAGTCATATCAGTGTGTTTCGTGCAGCCGTTTAATGTCAGCTTCACATGACGGCTGCAAACAGGGGAAAAGACGCTAACCTGGCTCTGTTTTAAGGTAACGTCAATGAATGTGGGGTTTGTTGTTTTTGTGTTGGACCATTTCTAGGATGAGAACAGTGACTTCCAGGAGTGTCCGCTGGTTGCCTGGCAACCGCATAGTGAAAACAAAACAAGTCAGAAAGTAATTGGTCTGAGCCAATGACTACTCCCATGTCTATAACATCTTAATTGTGAAGCTTTATTACCTTTGGACAGAGCCAGGCTAGCTGTTTCTAATTTAATGCTAATCTAAGCTAACCCAGTGCTTCATATTGAACACACAGACCATAGATGGTATATGAGAAACTCTAAATGGGACCATCATTTACAAAATGGACATCTTGCTGCCAACTATTACTACTAAAAATGACAACTATTACAATGTATAATTTTTTTTGCAGTCATTCTCTCAAAGACTTCCATGCAATTGGACTTCTTTTTGTAACCAGAGGAGTCGCCCCCTGATGGACAGTAGAAAGAATGCAAGTTTAAGATTTTTCAGAACCAGAGCAGACGCCTTGTACAGATGTGATATTGAACTTCTAAAACTTCCCATCAACTCAACAACTTTCAACAAGTAAGCAAATAAGCCTATTTTCCAAAATGGTGAACTATCCCTTTAAACTGAGATTCCTCTGTGTTGTAAAGGTGCCTTTGATAACAGATAACAGAAAGGTACCTTTGTAGTCATCTCCAATGATAGACTGGAAAGCCATGAGCTCCACGTCTACGTCAGCAAAGCGATTAGCAGTTTCATAGTCAGAATCTGTGGGCAAAAAAACGGGGGAATCAGTCAGAGCCATAAACATATTCACCCCAAACCCCACCCCCACCTACCCATGACAACCAGGACCGGGATCTGCTCCACTACATTCAATCAGTTTAAGTCGATTCAACACATCAATGCATCTCAAAGTGAGCGAGTTTCGCAACTGACTGCAGTGAAATTGATCTGTCCACAAACCCAAAAGGACACACACCCCTGCGAGGATTTGCATGGCTCCCACTCTTACTCTGGACTCGGTTGTGAAGGTTCCTCTCTCTTTTCACGGGCTCCTTGGACATGATCTCAAACAGGTTGTTGGGGTGGGAGATGATCTGCATACAGATGACTTAAGTCAGTATTATCAGCACTCTTTAAAGCTGATATGTACATGTATGCTGAACAGGAACAAAGTGACGTCTCACCATGTTCCAGGTGAACTCCCCTAGGGGGCGAGCAAGCAAGAAGGCGTCGTTGATCTTCTTTCCATCCAAATCGGGGAAGACCGTCGCCAGGCCCGAGCCAACGTTGTGCACCACCATGTCCTAAAGAGTTGAAGAACTGCTGAGACATTTTCCGTTCATTTCACGTTTAATTTCATCCATTAGGAACGTAACTCAAAGGACTTACCTGTCTGAAGACGATGTTAAAGGGGAAGACCTCGAAGAAGAAGTCTGAGGTGATGGGCAAGATCTCCTGCTCTTCCTCGTCCTCCTTCATGATGTAGCGATAGGCTGAGTTGTCAAAGTTCAGCCTGCACGGACATACAGATCGATATGTTTCCTAAAGTTAAGTTTAAATTCCACTACTGAGAAAGAAGCTGTGTGTGTGTGTGTGTGTGTGTGTGTGTGTGTGTGTGTGTACCTCATGGTGACATGGGAGTAGTCTCCGACCATCTGCTCAGACAGCACCTCCACATGGATGTCGCAGTTGTAGAACTGCTTCCCCATCTGCCTCAGCTGACCCATGGCATAGTGCAGATAGCCTTTGCGTTTACTCCTGCCAGCCAGAGGAAGAACATTTCATATCGGTCTAAAAGAAATGAATCACACAGCGTTCTCCCTTCCTTTTTTTGCCTTGTTCTTCTACTTTTATGTCCTGCCCCTCCTCCTCCTTGTCTCTGACCTGTAGTGGAGGGTGACTCCGGTGGCTGACTCCTCCTGGCAGAAGAAGGTGGGAGGCTGGACTTTGGGGTAGCTGAAGCGCAGGTACTCATGGAGATTATCGAGGCCGTTGACAAAGTCACGTACATGGCGGCCCAGCACCTGCATGCAAGAGACGGAGATGTCTCAGATAGTTGCTCTACGTTTTTATTACAGTACTTTTAAAGGGACACCACTGATTTATCAACAAAAGGCCATGGGGAGTATTGCTCAGCCTATAAAAATTGATTTTAAAACATCTTCTGGGGTTCTGGAGGGAAATCAGAGAAAACAACCGCCCAAAGATGTCATCAGTGTTATTTTTGGCTGAAGGACACACCATTTAAAATGTCATACAAGTGACTACAATTCACAATATCTTGTCACTCGCTGCTGTGGTTTTGAATCTCAACTTCCTCATAATAATAATAGACAATATTTTTTTCTACCTTAAGGATCCTGTCATAGCCGTACTTCCCAACAAAGCCCAGGAAGTAGACACCCCAGGAGTTCATCAGCTCGTTGTAGGGCGTGCCTGTCACTCCACTGGCTGCCTTTGCAATACGGGGAATCACACTTTCACTATACACCTGCAGACACACAAATATAAACCTTAAATTATATCAAAATACTTCTCTTGACATCAATACGCAGCTTCAGATAAAAGCAGACAGAGTGGTTAATGTGTGGATGCTGCACACAGACAGCACAGCCTTTTGCAGACATATTACTATTCAGTGCACACATACAAAATGATATTATGCAAAAAAACGTACCTGGTGGGTGACAAAAGAGTGTAACCTGACATCTGCTCTCTCTCTGACCAGCTTCCACACATCATCTCCGTACGACTCCTTGATGAAGTCGTGCAGACTCTCACACAGCAGCCCGTACATCACGTCTCTCTGGATTGGAGCTCAAAACCGAGCACTGTCAAGACAGCTCCCCAACTGATTGACTTCCAACGGTCTTTCCAAACGGCACCTGCAAACAAATAAGAAGAAGGTTCAGGGTGACGACTCTTTCAGCCCAGCCACCTGAATTTTAATGCCTGAAAGCTATATATATAAAAAAAAAAAAAAGCCATACACTGAATATTGTTGCTCTCAGGACCGCCTGTGGAGCTTTGAACTTTCCCAGATTAGCTAGCCAGATAAGGTTTCATCTGAAGGCCACCAAGACAAACGGTTTTAAAGGTGCACTCATTGCCCATGAGTGTGAATGGGCCTCTATTGTGTTCTTGTGTCAGCTGTCAGCACCTGGTGGCCGTCCTCCTCTCTCCATGTGACATGAACACGCTGCGGAGGCCACCTCTCAAACACAGATGTCACCAGTCAGGAGAACTGGCCTCCGTTTCCATTTTCTTATTGACCCTTTAAAGAAAATTACATTCTTACCACTGAATTATCATATATATATACGTCCATTTATAATTGATTGTAATAAGAAATACGTTTGGAGAACATAAAGGAAGAGACAGATTCATTTAATCACTCAGTTCCACTCAAAAGCTTAAATTTGACATTGAAGGCACAGCGTTCCACCGTTTTGCACTTTGCGGCTCGTTACCACAGTTTTGCAAGCGTGTCGGAGAACTACGGTGGCCCTCAGGTGACATAAAAAGCAATGTTTTATTGGTTTGTTCTGGGCTACCGTAGAAAGAGCCTCTCAGAAGAGGATCCTCTCCCCATGTAGATATGATGGTCTCATTCTAAGCTAATGGAAACACAATGATTCATATATGTTAGATATTAATATCATAGTCTCCTAAATCATACACTTTACAAGGAGACTGTTAACCTACCAGGCTTTCTTTTTATAAAGCACATTACATTTTTTCCAATAAACAAATGTAAATAAACCCCTTAATGGGCGGCAGCTATTCAACTTCCAGTGTGTCTGCAGATGTTTTTCTGTGACTAAGGATGGCTCCACGTTTTCTTTCAGACGCCAGCAGGCTTCCCACTGGGGGAATAGTGCTGTTGTGGAGTCGGGCAGGTGCAAAATCGATATCCAATCTTCAACAGGGATGAGGAAAATGTTTTTTTCCCTCCAGGCTCCTGCTGAGCTCAATGAATCAATTTGCGGAGGGGAAAAAGTTACTTGATAAAGACGAATTTGAGTTTGAAAAGGCCAACCAAATATAAAGTTTACAGCATAATTTGTCCTGTAACACAAAATGTGAGTTCATGCAGAATACACAACTGGATGTTCCCAGCAGTTGGTAACCCGAGGAATAAATGAAAATAGTGTTATTGGAGAATAGAGTAGACCATATTTTAGGCTGCTGAATAACTGACAAAGATGGGAAGCACAAATACTTTGTTACTTGAGTATTTATTTTCGGACATCTTTTTACTTTTACTCCCTACATTGTACTTAATACTCCTTACATTTTTCAAAACAGGCTCGTTATAGTTTTAATACATTTAAGTGGAAGTGTTTTTTCTCATATTAATATGACGCAAGATTCAGTTAGCCTTGCAAAAAAAAAGAAATGTCTTTCATTGAATGCAACTTGAGTATCGTATGACTTTGACAAGTTTGTAGAATGAAAGAAAAGGACGTCAGAGGTCTCACACCATCAAAAATGGAAACCGCAAACAGCCACGGAGCTTAACCTTTGACCCTAAGGTCTTAAACGAAATCACAACCTCGATCGCAGTGACCTCATGAATTTTACAGCAGAGCATGTAAACCTGTCTGGGAGACACATGGTGCAACTCAGGATACAGTATGGTGGTGGTGGAGCGGCTACAGAGTGCTTCACAGAAGAGAGAAATAGAAACTGTGTGCGTGTAGGTTTACAGTGGAGAGGTTGGACACATTCAGTCTGGACAACAGCTGTTATCACCCACGCACACACAGACAGGGGATCAGATTTTTATTAGCAAAGAGGTTCGAGGTCAGGATGCAAATCTCTATACTTGCCCCCTCCCCTTAATTGCCCCCTAAACGCTCCCTCTATCCATCCTCACTCATATCCCTCTGCTAAAATAACCCAGTGAGGTAAGCTGCCGAGGCATCCCGGGATGAGTTTTATACAGACTGCTCCCCCGCTGCCGAGGAGAGTCGGAGTGGAGCGTGGAAGCATCCCAGCTCGAGAGCAGGATAAACCAGAGGGGCACCCAGACCAGCTCCGACACCCGGCATACAGGCAGGCAGGAGACCCAGGTAAGGACTGGGCTGACGAGTGTCCTATTATAGCTGTGGTCAAAATAAGCAGGGACAAAAGGCACTGCTTACACTACAACCAGGTCCTTAAGTGAATTAAGAGAAATATACATTTCTATGATGCTGTAGAGTTATACTAGTATAGTTACTAGTTATACATGAAATCACATTCACATTAGTAAGAAATTAAGTATTTTAATTCTAGAAACGTAATCAAAAATATCTGTAAATATATTGTGTGGATATAATGTTGAAGTCATGCCCTTTGCACGACTTTGTATTTAAGGCTCGTTTTATATCTGAGTTTACGATATGTATAAAATGTGTTTTTCTTGCTTCACTAAATATGAGGTCATACTGAAATAGGTTTGCGGTGGTAAATGGTCTATTAAAGCAGTAAAAGTATGGCAAAGCAAATAAAAAAATCCTCAATAATAACCATTCACATGGAACGTGTGTGTCCATCAGAGGAAGATGATGATGATGATGGTGAACTCAGGCCTGGATGACATGACTAAGCAGAGGATGTTGCAGACTCAGGCTCTGTGTAAGGAGGCCAGGGGGGGTGAGTACGTGTGGATGATCGTTAGAACTGACATACGGATCATATTTGGAAGTAAGCTAATGCATGAATATATTGTGTGTATTTGCATGTTTAATCCACCATCGTGTGCACTCTAAATCGAGGAGCTCCAGTGTGTTGAAATCCTCCACACATTCCAGCAGGGACCGTCCCAGCTGCAATGTTTGTTTTCTGTCCGCCAGCTAGGCTTTGAAAGCGAGTCTCCTCTACTCAGCAGAATGTGACTCCCGCCACTGGATTTAATGCAGGCGGGATCAAAGGCAGCTCCTCAAGGGTGGCACATGCCCAGACTTCTCCCACTTTTCATGTGCGAGAAAGAGGGGCCATCCTGCTCTGACGCAAGTCTTTCATCCAAAGATTTTATTTATACGCCCAGTTACCCATGCAACCCCTGGACCACAACAAACATTACACACCCCGTGACATCATCTCCAGGCTATTTCAGACCCTCCACTGTGCCATGATAACACGAGAAGAGACCCTGAGCTGTGCAGATACCAACTTAGCGGTGCGGTACACGTTTTCTTTTTTTCATATCAGTGCCCCTCAGCTGTCGACAGAAACAAGAAGATCAGAGGAGACATTATGAATTGCCAAAGGTCCTTATGAGTCTGTGTTGCTTTTTCTGTTTCTTTTCTATTCCCCAAATGTCTGGAAGTTGCTGTTATCACAGACGTTCCCTTTGCACTATCAACTAAATGTCACTATGTATTTATGCACCTAATCTGATGACACGCGAGGACCTGCGGTGAATAGATTTCCCTACTCTGATACTGCCATTTTGAAAATGATAATATTAAATGACTTCACCTCCGTTTGTCTGCCGTGTTGTGTCAGGTGGTCTGAACCTCGGGAAGAAGATCAGCGTGCCAAAGGACGTGATGATGGAGGAGCTCAACCTTCCATCTAATCGAGGCTCTCGCATGTTTCAGGAGAGGCAGAAGAGGGTCGAGAAGTTCACGCTGGAGAAAACCGCCAACAGCTCTTACAACCCCAACACTGTAAGGAACTGAGGGAAGGCACATCACACAGGAACTCCTACACCTTAAACACACAAGATGATCTACCTGTGATTCTCACACGTCGTTACAGTGGTTTTGTTTTGGCTGAAACTGGGGTCTTCTTATATTAGTTGCAAAAGTATGCCTTATAGACTATGAAGACATTATGCTGTGGGTTTATTCTCAAAACTCACAGACTCATAACAGAATCAAACACAATAAATTTATCTGAAGAAGGTGTGAAAATAGTTGCTATACAGAAAGAATGAAATACAGTATAATGCAATTACTGTCATCTACCTTTCTCTCAAATAAACGGACCTCCATTGTTGTGCCCACCAAAGAGAAAACCTGAATCCCATTTAAAGTGTTAAAACTCTAACTCACAGATGCTCTCTGGGAAGAGATGCCTGATAATTGAGTATGGTCCTTTAATGTTTTAAAAGCATGTCTAATGTAAATAGCCTTGTGTAGTTATTTTCAAGAAATGTTGGTTTAGAATTTCAGACTTGTGTAAAGCAGACATATGTTTATGGTTTAAACACTGCAACTGCATTTACCAGAATGCCATTCAGCTGCATTTTTACTACCTACTAAATGCCCACTAAGTCTTCTTTCATATCCCACACCTCCAGTCAGTAAGACATGCTTCTGCTAAAATGCTTAAGTCCCAAACCAAAGCTGAAAAATCTGATGACATTATCAGAAATATTTTTTGAAAGCTCCCTTTAGAGCCAAGGAAGGATATTAACAGTTCATTTCAGAGCGCTCTTTGCTACAAGTAACCAAACTTCTTTTTTTTTTTTTAATTCTTTCCTCAGACCATCAGGATGATGAACTCGGTCCAGAATGTCTGTCTCAGACCACAATTACTATTGCACAAATGTGACAGTATTCATTTTTACATTTTTCCAAAACCAAAAAAGACACTTTTCTTACTTATATAACATATATGAATCTTTTTTTTTTTATCTTACAAATAAAAATCCTTCATCTCATCCTCGTTGAAAACCAGAAATGTGTGTGAATTTCCAGGTGTATGTGGAGGAGGTTCCTCTCCCAGAGCAACAGGGAGGTAAAGAAAACCAGGCGTTCTCCATCCCTGGTAAGCACAGCCTGGTGATGAACCTTCAGAAGACCGTGGCAAAGAAGGGAAGTCCGGATGTCCTCGCTCCAGGTACATCTTAGTACACAGTGAAATACAGCCACAGGCTGCCATAAGCCGACTAACTAGCAACGCATGCCTGGAACTGCCAGTGTCCACTTTGTCAAATAAATGAGTTTTCTTATTGTCAGAGCTAGGAGAGCTGGCAGTTTGCAGACGGTGGTTATGTGACCATGTTTTGTGTATTTGTCCTGCCAGAAGGCACTGCTTGTGCTCTGACTGACAGTGCGCTAAGCTCTGTTTATTATCAGGGATTCACACTGAGATCTAATTACTGTGGCTCCTATTGTTGACAGGAGTGACATCAAAGAGATTTATATGAATATTAGATCTGTTTGCGCTTTGCTCTAGCTTTGCTTTTTATTAGGTTAACTAATGGCTTTTGTCATTTGTTTCCAAAACCAAGGAATATCAATTTTACTGAAAAAAAGGGGGGATTTATTTAGCTTGAATTGAATAACATTTAATTTAGAAGGGGAAAAAATGCTTAAAATGAAATTGATAAAACTCTTATTTTATGTATGTTGCTATAAATCAATGACATTACTTGTTTCTGTCAGGATACTCTGGTCCCCTGAAGGGAATCCCTCGTGAGAAGTTCAACACAACAGTAATCCCCAAATCCTACAGTTCCCCGTGGAGCCAAGCTCTGGGAGACAACACAGAGCTACTGAACACCCTAAATACACTGCTGGCCCAGCTCCCTCAAACACCACAGCCGTCCAACTACAGGTCCTTCAACAGGTAAATCTACCTTTCCACACCTGCTGCTGCTTAGTAAATAAACCATGATTTATCCACTGGAAGCAGAGACGTCGAGACCCACCCATCTTCAAATAGACCCACAGATGACCTACCCATGTTATCCATCACAATCATCCCCTCCCTCGGCTCCACTCCATGTTTCCACAGTTTGAAAATGAAACTCTGGCTTGCACCTCCTTGGAGTATGGCTGCATGATGGCTATTTTGAACCCTCTTGAAAGATGATCTACTTGGAGGGTTTTAATGCCCCCCCCACAAGACAGATTACGCACGAAAGCGCATCGCTTCTCTCTTGGCACACAAGGAAATCACACCAGTGAGGCGGTACAAAGGTTAAGCTTGGGCAGATGGAGAAATGACGAAGATCCGTAAGACAAACTCAGACTTTCCTCAATTACACTTGTCAATCACCGTTTCCATTCTGGAACTGTACCCCCTGTGGAGGATCCACTTACGCCCTCGAGATAGTTATGAAATTGTGATGCTTTAATTAAATCTTTACTCCGACGGTCAGCGCAGCCCCACAAGAAGAAAAAAAGCTCACCACACAATCCCAGCTGGCTTTCTCCTGTTAACAGGACGAGCTAAAATCAGAGCTGACCAGATTGGGTATCATGTATCATTTGAATGGCCCCCCTTTATGGTAAGGAGCCTGAGCCATACGATACCTTGGGTCATATTCCGCAAAGACCATGAAACACAATGCATGCAGCCTGCTTAGTAACAACTCTCATCTCCTTCTCCCAGATCTGCCAGGCCATTCGGTGGAGCTATGGCCAGCAAGAGAGTGATTCCAGTGATTGGCTTTGAGGCAGTGGAAACGAAGGAGCTGCCCGGCATCGCTCTGGACAGGATGTGCCGACGGCCCAACTTCAACAGAGCGCCCAGGGGATGGGGAATTGATTACAACCCCGAATCTAATGAACTATGAAAAGTGGCTGATCAGCTAAAGACTGAAGCACTGACCTATGCTTGCTGCTCTCTTCCTATGATGATGATCCTGCTGTTAATCAGTGGGCACTGCAAGAGAGAAAAACACTCCTGCATGATATTTAAAGTGGTTTGCTACTGCTGAGTGGTTTGACCAGATGAGGTAAACTGAAGACTGCTGGGATCACTTGATTGCCAGTCGAGTCCCTGGCAATGCTGCCAAAGGCTGAACAGCTCCGTTCCCTTTTGTTATGCTTAGCCGTATCTGATCCAATCAATGTCGATACCTGACACCCTTCTCTCGGTCTCCATCTGATACGTTTCACACCGTCTTGACATCTTCATCCCCCTTTTATTCCTTATCTTCTATAGATGTAAGAGCAATAGGAGAGAACTCTGCACTTGCACAACAAGTACCAATGAATAATATGCACTCCGTGATGATCAATGACAAAATTGTGTCATTTTAATGACAAGTGAAAACAACATTCAAAGAAAGCCTTACAATAAACAAAGTCATTATGCTGTGTCGTATCACGTTTGTTTAAAATAAAAAAAAAAAGTAACTGAAGACGAACAGGTTTAAAAACGCGCCTCAAGATTCAGATCTAAGTTGGACAATGTGACTAATACAAATTTAACCGACATTTTTATATGTACAACGGCTCCAACTAGAGGAGCCTGTAAAAACGGTACGGCCCTGATCACATCGGCCAGTGCTCTCGTGTTTGTAACCTTCACAGAACGTTCTGGTACTTTTCAGCTGCGAGTGGCGACGCAGTCGTCTTGTAATATCCTGGCTGTCGTCTCTCCAGACAGATGGTGCCGTTTCAGTTCATTCGCTGCACTGCAGGTGGCATAATAAATCAATGTTATCCAGTAAGACATAACTGTTTTCTCCCAGAAGTAGTCTGCAGGTTTCAGGCCCGATGACAGCATCTGTGGTGAAAGCCCCCCGACACCCAACTGCAGTGTGACTTCACTCTGCCAGCTATTCACCATGACGTGAGCCATGCGCGGCATGGGCCCCCATGCGCTGAGGATCCTGAGAAGGGTAGTGGATTTGACCAGGAGGTCTCATGCTCATTGGAGGGGGCATAGGTGGAGCCATGTGACCCATGGGGTGAAACATCGGAGGGCCAAAACCTGATTGAGAAGATGAAAAGGAAAGGGATGAAGCTTATCTCACCGTGTTGAAATCATTTTCACCGCATTACATGATTATCTAATTCCTAACAGCAGCTTTGCAAACATATTGTGTAAACATTTAATAACAGATCAGGATTACCAAAGTAGATTCTTAAACAGTATAAAGTCAATGGGATTATTTAAAAACGTTCATACTTGACATATATTAGCATGTATTAGATAGAGAGCTGCAGGAATGAGTCCTAAATCCCTGAAATTTGTCAGTATTTTTGCACTTCTGGTTCCCTCGATTCAAAGCCAAATGGGGTTGTTTAAATTTGTTTTTGGTTTGATGCCTAAAGTAAGGTTTGTGCTCAACACAAGCTTAAGATATGTTTTGTTCCACAATAAAAAAAAATACGACAGTAGATATCCCGCTTGTGAATTTGAAGCTTTCAAAAAAGGCTGTTACTAACAAGAAGCTTAATGAGACTACAAAATGTCACCACGCCAGCTAGTCGGTCTTTACAGCCTCATTGTGGATATTCATAGGACTGTGTTGTCGTTTGTTTATAGCCCCAATTTCGTACTTCTTTCGATTGCATTTACACCTCAAACATCATAAAAGATCTGAAGAAAATGTAAGTATAATAAACTTGTTTGCCAGATTATTTTTTTTCTGCAATGGTCCCATTGGCTTTTTGTCAAATGAACTAATAAGTTAATAATAAGGTGCAGAGTTATGATTTTACCTGGAGGAGGTGGGTTGATGCCTGGAGGTGGGGGCAGAGCGATGTTCATGACCGCAGGAGAGGTGCCAGGGTCCAGGTTAAAATAGTTTGCAGGAGCTTCTTCATCTAAAGCTGGCGGTGGAGGAAGAGCTGCAGCACAAAGACACAGAATTAAAGCAATTTCAGGTATTTTAATTTCCAGCAGCAACCCCAATCATCCTCTAGTATGTGTGACCGAGAAGAGAACGAATCAACAACTAATGACACGATGTAGACATTAGAGACAACTTACTTCAAACAACTTACTCTCACATGACATGATTACACAATACACACAAAAACACCTAACCCTCCCTGTGTTTGCAGACTCACTTCCAGGCAATCCAGGTACAGGATCAAGTCGGGTGCCCATCTCACTGACGCCATCTTTGATGCCTTCCTTCCCTCTTGCTGCCTGTGACCTAAAAAGGCAAACAATACAAGTTATACTATATATTAACCACATTGCTTACTTTGTGTCACACCACTGAGTAGTGTGCGGCATTCTGTCCCGAATACAGTAGTCCAAGTAACCTGACACCAAATTCTTTGCTGTGGTTAAGTTCTTACAGCGTATGTAATAACATTTTGCAGGCAGTCATTCACTCTCAAGCATGTGTTTTAAAGAAACAGCTTGGAACATTTCATTTAAAAACACATGCTCTGTGAACACCACCTTGCAAATTAGCACTATAAATCTTCACATCTCCTCCCATGTGGCACCACCTAGTAAGGTTGTATGGTGGCTACCCTAATGTTCACATTTTACCATCTTAATTAGACTCTTACCTTCCCCACTTGACAGTGAGCCTCCGTCCATTGATGATGAGTTTGTTGAAGGATTTCTCAGCAGCCATTTCAGCTGACTGCCGAGTGGCAAACTGGATGAAGGCACACTGCTGCCTCTGGACTATGGTAATGGTGCGAATCTCACCAAACTGGTAAAAGTGACTCCTGCAACAAAACAGATTAAAACACTGGAAGTTGGAAGGTTTGAATTGTAACAGTCATTTTTATGATTATGAAAATTCCACCAAATAAACGTAAATCCCACTATCAATGAAGGACGTGTACAGTTATGAAATATAAATCCTTACTTGAGATCTCCATCAGTGACAGTATCTCCCAGACCCCCTATGTAGAGGGTGGAGATGGACTTGTCATCTGGTGGGTCCAGTCGGGGCATAGTTGAGGCGCGTTTCAGCAGCTTGTCAGCGACTGGGTCATTGATGCCGTAGTAACGGTCCTTGATGTTCTGGTCGGCGAGAGGGTCATCTGGATCTGTGGGCTTCTCGTGCCTGTGTATAAAAGGACAACCAGAATGGGGAAATGCTGACGTAACATTTTTTTTTATTTTGTCTATGACAATAGGTAATCAGATTACCTGATAAATAAATCAGGACCAACTATCAGCACAAAACACTGACAACACAGCACCAAGCCATAAGGTCCTGCAACTTTAGCCCATTTCATGAAGTGCCACTCACCTGTAGGGACACTCCTCGCCTCTCTTACACTCTCCCTTCACCCAGAAGGAGCAGATGTGCGGCCGGTTCCTCTTGTAGTATGGAGTGGTCCGGGCCAGTTTCAGCAACATATCACTAGAGCTGGGTGCTTTACCTAGCTGGCCCACTGGCCGTGTGCCGTCAGAACCGGCTATCTAAGAACACAGAGGTCCAAATGGACACAAGGGGTCAATAACCAAAAAAAATCCAACCTTAGAAAGAAACTTAAATGACTTATGCACTAGCGGGATGTCCTGTTTTGTCCTCTATTTTGGTGAAATTTTAAAGGGGAACCAAAGCTCTAGAAATACATTAACTTTCAGGGTTTTATTAATTGTGTTAATAAAGACAAGCTAAAGTGTGTCCTTTCCTATAGTGTCGGTAAACACAAACAATAAAAATTGGACTAGACTTGGATACGTATTTAAGGATGTGAAATCGAGGACAAAGAAAAGTGCTCAGGCCATCCTTTAAAACTAGTTTTAGCTAGTGTAGCTGTATGAAAATAATACACTGAACAGCAAATATGTTTCTCTGCATCAGAAAGCAAATCATACCTCTCTCTCCATGTTCTGTGTGTAGTACTCTTTGTTCACATCCGACTTAGGAACCTCGTCTTTAACTGAAAGCCCAGTGTCTCTGACCTGAATGGGCAAACCTGTAAACCACAAGGTGTGACAAGTGAGTCAAACTCAAACAGCTGTATGCTTCACCCAGCCATAACAAACGTACACGGGTCAATTTCAAATGACAAGGAGTAGGTTGCAGAGACTCACCATACTCCAGGTCCAGTAGACATGTCTGACAAACATTTTTCATTTTACTGCAGGTCTGACAGACCTCCGTTTTCTTGAAACGCATCCGTGTCCCTGGACACCATCTGAACACGGTGAATGGTCGAGCACAAATCTGATGGGCACAGAATGAAAAATGACACTCTTACATGATCATAGCATTACAGGTTTAAGCTAAACTAATGTTGTGTGCTGCATCATTAAGATTTAAAATATGAATGCAATACATACCTTGCATTCTTTCCCATACTTATCCTTGGTCTGTAAAACAAAACATGAACAAATATGAACCTTTACTCTGGTTAACAACACTACAAGGAAATAACCTAGCAAGTCATTATGATGTACAGTAATGTAAACTCACCATACGGATGTAAGGGTTTTCTCCTAAACATGTCTGACATAGAATTGGAAAATCCTGAAAGACAAAAGGAGAACATGTTGATTTTAAACCAAGAACCATATCCGTTAATCATCCAACAGCCCCCTGAAGTAAATTATCTGAAGCAGGACCATTTTCCATCTCATTTTCTGCTGTGGGCACCTGGGCGATGTTATATGTGTGAGGGCTTGCCTGCTCTTACTTTGCCATCTGTTGAAGGATGCCGTTTCAATCAAAGTGTTAACTGCTGAAACCGACCTCTCTTATCCAATCTTACCGACAGCATCAGCCAACCACCTAAATATAAGCGGCTCATGTGGCTCACACGTCTACACACACACAGTCTAGTGTTGCAAAGTTTGTATTCCGGTGTGTTAATAAAACCAACATTGGTCCAAGGTTCTGTTGTGTCATGGTTCGAGAGGAGTATGATTTGTTGCCTTATATAGTAGGATTTCAGACATTTAATGGACGCATAATAGAATGTATGGTTAAGATTTACATTTGTATAGCACTTAAGACTTAAAAATACGGATGACATGCCTTCTTCGTGCGTCGTTATGACGTTGAGATGCGACGCTGGGCAGGCGGAATTGGGTCCTCTCCTGTAAACGCCTGCTAAGCTAACGCTAACGTTCTAGCTTTATGCTTCCAGTTTACAATTGCCGAATCAAA
Source organism: Eutrigla gurnardus (assembly GCF_963514095.1). Classification (NCBI taxonomy): domain Eukaryota; kingdom Metazoa; phylum Chordata; class Actinopteri; order Perciformes; family Triglidae; genus Eutrigla; species Eutrigla gurnardus. Next base: position 23,184,114 of record NC_139919.1, on the reverse strand, counting down.
GGACAATCCCAAACAGACAATAACACAACGATGTGCCGTAATGCTTCGGTTCCGCAAAACCCGGTAATGACTGGATATGGAACTTGTTAGCAGTTTTAATAGTTTGCCTGCTAGCACTAGCCTCATTTAGCTCAGATAGCCAACATTAGCAGAAAACATATGGCGGTTAAATAAGCCGGTAGTGTTTGTTTTCACGCCAATATGTGATGGAATTAGTATACCCACCTTCTGTCGGACCTTATTGTTGGACGCAGATTAAACGTGTAACGTATTATGAATTAACGTTTACACGGTAGCAGCCACGCTTCTACTAGCTAGCGTTAGCTAACGGTATGCTAACTAGCAATTTAGCAAGGCACTCGGATTTGTGGCAAACTGGTAGTTTTTATGATCACATCAGTTCCTACAATTTACCTCGAAACGACCGTGTTAAGTCGGACTACGTCTCCCGTAAACCATAATGCAAAAATAAACGTACCGCGTCTTCCCAGTTCTGTCTGTTGTAGGTGTTGGATCCGAGGGAAGTCGCCATTTTGCAGAGTGAGAGCCAAAGGGCTCGAACAATCAACGACACAAAGTGTCTGACCACAATGCACCGCGGCAGAGAGCCACGTTTCACCTTTGGGTGTCGCCCTATTTCAATAAACTATCATGCATAATCAAATTAAGAAAATGTAAGGACTACACATATTTGGAAAGGAGAATTATTGTAATGAAAGCAACTCTGGAATGGACCGTTTATGTATAAAAGTGTAGCTATGTATTTTCCCTATTATCATCATTTTGCTGTACTGATGTTATCGCTCATCATGCACACAAGTTAGGCCTCTATTTTACTTTAAAATTCTACTCCTTATTTTACGTACCGGCATATATTTATATATATATTGAAGTATATAAAAATGATGCAATAATCTTTCATTAAAAACCCAGCAGTGATAAAGTTCTTAGCACATTTCCACATTGACCAAATGTAAATGTAGGCTAGTCTACTGTAAATGCATCATACAAACATGAGCGTAATATAGGCTAATTAAGATAAATAACAAATTTGCTACTGATTTCTGCAAAATTATTACTTTTAGGTTTGACACTTCAAGTAGGCTTCATTTAGCTGGTAATGCTTCTCTACTTTTATTCAAATTAGATTTTGAGGACTTTTTCTCTAAGTATTTTTTTTATATTCTGTTAGTATTGCACAAGTACTTCACCCCCCTTCATTCACATGTGAGTGAGTGAGTGAGACAGAAGCCTTGACTGTCTGGTGTGTGCGTGTGTTTGTGTGTGCGTGTGTGTGTGAGAGAGACAGCTTTAAGCCAATCGTGTAGTCCACTTACTGTTTATCTTTCCACCTGTTCCATTGGCGGTGAGGGTGTCTTTGCTGTGTGAAACTCCAATTAGCGGGGCATAGGATGTTTGAGATTACGGATGGGCATTAAGCCCTTAATGTTTACTTAAGGTCAGGATGAGGTTGTGGAGGAGTCAAAGGGTCGGGATTGGAACCAGGTCTGAATAGCTAAGGAATCTTTCATATCTGCCATTCCGGAGGTCGGAAAAGGAAGTCTGCTGTACTTTTAGGCTACTTATGAAAAGCATCTCCATACTCTTCTCTTATGATGTCTGTCAATTGCATTGTGCTCATCAGTCAGGTAACACTGAATATTGATCAACAACCTGTCTGTGCACTGTGTGAGGGACACTAGTGGGACGCTGAGGTAAAGGCACAGCCTTCTTTGTCTTAATAAGCCATGCAAACCTATCTCCTCTATCATGTGATGTGGATGACAGCCAAAGTTGTTTTGAAGGACGGCTTTGTATTAGATCTAACCACACCATAATCAAAATCACCTGACGAGTCAGAGGACATGGTGTACTGTTACCTCCCAGCTGCTCTCTGTTGTGTGGGCCATTCAAGATATTATATTGGAATTGTATTGATATTATGTTCCTTTGTGGTACAGTGAGGAATTAAGCATACTTTATATGTTCATTAATAATACTTTTTATACTACATATTAATGTATTTGTGTCCTGCAACTACAGTACCTTGAATATAAGGTTATACAATCACGAATATATGGCATACCTGTAATATTTTGTGATTTTTGGGGGCATTTTTTCATCTGCATGTTTGTGGTGACTAATCAAAACCATCACGACCACCATCACTGTTATTAAGAAATAGGAATCACACAAACTTTCAGGATAATCCCAGTATCACTGCGCCGTGTAATTCCGAGTGGAGCGGAGCTGTGCAGACACGGTCCACCAAGGCCACTATAATCTCACTACTGAGGATAAACCCGTGCACGAATATGATCGCACGGTGATTTTTTTTAGGAGTTATGTAGTGCACGTATGCGCATATCAGAGACAAAAAAAGGCGCCGCGCTGGCGCCTCCTGTCGACAGTTATGGGCCACTGCCGGTGCACTGAGCTGCAGAAAGAGAGGGGCATTCTCAGATTTCTCGATTTCTCCCAGTCGAGTCCGCTGTGCCGCTTCTACCTCACGGCCGCCAGCAAACCGAGACGACGACGACTACGACGACGACATGCGCCCGGCGCGCCGTGCTTCAATCCCGCAAAACATCCCGACCGGACGGCGTCGTGCCAAATCCGTCTAAACCTCCAAAAAACGAGGTGAGTACGTCGACAAAAAAACGCGAGTCGCATCGCAGTGTTTTCGCACATGTTCGGTGGGCTTTGCGAGACCGAGAGCCCGGCCGCCGCTCGGTCTCCCAGGCCAGGCTAGGGAACATTGTCTGGCGCAGGCGGAGAATGAGGCCAGTTTTCCGGCCCCGACTCTCCGCTGGCTGCAAGCGTCAAAGCGGCCGGAGACATAGCGGGGAGGCTCGGTGCGAGCTTTTCGGCTCGTCCAGTATGGCAGCAGAGAAAACGAGGCTAACGTTATTTTGTGTGTGTGTGTGTGTGTGTGTTTTTTTTGAAGCGGGTCAGAGGGAAGTTTGCGCTCAGGGAAGAGAGAGCGGCGTCCGGCTCCCGTCCGTGATTTAATATCGGAATTCCTTTATCCAGCCGGATACCGTAATACAGCCCGGTGGCGGCTACGAGCCACCAACTTGTTTTTCTAACTTTGAGGCAGCTGCAGTGTGCAGAGTATTCATCCCCAAAAAAAAAAAAAAAAAGCTGGCCTCAAGTTAGCTTCAACAATTTGCCAACAGCGTAGCGATTTGACCACAGACGTAACATCCTTAACGTGTCTCCTGCAATGGAAAGAAGAAGGAAAAAAAAAAAAGATGGATTCTGCGTGCGCGAGTTATAATTAAAGGTCTATACGGGAGTCTGCCACCTAATCCAACAGCGTTTGCAACAGAGGTGGATGGAAGAGCACCGTGGGAATGCAGCGGCCGCTTTAACATCGTTCAATTTGTCCAAATGATTTCGGGCAACTTGGGTTAATTATCAGCAGCGACGGCAGCCCTCTTGTGTTATGACAGATGATGCACCAGGCTATTAGGTGGGCTACCTGTAGGAACCATCTGCAGGGGCTGATTGTTGCACAGATTCCTCTAAACTAAGATTTCTATTTGATCCCAACCATAAACTTGGATTGTAAGGGAGGAAACCAAATAAATAGACTGCTGACTATGCTATATCATGTAGTTTTAGTTAGTGCGATGCACTCTTAACAAATAAACACCCAGTATAAAGTGGTTTAATATGTGGCACAGTGGCACCAGCGATGCAGTGTCCTTTTTATAAGTAAGAGCTGTCTTTATTGTGTGTGTGTGCGACTGCTTTGTGACTCTTTGTTGTGTGTGTGTGTGCGTCTCCACCGAGATGGCTGCATCTATTAAATACTATAAACACTTGACTCTGCTCTGTAGCAAAAAGGGGCAGTCCAGACCTGCCTGAAATCCGTTGCCTAGGGGTGCGAGCGCGTGCAAGCGTGCACCTAAAGTGAGTAAGAGATTGCTAAAGGAGAATGACTCACGCTCAGAATGTGTTTGGCAAAGTCAAAAGGACTTTCCCTGCGTTTTTTTTTGCCTCAGCTGCAGAAGACATTCTTGAAGAGTGCTGTCCTTCTGGTTTTATGCGTCATGAGATTTATTTGACCGTTGCTTTACTTTCCCCCCCCCCCAAGCCATGTGTTGTTTATCACATGTCCCACCCATCATTGGGGAAAAAAATGTATTCTATTTGCAGATAATACTTAAAAAAAAAAACAGCGTGGTTAGTGTCATTTGTTTGTCACAATTTGTGGCGAGCTTGAATCTGTAGGTTGCGTCCTATTTTATCCGTGCCAACTGTTTGTCTGGTTGTTCTAACCCTCCATCTGACTGCTCCCGCTGGCTGCCAAACATGCTGTGATCTAGCGCTTTCAGTTGATGAAAGCTGCCACTGCTGCTGCAGCCATTTGATCATATATCAGCATCCCTCCACTTAGATATGCCCGTGAAAAAAGCTGCGACTGAGTTACAATGCCTACACGCGGAGGCTGATAAAATACTGTGGGCATGACAAGCATGTGACGGATCGCGTCACCAAACGGTGTTTGGCGGTTTATCAGAATGAGACATGATCACAGACAGTTTGTCATTTTTAGATTTGAATGGGGAAGGGTGTGAAGGATGTTGTCAAGTCAGGCGCTCTGGCTGCTTTCTCCACGTAGAGGAGGATGCACGTCTAAGTGTAGTGCATTACCAATACCATCGCATTTAATGGTTTACACAGGGTAACTATAGGGAACTTCAGCGCCCAACGACATGCCATATCTTGTATTTTTCCATGTCGGTGCCTCTTGTATCCACATGCAGTGTGCGTGGGGGGCAGACCTCTCTCCGGAGCGGGGCTGAAGCCAGGCATCCCTCCAAAAACGCGAGCCCCCCCAACCCACTCTGCTGGGTATAAGCACTGCTTTGTGCCACAGTACTGCTCCCTATGGTTCTTATTCATATACTACTACAACACCACTGGCTCCACCAGATACTGGAATCTAAAATTGGAAGTGCACCCAGAATAGCCCGCTGTTTGACAGATAAAACTCGTTTCCTCATTAAGTCGAGCATTTTGATTAATGCGCCGGCATGCAAGGGGGACGACTGTACCCGTCGTAAGGCCGCGAGACGGTTTGTGTCGAAAGGGCCCGTTTCTGCCTGGAATGCGGCTGCTGCATTTGTTGGCTTAGGCTGCGCTATCGCGAGGGGGTATTGGAGAGCAGGAGCCGGGTAAATACATTTCAAACAGCACAGCACAACCGAGTATTAGCAAGTGATCCGATAGCATCAGTAATCCTCGGGAAAACCTGGAGAGTTGTTTTTGAATAGCGTTAGCCTCCATCTGATAGTTGGCAGGCACCGGGGGTGTCCACATGTGTGACTGACTGGCTAGGTTAGCGAGTCGTGGCTGAATGCTACAGTATGCAGGCAGATCAGATTACTGAACGATTAGCCATGGCCTCCTATCCCCGGCCCGGGGAAATGATTTTCCACTGTCATAATTCCCTGGACTGAATTACGCAGGCCACTGACTCAGAGATACTCAATACTACAGACCCCAGTGCTGCTCTGCATAACTGTTGCTCTCTGGAGAAGGGAGATAGGTGGGGGGGAGCGGTCATGCCATTGTTGCACTAGAGGACAAGTAAGTTTTATAATTTGAATTCCCAGTTGAGCTTCACCGCTTCTGCTCGACACGGCAGCATCGAATGTAGCCGAGGGTTGACGCTCATCGGGATGTTTACCGTTCAGTTGGGACTAAGACATGACGTAGGCAGCTGGAAACGGTCCCCAAACCGTAAACAGTCCCTCACATGTCCTTCTATTGTGAGACGTACGTCAAAAAAAATGCGAGCACATGTCAGACAGCCGACGAGGCGGGCGTAAATCAAGCAGGCCTCTAGTGGAATTCAGCTGAATGGAAAGATGGATGGAGAGAGGGAGAGGCTATAGCTGGTGGAGGTAGGACTATGTTTCTAAGGTTCCTACCCCCCCTGAGGCAGGAATCCGATACATTCCAGAGGCTCCTGTATCCAGACGAATAATGGAGACTCGGGTGTAGCGTTTCATCAGATGACATATGATTGGAGCGTAAGTGCTGGGAAAGTAAGAGCTATGTCATAGGCTCGGAGGTAGCTGGCTCTGGTTGCCGGAGGGATCAGGAAATATGCCAGAAGAACGGGATAGTTTTATGTGCGATATGGATTTATCCCCCGTCGGAAGACGGCATGTTCGGCAGCTCTTATCACACAACCGCTACCGCTTAGAGAGACCGTCGCATCATTTTAAGGCATTTAGGTGATGCTCTGATCCATAATATGTTAGAATGAACGGCGGCGTAGGAAAATTTTTCAGTAGTTTTATCCTATAAACTGTTCTGCATAGGTCTATAGCGGCAGCTAAACTGGTACTTCAGTGACGAATAATCAAATGCCAAGCAGTAGATGAGAGTTGAGACCGTTTTCTGGGTCCACGACTTTCTGAGAACTGTGGGACATCGTCTCGATCAACACCTGTGTTCACACAGTATTAGGAAGCCAATCCAATTTTCTCTTCTGATGCGTTTTCAGCTTCAGACATGCGGCTCGCCAGCTCCTAAGCCAAAGGCTATTTATATTGCAGACGCGGAAAAATGCCCTGTTTTATTTAGTGGTCAAAAAACAAGCTGTTGTGTGTGTTAATGGACTTCACCTCAGCCATTCCGGTGGACCCTCGGGGTGCAGCGCTTTCATGCACTCGACGAGGAAGCTCTCGGCTCTGCTCCCTTAATGAAGCCATTTTCAGAGATGCCGTAATGGGAACGCACCACTTCACTGTGGGATATTCTAACCCTGTCCTCATCATAAGTGCTATCAGTCATCAGATACAATTAGATTTGTTTTTTTTTTTTCTATCTGTCCATTTAGCAATTTAGAAGGCTCAGGTTTTTTTTTCTCCCCCTGTGAGATCTCTGTTTGCCTTGGTGTTGCATTGAGACATGCTTGTAAATCAGATTGAGGAGTTTTTGAAATATTACCAGGAGAAGAGGAAAGCTGGGATGAAGAGTGTTGTGTGTAAATGTGAGACATTAGCTGTACATCAGCTGACCTAAGGCTCGGTGCTAAAAGCTCACCGATATGAGCTCAGAGGGCAGACAGGTGTAGGGTGGGGGGGGGGGAGGGGTCTGAATGTTTACCCAGTTGTCTGGTGGCCTCGCTGGGTCTGGCCACACCACAGATCTCACACACATACTGTCACCTACTATACGCTGTACGCCCACACACACGCACGCCTCAAGTTGTTTACCATAGTATATATGCAAGTGCAACGCATAAACAGTTTGAGAAACGTGATAAACTAATTTAATAGAGTATTAAATAAGGTTTCTTAGTGTAATATTTGAAGACACTTTCACTATTATACATTACGATACTTTGCTTAAAGAACACTTTACTGAAATGCACATATATGATACATATAAACACTAAGTTTATGAGGTACACCCAGCTGAAATGAACATTTTTGGACAAAAACAGAACATGATAACCTTCATTAAGGTGGGTTATTTTTTGTTTTAGTTAGGTGCACCTTTTTAAACTGGAACGTGTTTAGTCGGTGCTTTTAACAAGCGCGTCTGTCTTTGCTTGCCCTGTTTGACTGTTTTGCCTGAAGCCTCGACAAGACCACAGCCGTGGTCCGCTGCTGCCAGGGAGACCCTGATCTGTGTTTACCAACCAGCGTTTGTGTTTACAGTGCTGTCACGGTGGGCAGGGATATCGCAGGAAAGTCAGGAGTGAACACCTACACAAGGTCAGGTAGCAGTTTCAGTTTGCTTTTGTTAGCCTGCTCCGATGGTCGTGTTGTTAGCCGGGCCAACAGTACTACATAAAAACAACCACCTCTGTGCCGTTGGATCAGAGCAGAGCATTGCGGCGTCCCACCACCACAGCGGGACTGGGTAAACTTCAGCAGGACATCTGGTGCCCCCCGTTCTCTCCTCTTTTCCCCATCTCCCTCGTCTCCTTGCCTCAAATCAGACCACAACACCACACACCGCAAAAAGTCATCTGGTGTCCATTCGCCTCCCACCTGTGAGTGCGTTTGGCTTCGCTGCAAACAAAGCATTGTGGCATGCGAGAGGCTACGTCTAAACAGCTCAGCCTCGCTATCTGGCTTAATCTTCGGGTGGAAACTATGCGTGCGTTGCCAGGGTTATGGGTCATCTCCATTTCAATTCATTAAATTGCACGGAGGCGTTGAGAATCCGCCGTAACAAACTGACCACAGCTGATGGCATACCTCTTCTCCATTTTGAATTGCCGAAGTGGAAAGAATTGTAATGGTGCCGACCCAGGGCTTAGCGGCTGGCAGCTCCGAGTGTACCCCTCCAGTGAGCCGAGGCGGTGCTGTGTCTGCCCAGCCTGCTGTCTCTCATCTGTCCTTGGTGGTAGGGAGGTGTGTGTGTGTTGGTGTGTGTGTATGTGCCAGTCTGTGCAGGACAGGTGTTGGCTGCCCCGAGGTCAGTCCAGATGCAGCTGGGGCACCTAGACAGGAGGACGGCTGGAGACCGCAAGTGACAGCAGGATGAATGAGCTTTGTTTTGTCCGGTTTTTTATTCCGACGGTGCAGCTTCGAACAAGGCCAGCCGCGGTGGTCAGGTGGCGTAACGGCTGGCTGCTCTCAGCGGGACGTGCGACAGCCGCAAGTATCTTGCAGACAGGCTCGGAGGCTGTTTGGGTAAAGGAGCTAAGACTAAAGGAGCCACAGTGAGGTCTGCAAGCCTGCAAACACAAACAGCACCCTACCCCCTCTGTGAAGTGTTAAGTGGCCGGATATGTTGGGTGAATGGGACACAGGTGTCTGGGCCGCGCTGTGTGTGCCTGGCCAGAGGTCCATGTTTGTTTTCTCTCTGTAATGGCCTCCAACTCTCTGCTGCAACTCGACCAGAGCTCATTGGCTCTCAATGGGCCGGGGTGGAGGCCCCCTCTTTTCTTGGTTCTTTTTTTTTTTTTTTTTCTTCTCCTGTGTGACTGAGCATTAGATGAATGACAATAATCTGATAATGAAATTCAATAACACAATGCTGAGGCTACACATTGACCAAGACCGGTCCTTTTTTATTTTATTTTTTTTAAGATCGTTCCTCCTTTATTCTTGCCTGTATCCCTCCTGTTGCCTGTGATCTACTCCAGCAATGTGGGCGTTTGAAGTTGTCAAGACTCTGGCTTTACTGTTGAGTCCTCAAAGTGCTTATGTGACAGGTTGAGAAGAGCTGGAGGGGAGTAATGTGAGTCCCACAGCCTCCATCTTCTACGCCCTCGTCTCCAACTTGCCTCCCGCACACAGGCGTCAATGCCACTCAGCCACCCATTGGTTGAGTGACCGCCTAAAGGTGAGCTATGGATTATGAGGACACACACACACTGCCATCACAACCCCCCTACTGTGCGTCCCAGGGGAGTGCAGCAGGGTGAGGTAATGGGTTGTTAACCCCTCAACCACCTCCATGTTTGGACGTTGTACCGTCAAGCAGTGGCCGCTATCACCACTCTGATCTGATTGTTTGAGAAAACCTGTGGCCTCTCCAGATGGCGAGGCCTCTGGGCTGGTTTATGATAACCATACACTTAATAACTGGCCCACATAACGCGTTCCCAGCTTCCTGACCCCCCCAACCCCCAACCCCCCCAAACAAACTCTGCTGCTCTCATTCCTCGCCGCCACCCTCTGTGCTATTGTCTCTTATGCCTTCTCCCGAGTGCCCTGTTTCATTTCTTCATTTCACTCATCTTTTCAAATTCCAGAATCCATTTTTTTTTTTTTTTAAGTCCCCCAGGCACAACGGGTGACGGCTAGAGACGGTGCAGCAAATTAAGTTTGGTCCCCTTCTTTCGCTCCCCTTGGATGTGGGCACGATGGAGCAGTCGGAGGAGACGACGAGCAAAGAAATCTGGAGGAAAAAGCCCATTTCCCATGCATTACTGTCTCTTTGCTCGGGGGCTATAGTGGAGAAACACCAACACCTCTATAACGCCTTTATTTTCTCTCCTCTCTTTTCTTTTTTCTTGCTCCCTCTCCGTCTCGCTCTCGCCGCCGCCTAACCTGAAGGTCTCTCTGCTCTTGCTACCACTGCTAACACAATCTGACCCAGTTTATTAGTTTGGGTCTAGTGAATCATTAATCGAGGTTATCTAACTGTTCTTGTAATGATTCCGCTGTGACTCGCGTGTTGGAGCCTCCCCACGTTGGGAGCTGATCAAGGCTTGGGCTTCTCGCTCCATACATTTGTACTCTATCATAACCATCTTGCAACAAAAAAAAAAAAGAAGAAAAAAAAGCACCGACCCTCAAGCTAGACTATATGTTTAATAGGTGTGCCATGCACTGTAATATGTCATTGTGTCAGCGCACAATACGAGGACTAAGTGCACTGAATGCAAATTAATCTTGTGGGATGGCAGCAGCTGAATAGAGTGCAGTTTTTGGGAAAGGAGGGGAGCAAAGGGAGGGACAGAAGGAGGGCTAATAGTGGCGACAGAGAGGAGAGGGGAGAGAAAAGAGCATGTGAGGAGGAGGAGGAGGGATGTGGGATTTAGTCATCGCCAGGCCCATTCATCATGCAATGCCTGCTGGGATGCGCTGGGGTCAGTCCCGCACAACACAATTACAGCCTGTTCTGGTGTGTTGTGCCCGGCTCCGGTCTGTTCCGACTATGTTCTGTTGTCTTTTGTTAGATTTCCTCTGTTCTACCTCTCTTGTTTTCCCCCTATCTCCCTCTCTGTCTCTGTCTCTCTCTCTCTCTCTTCTTTTTCTTCTGTTCCGTAGTTTTTGAACTCGCTGCTCGAGCTATAGCTAAATGATCTGCTGCTGTTCTTGGAGCAAAACATCTCAATTAGCTGAGCATTTGTTGTGTTCTCTGTCGGTGTCTTTGAATCTTAAACTCTCTCTTTTGTCTTTTGCAATTACTTGCCACATTTCTTTTTATTTATTGTTTTTCCCAACGATGTGGCGTAGCAGCTTTGCCGGGCTGCTGTACCATCCTTCTTCTTTCATCCACATCTGAATGGCAGCCGCTAGCTTGATTCGTGTGATTGACAGGCCTGGTTAGCATGGTGGCGTGAGATTCTAGTAAGCATGTTGTTTACCCGGCCTGCCTGACAGTCCTCTACGAGCCTACAGATGTTTCCAGATAGCTGTAAATATCTGCGGTGTGCTCTAATGTCAGTCGACAGCATATCTGATGATAAGGATATCTCTGTCTTCCTGTCCTTGGCTATTCTTCATGCGGCGCAAAAAGGAATTTTCCCCTGCCAGGAAACCTTTTAAGGTGGTCTGAAGGCCGAAATGAAAACATCACACGAGGATATCCAGCAGCATCGACGTCTGAAGGCTGATCCAGATATTTGTGTTAACATCATAGTGCATAGCGGGGCTTTATGTCGTCTTGCTGGCGTGATCTGTTTCTGTCACTTTGCTGAACAACAACACGACGCTGATCTGATCTCGTTTTGGAGCGTCTTGCTATAGTTTTGATTTGGCGCTTGAAGGAATAAACCTTTGTAAATTTGCCAGTTTTCTATAAGACCCTGTGAGTATTTTATTTTTAAAATATACATGATGGGTAGAATCCCACTGAACACACACACACACAAACCTGTGCGTCTTATTAACTGTGCAATTTACTGTCAGATGTGACACATTTTTCACATTTAAGAAGCTCGAACTATCAAATATACAATCAATTATCAAAATTCCTGTCATTAGTTGTTGGCGACTTATTGTTAACTACATGCCATAAACTACATGATAGCATCTGCAAATATTAATTGGATCAGGTCGAGTTTCATCTCGTGTGTTTTATTTATGTTTTAGTTAATGAGTTAAAGGTTCCTGCTTTGTTTTAAAATGTAATGATGGATGCTAGACATTTGGAGGACAAATTCTGCTTTTAATTAATGACATCGTTACAACAACTGGTCATATGTCGTCATATATCACGTTCATTATGCTGAATTGTTATGCAGTTGAAGCTGCCTGTTGTTTTTCTATTCTGAGCCTCGTATGTAATTTGGATGATTAACCTGCCAAAAGCAAATCCTTGGAATGACGAATACTTCCCGGTGTTCGTGGAGAAACGTATCCTTGGCATAAACAAGCTGTTTATTAAACGGCATGTGGACCACGGGGGGAACCTAGCTTTTTCCTAGCTTGTGTGTATCTGCGCAAATGACTTCCAGTAGTTGTTGAAGGATTTCTCGTAACTGAACAGAAGACAAACACACCCAAAGGGCCCAGGAGTTCACTTGCTCGCTAAGGATGCATTGGGTGGTGGCTCGGCTTGACGAGAACTAATAGGCAGCCCAGAGATTGACTGAAAGAATGACTAATTGTGGCCAGAAAATGCAACAGCTTAAAGAATGGAGCATCTGGAAGCGATTTTTGAAACAACGGGATCGTCTCCAGCAGGGCTCCATGTCAAACTGTATGGAGGCTCCTCCTTCCCCCGACTTCCTTGAGTCTCTCGGCCTCCCGAGGCGAACTCGGTAAGGAGTTGGATGACAGGATGATTGACTTGGCGTTCTCTGATGTGATATTCATCTTAAAAACTCCGCACTGAACCTCGTGCATACTCGAGCTGTTGGTGGATTGGCAGAATGAGGCTTTTGAGGGTTTCATAGACCCTGACGGGGTAAAACCACATCCCTATTCCAGTCGTGTCAGCTGTGGATTTTTACTGAATGATATCATTTATCGTTTACAGGTCTAACCCCGATCTGAAAGACTTATGATCCTATGAAGGCAAAATGAAATCAAACATGTATTGAAATACAAAATGCCTTATTAAACAGTAGACTTCTTTTTATAATTGGCCACAGCTCAAATCAACAGATAAGCCAAGTGTCTTTAATTAGGCTCTTTTTTTTTAATATATCCCCTAAACCTGTCCGCATCACCGGGGACGAGCTCTAACCACATCCCGTGGCCGGGTTGCCAGGAACACCTGCTCGGCGCCTCTCCAACCTGCAGACGCGGCGGCCTGTCTGTCATCGAGTTGTCTTTCGTGTGCCCTAATGAAGCTGGGAAAGATGTGACGACATGCCTCACATTTCACTCTTCACCTAATTGTGTTGATGTGCAGGCTGATATTAGCGTGGCGGCGGCGGCGGTTAATCTTCCCTGTGAGAGGAAATGGCGGAGTCATCAGGGGGATACGCCGCCGCTAATTAGACTTGTGTACGCTTCCGCGTATGAGAGAGGAGAGTCAGGGGGTGAAGTGAGACGGAGCGGGAAAAGAAAATGTCCCTTTTAAAAGTTTTTTTTCTTCTTTCTGTATCGATTGAATGGGCGCCAAAAGTTGCTTCAAAAAACCTATGTTGAATACGCGGCGGCGTCTTTGAATGTCACGCCGCTTAATGACGGCATCCGCTTTTTGACAACTTGAGGGGGTAATACTCAACATTCATTACAAGCCTGACATTTTCCTCACCCGGTGAAACACCATCTTGGAGAGTCTGAAATTAAAGTCATGTTGAAGTTGCACTGAGAGCGAATGGCCCACTGGTACAAAGATGCTGTTTTTTGACTTCATCTTCCCCCGAGGAAAGCTGTTAGTCGTTTTTGACTGATTAGGGCCCCAAGCCACCGCCTCTCAATTAGACCGAAGACAAAGCTCCAACCTTTTGCTGGTGGAAAATCAGAAGTAATGAATTAGTGATAAAGGTATTTAAGACAACACCATTAGCGGGCGCTGCTGGGGAGGAGGTGGACTGGCTTTTCTTCCTCGCAATTTGCAGACGAGCTAATTTGCAGTCTAAACGAATACAAGTGAAATGCTTTGGATTTCTTTTTCATTTTCTCCCCCTTTTACCTCCTCTGCTTCTTCTCACTCCCAGCCTCCGGCTACTGGTGACAGTAATATTAACCTCATCTGCGCTGCGCTGTCCTCACGTGCCCTACAAGTCATCTCTCGTGAGGGATGGTCAAACCGCTCTGCCGCTCAGGGTCTCAAACCTCGGCGGAGCTCGTAAATGCATTATGACTGCATCGCTCGGGGGTGGGGAGGATCAAATAATATATTAAGATTATGTTGCGATCCGTCACGCCCCACTTGGGTTCGCGAAGTACTATGCCAGCGAAAATATTTTGCAGAGTCATACTGTCATAGGCGTTTTTTGTTTCCTTCCAAAGGCCGCCCGAGGCCTTGTTTGATTTAGTTTTGTATTCTGACCCATCGCAAAGACATCCACACCGCTCCCCCGCTCCATATTGACCATCAGCACACAGACGCGGTGTGCCTATATCCATCTGGCTGATAGTGACACTGTTGACCACAGTCGGGTCCTTTTCTGTTAGTGGAGGGAACTCAGTCCTGTCACCTGAGGGATAAAGTGCATGGTGGAAACTTGTATCCTCTGAGGTATGCGGGGCAAATGCATGGCCTCCGTTGGTTCAGCTGTTCGCCAACAGGGAGGCCACCGTATGTCTCCGTCTGTGTTATTGGAGGAGTTATAGAGCTGGGATTGTGCTGTGGTATTTATGGTTTGCTTTGCTCTGAGGTCACCGTGCCTCTTTAAATCACAGTTTTGTGTCGTTGTGGGGTGACTGTATTTAACCGTGTAAATAAATGGTATTTAACCAATTTCAACCTCCTTGGAGATCTTGTGGAATAGAGGATCTATTCCACAGCAAAGAAAAGGGGTTTGTCCCACGATGGTTCTTCTTTGACCTCTCGTATGACATTTTTCAAAGACACTGGTTGGTGGTTGTGGTTTTGTTGGACATAGTGGCTCAAAGCTCTCAAAACGAAGCAAACCCTAATTACTGTTGCAAAATAGTTTTTTTTTTTTTGCCCACACACATCGGATAAAATCCACCAACGATGAACTCCCAGCTCTTTGCAGTATCTTTTATAAACGGAATAAAATTAAACAGAATCCATCAATTTACAGTTTTTTAATTGAACTGGTATTTTAGGATCTTAACCCTCAACCCTTAGAGAGGAAAGGTTAAACCTCTTCTAACAGGCTGCCTTGACTGCATTTCATTTTTAAAGCAAAGCGAATACCGTATGTTTCTATCGAGCATTTCCAACCGTCTCAGAGGTCATTGGCCTCATCAGCTGCGTTGCACTAGAAGCCTGGTGCTTCAGATAAAGCCAATGTCTCTTTGACCTTGGTCTATGTTCACAACCACCTCAGCACTTTCCCTCACCTGCTTCCGTCTTCTTCCCACGATTATGGTCGGATCTCTGTGTAAAAACACCTGCAGCCATCACCTTACCGCAGCCCCCACCGATCAGGTGACGCTACGATGACTTCACCCTTCATAATACGATCCAACCTTCCTCGCCGTCCCTCTTTTGCTCTCATCAGCTGCTTGCCCTAATTACACGAGGGTGATTTCAATAAAGTTACCGTCGTCCTCTCACTCCATTAGTTATATTAACACTCGGATTCCTGTCCCGGAGTAGTCCATCTCCCCCTCCGCCTTTCACCGAGGGGGGGCGATCCTCTTCTTTTCATGGATCTGTGTAACCTAGTTACTGAGGCCCAGCAGGGGAGGCCAATCAATTAATGAACAAAGGAGCCTGCTCGCTGAGCAGCGGCGTGAGTCTGGGACTATAAACAGGGTGCTCCCAAAACATGGTCGCTGTCATTTCAGTGCTCATCTGATGGATGTTGTTTTGCTTTGTTGTTCTGTCTATGAGTGCTATTTCAGAAGAGCCTCACGCCAGCGGATGCTGCTGCGTTACCTGTTCAGAAACACCAGCAGCCAATATTTAGGTGTCGGCTATTAAGAATTCATAGTGAAATTACTGAAGGAAGCAATGAACATGGAACGTCTAGCCTGTTAAAGTACTTTGAGAAGGGCCTGAAGGACATTGTCTGATCTTCATTTTATATATTTTTTATTTTGAGTGGTCTGTAATAAGACAGTCGCTGATTTTCCAACCACCTTTTTATGTTATTTATATTTTAAATGTTTATTTTATCGATTGTGTGCACAAAAAGAGAGCAGTGAAAATGATGGACTTGAACATTTTTTTCATCATCATCATTATGTTCCATCATAACTGAGATGTAGGTCAATGGAATGGCATTTTCTGCCACCCTGTAATGAAAACTTCGGAAATGAAACCGCTGCTTCCCTCCGACAAAATACGGAGCCGAGCTAACAAATTAGGTATGTGCCGCGGTCAAAGGTTAAACGTCCACATTCAGTGATTCTGATCAGTCTCCCGCGGCAACAGGCAGATCTGCACGGACAGCCCTCCTCTTCTGCACACCTGTGCTCTCTCCATCTTTCACCACTTTCTCATCCTTCCCTTTTCTCACTATGTCTTTTCATCTTTTTGGATCCCCTTTTTCCCCCCTTCGCCTCATCTTCTTTTTTTCCCCCTCCACATCCCAAAGTTCCACCCCTCATTCTGTCCTATATTTTTTTCTCCAGCCTCCCGGTCTCTCCTGTCATCCCTTTTTTTCTTAATCCGGCTATTCGTCCCTAGTGTTGCCCTCCCCGGAGTTTCCAGCTCCGTCTCCCTGTGTGTGAGATCAGGGAGCAGGCTGTTGTAACAAGCTGTTGAATAATGTAAGCAGCGCAGGGCTATAGGCCAGAGTTTCAGTTAACCCTTTGATCTCTGATCACACAGTGTGCGAGGCGGACACAACGTAAATGACAGCTCGACAGCAGGGCGAAGCAGCCCCGAAGGCTTCCGTCTTCCTCCAACCTCTACCTAAAGGCTAAAGTTCCCCCATCCGGTTTCATTGTCACGGCCTTTGTAAGCAAGAACACAGCAAGCGTCCCTAGCCTTTTGTTATTCTAACGCTGATGTATAATTAAAGGGTTAGAAAAGGCAATGCTGAATAATTGATACCGGAGCAAAGATGTCGTGGCATCCTGAACCTTATCGTACTTAGTATTTTTACCTGCAGTGCAGATAAAAGAGTCACCCGTTTTTCTTTCATTCTGGCCGTCTAGTTCAGTCTGCAGTGATTCACCGTGGCACCGTCTCCTCTCCCGTGACTGACGAGCTATTATCATTATTGCATCCAGCCTCATCTCACCTTTTTGTGTGTACTGTGAAGTGTCAAAT
Organism: Eutrigla gurnardus; assembly: GCF_963514095.1. NCBI lineage: Eukaryota > Metazoa > Chordata > Actinopteri > Perciformes > Triglidae > Eutrigla > Eutrigla gurnardus. The sequence continues at coordinate 23,167,086 of NC_139919.1, read as the reverse complement.
CACAAGGCAAAGAGACTCAAAAATAGTTGTATTAAATCCTGAACAGAAGTGCAGTTTGTGTGAGTGTGTGTTACCAATTTGTATCAATAAACTGACCTAGTCGCGCATTTCCAATCTCAAAAAAAAGCTGAGCCAGCACACACAATCTCATTAACCCTTTTGTAATCAATACAGATTCCCCTCTCCTTAAGTGCTTCTAGTTAACTTTAGAGCCTCATATCCCGAGGCTAGGGTGTATTGATCGGGCCGATTGGAAGTTTCCCTTCAGGAGGTGAAGGATAGCAGCAGGACTGGGGATGTTTTGGCAAGAGAGGAGAAGTGGAGTGGGTCTTCATGGCTGGATCAGCTTACTACTTCCTCCCCCCACACACCTGTTACAGCCAGCGGGAGGGAAAACACCCACCAATCCGTGTGTATCTGTGTGTATCTCTGTGTGTGTGTGAGAGAGAGACAGAGAGTGGAAACGGCTGTTTGTGTGCTCAGGAGAGCAAATGGTTGAGAGGCGTATCAAATGAGAAATGTGTTACATAGGGTTTATGGTGACAGCGTGTGGCTGGACCGCATTGACTCTGGCAGCTGCTGGCTGGTTATGGATGGGCGGCGGGAGACAGACATTAGATTTTATATGGCTAACGCGCTACATGACAGTCTGCTTTTTCAGTTTGGGCGCTTGGACCCGTAACCCCGCACCTAGCACTACGAAAACGTGCACACGTACACACGCCGTTAAACTGTGTGTAAAATGTGTGTGTGTGTGTGTGTGTGTGTGTGTGTGTGTGTGTGTGTGTGTGTGTGTGTGTGTGTGTGTGTGTGTGTGTGTGTGTGTGTGTGTGTGTGTGTGTGTGTGTGTGTAATGCTGCACAGTGATATTTAATACGTAGCTCTTACATGCTTCCCTTGAGCTGACAGGGAAAACAGCATAGCTCTCTTCCCACATAAATACACCTCTCTGGTCTGTTTCCCTCTTTTAAATAGAATAATGAAATATGGCTTTGATCTGAACTAGTTGTGTTCCAGGACATACACCATGCATGCAGCGCTGTGGAGGCTTGACCCCGTGCACTGGCCCCAGCTTCCCCCTTCTGTAAACCGATATTCGCTTGTGTATATGTGTGTGTGTGTGCTTGTGTGTGTGTGTGTGTGCGCGGTGTCACGGTAGGATACACAGCAGCTGTAGAGGCGTCAGTGAAGAGAGGAAATGGGAAGAGCGAGCACACCAGACAGAGCCCAGATAGACCTGTCAGCTCAGTGACACCCACGCATGCCTCACCCTCTGGTCCAGGGCGGGAAGGGTGGAAGGGGAAAGCGGCGTGGATGGCGGCAGGTAGAGCGCTTCAGCGAGGGGCTGAAATAGACACTGAGTCTTGACCAGCTGCAGTTGACACTAAAGCTGGGGAAAGGATAAAGGTGAGGCGTGGTGGAGCCATGTTTATTTTGAGGAACATGGGGAGACCTGAGTGGATAGGAGACCTGGTGGGCACAATGCCCAACAAAGAATTCCCATTTCTTCTTTTTTTTAATCCACTAAAAGACTAAACACGAACAAATATAAAACACCAGAAGTGTTTATCCATCTGGGGTTATTATCTAGTAGTCGTCTGTCTGGTAGCAATTACAGGGTTATGACTGAGGAGGTATTTCTGTATCGGCACATGGACAGACTCTTTGTCATGTTTCATGAACTGCAAGTTTAGAGTCCTGGAGCCAATTCTGCGTTGTATTGAGGTCTGGACCCCGTCACTTTAGGACATTAACGTTGTTGCGTTTAAGCCATTCCTGTGTGGCTTTTAGCCTATGTTTGGAAAACTGACGGCTTGCTGAAACATAAATCTTCTGTCAGACTTCTGCAGGTTTTCCCATACGCTCTTGCTGCATTTATTTTACCCTCTTCCTCTACAATTGTTCGAGGTCACGCTGCAAGGAAGAATCTCCAAAGCATTGCATTTTTTTGTCTCATTGCACTATTAAGTCGAATTCAGTTTTGCTTCAAAGTTTCCCCGCATGCCTTCTGGCAAACACTAGCCGAGGTGTCATGTGAGTTTTATTTTAACAGGGCCTTTCTCTTTACCAGTATTCTATAAAATAGGACCGCTCTATCCCTCAGGCAGACGTTTTTGAATGCACAGTGTCTCCCACGGGCTCCTTTAGTGGATGTCACAGCAGTTTCCCTTTAATGCCCAGAGATGCTCCGTTTTTTTGAGGATGGCTTTTTCTCTGTAAATGCACAGCTGTGCCTTCTGTAATGACTGCACTTACTGTACTACAAGGGATAATTCAACGTCTGTTTTCGGGTATTTGTTTTGAATATTCCCTTTGACCTCATAATGTGGTTTTTGATAGGAAAATGTTTGCCTTTATATATCATCCAGACACAATTAACATTGTCTTAATTTCAGAAACTGTTCTGATATTAATATAATACCACATATAGAGCTTATACATATGGAATCTTACGTTTGTCATGGAATGTCTGTGTAGAGCCAGCTTATATTTTTTGATACATTTGTCGATTTTCTGAAAAATCCTGTTTTCAGTTGAATTAATCTCCTACAGCAGCAAAGAAACAGTGTGAGGGGGTGAATACTGCCACGTTGGATTAAAGGAGAATGTAGCAGAGCTTGACTGTGGTTGTGTTTTTTTTTTTTTTTTTTTTTAAACGCGACTGAGGCAGAAAGTATGAGAGAGATGGAGAGAGAAGAGAAAAGCTGGGGCTGATCCTCAGTTTGAAAAAAAAAAAAAAACACAGGGTCTGTAATAGGATTCATGACTGGGGCTACAATTGGGAGTGTAATTATTGTTATTGCGATAAACCAATCATGGGGCTGGGTATTTCTCTACATTTGGAGTTTTCATACATTTTAGTGCCTGCAATTACTGCAATGGGGGCACGTGTCAAGTGTGCACTGTTTGTTTATGTAAAAACATACAGAGGACAGCACACATTTCCACTTCAATCCGTTTTATCTGTAGTTTTTGATTGGTCTTTTGAAAGCGAGCTGCTGATTATGAGCACGTTTTCATGCAGGAGGAAAAATCCTATCCGTTTGATCTCGTAGGCAAAAATATGGGCAGCACAACAGAATCTCATCTCTTGTGTCAGCTATTCTTTCGCACCGTGATATTCCCATGGGAACAGCATTTTCTGCTGCGCGAATCGCCGTCAGATCAGTGCGGGCCGTTTTCTTATCTGGACATGAAAGAAGGGAAGATGGGAGAGGGAGGTGTAATAAAAAATGGGGAGGGGGGGGAGAGAGACAGGGCTCCCCCGGGAACGATAATACCTGAAATGCACTGGGCGGCCTCTGAATCCAGCTCATCATCATTTCATGAGCAGGTATTGTACTTATCCCCGTTACAATCCGAGACGCATGCCCCCGCTCGGCAGTTTCCCCCCCTTCAGTCCCTCCCTGATTGATCGAATAGATTAGTTGTATTGTTTATGTGTGTGCCGCAGCCTGTGTTACAGCATGCCCGGGGAGTTTATTATTAGCTTGATCGCTTTCTCTTATTCATCTGCTGGTCATCACCAGCGTTGTTGTTGTTGTTGTTGTTTGATAGCATCTCTGGTTCACGTCAGGTCAGCAGATCCGTTATTGCCGTTCCGCTGCAGGTGTAAAAGTCTTAATAAAACTGTTGTGCTGTAGTCGGAGATACTTTGCGGCTCCGGATGGGTTTTTTTTTTTTTTTTTCCACTGAATAGGCAGTTGATTTCATCCGTAGACCCTGCAGTATGAAACCACACTGACAAGCATGGTTATCTCTGCTTGCCCCTTCCACTCAGAACCCCCCCGAGTCCCACGCTCACTCACACATTCACTCACACACACACACACACACACACACACACACACACACACACACACACGCAGAGACGTGCCTTATCCACGAGCAGTGTGACTTTCACCTCTGAGTGATGCCCATTGTCTGTATAAGGAGAGACCCATTACGGATCCCGAGTCCCAATGGAGACATTGTGCTGGCCGCCATGCTCCCTTGTCCTTCAGCGGCGTCCCGAGATGACAGTAGATAAACAATGTGAACAAACAGTCACTCCCACCAGCATTGATCGGGCCCCCTCGGCCCCCCCTCCCCTCACCAACAACGCCACATTGATTCCACCTACACTCAATTTATATGAAAGAGCCCGTGCCCCACCTCCCTTTTCTACCAGGACTGACAAAAATGATGAATGACCCTCTCCTTCCTCCCTCTGCCACCACCTCCCCGTGCCTCGCGCTGGCTGTCCGAGGCGCTACAAGCCTATTTCTCCTCTCAGAAATCCAATAGACTGAGGGGGCCCCCCCTTTTCCTCGGAAGTGTATGTACCCTTTTTTTTTTTTTGCAGGGAGACGGTGGGGGTTATTCATTGCCTCAGGTCTTTCCTTTTAATTTCCACACATAAACATGCCACTGCTGTAATTTCAGGCCTGCAGGATATCCATATGCATGATGTCAAACCAATCAAAAAAGACTAAAGGAGTACATTATTTTGAATTTCGGGTTGCACACACGCCGTAGGATCTCGTCTCCCGTGGCTCGCTGGCTAATAGTCTGCGACGCCACTCAAAGATGAAATCGTACACGGCGCCTCCAAAGTGGGGTCAATTATTTCTCTTTCTCTGATTAATCCACCGCGTAGTCGCATGAATTGCAGTTAATTAAGACGCGACAACTTTCCTCGTTCGGATCCGTCATAATTTGTGAATTGGTAACGGTCTGACCGAGAATAGAGTTTCAGCTTAGTATTCTGTATATATGTATTTTTTTTCTTTGTTCCTTGACTGCAGAATACAAATGATGTCTTCCATGTTTTTTTTATTTTTTATTATTATTGTACAGATCCAGTGTCCCCATGCTTGTAAATGGGGCACAGAATGTCTATAAATAGATATACTGTGGAAGCGAGCGCCCGGTGGTTATCAGCACGAGGGGGCGGGGTGGTGTACATGCGTGTGCGCTGCTGTTTTTTTTCTATATGTGCTGCGTCGAGGTGATCGAGGCTATTGATGAAGGTGTTGGTTTCCGCTCTCGCCAAGTCCATCTCACCACCCAGACGGGTAATACCATTCAGGAAAGTCTCCATTTCGCATCTCTGCATCGGTGCCTAATGACCCTTCCTCGCTTCGTCTTCCTTCGCCACAGTTTTCCCATGGCTCCCACAGCTCATCCACACTGCTTCTCACACTGTGAGGTAATCCATTTTACACTTACGCCAGTCTCAGATTCCTCCTAGATCTGAAGAGGAACGGGGAGGTTCGGGAGCCTCGTCTAAGATGAAAAAGAATCCGCGATTTGCCATGTATATTTCATTCTCTGCCCTGTGTTTTTATTCATCTTGGTCCAAATAGTCCCCACATAATCTAAATATATATATTTATATAAAACTATGAATGCGTTATCATGCCATTATGCCTGTGCCTGCTCGGGTTTTCTTGGCGGAGGGTGATCAGTGTCGACGGGATCTGACAGGATCTCCTCTAATGGACGTCTAAGTGTGGGATCCGGCTCTGCCAATAGAAAGTACAGCAGTGGTACAGAAATGCCCCAATTCTCTCTAATTGTCATTGAACACTCTTTAGCTGTCATTCCATTCTGCTCATAATTGCTCTTAGGAACAAGATTGCACTTGTCTGGATTTGAAGACGAGCCTCTGCCTTTTTTGCTCCCATTACTGTGTCAACGAATAACATTGGCATCATTTCAATTACGACAGCGCTGGGGCCGAGGTCTTCAAGTAGGGCCTTGAGATGTAATTGGAGGGGCACGGGCGGATGGAGGAAAGGCGTTTTTTTTTCCTTCTTCTGTGAAATTGCCTCAGTCTTGGGGACAGTAAATTGAGGTGCTGAAAAATGATGTGATAATTCAGCCGCATGGTTCGGTAGGGAGGGGAATGGTCTGAAAGTCACTTTCCCGGAGAATTAGAAGGCAAAACTACATTTCCCTTCAGAGTCCTCTGTCCTTCACGCAGTGGCATGAAAATGAATTGATGAGACGGCGGGAGAGGGAAGTGTCGGGTCGGTGTAAATGTTTGCAGCGAGAACGAGGCCCGCCCGCCCGCTTGTGCATTCAGATTGGCTGAAGGGTGGGAGGCTCGAGCGGAGAGTGAAAATACGGCGCCACGTTCCACGCTATTTCATGGCCTAAGCCTTTAATCGCGGCAGCGGCAGCCACAATGGATGCATAAAATGGAATTCAAATTTCAGATTGATTGATTCTATATTGACGAATGCCAAGGCTGACTTAAGGAAAGAAAAAATAAAATAAAATATAACCTCTTTAAGAAGGCGAGTCCTTGCTCCTCTCATGTGTCTGTTTGTTGCTTTTTAGATGTGCTTCAAAAGAAATATGAAAATTTGTGCTTGTTTGAAGTTTAATCTCTGGCAGGAGAGGGTAGGAGGCTGAATGCAAATACAGAAATTTGCTTTAGCTCTGCTTCTTACAGCTGGTGGTGGAGACGTGCAGCGCAGCGGTCTCACAGCAGCATTTGTGCACCAAGCCGAGGTGTAAAGATGCATTCCAGCCTCCCCTCAATACAATGTTCACTCCTCGCCGTCATTGCTCTATTGTGTCTTGTTCCTTTAGTCCCTTCAAGGCCTCTCATGCGGAGCTGGCATAAGCACATTTGGTACTGTTTGCGGTGTCGAGATTAACAGGATTACAGATTACGGATTACACTGGCGTCATTGTTACCCACTCTTAACCTTGACCCGTGCCCCCGGTGTACAATTCCGTCGGACCCAAGTAGTTTGTTTGTCTCTTGTGAGGCCTGTGAGTGTTTGCACAAAAGCTCAGTAATATTTGCTCAGGAATAAAATGGGGAACGGGCCACACGGGCTTTGTCATCGGATCATTTGGATTCTTCTAATGAGTCTTTGGAGTCCGTCCCACGCTGTGATCCGGCCACCGCGGTCCACGCCGACGAGGACGGAAACGTGACAACAACGGTAGCCTTTGAAGAGTTACCCTCCCTCCGTTTCCGGTTGCATTTTCTCCCCCGTTGCCATGGAGAACGTGTTGTTGCCATGGCTCATGGTCATTGAACACATAGGGTCATAGTTTATTTCTGTCACTCGATGGCAGGGAGGGGGGGTAACTGTTGGGTCCAGCCCTCCTTTTTAGAAAGTTTATTTGTCGAAGGGATCACCCACGGCTTGTCTGCCTCTGGTTGACGGTGTTAATGTAGTAATTCCCCTCACAAACCCTGGGACACTTGGTGTTATTTACGCTTTAAAAGTGTTAGGGAGGGAGGGAGGGAGGGAGGGAGGCAGGGGGACACAGGACATGTGAGGCTACATATGGCCAACCGTAGCTTTGTTTATCCAGAGAGTTGTTACAGCTGAGGACCAGGCGTTCCTCATCGTCTCTCATTAATCTAGCAGTGTGGTTCTGGCATGCTTCCCATGATGTGGAGGGAGCAGGTTTTAGTGACCACCCACCCCAAGGAAAAGCATTAGTCTGTCCTCTCGGCCGTCACCTGCCATTGTTTATGCCTCCACTTCATCCTGTCACCATCTTTCAGCTGCTATAAAATAACGAGGGGACTATTTTAATTGATGTTTCCAAAGCCTTGAGATTGATGGTCGCCTTAGGGTTGAATTTCTCGCTCAGTTCCGAACCAATCTGTTTTTTTTTTTAACTTGGTAGTTCATGGTCATCTCGTCTTTTCCTCTGCTTTTGTCCCTCTTCTCCCTTTGCTTTGCTGCTTTTTTTCCTCGTAGTGGTGTTTTCCACCTCTCTTAAAGGAGACTTTTAATCCATGTGTGCATATACTGCACTCATATTCTATGAGCTTTCCATTGAGAATATAAACGGTTGGCCATCAGACACACATTAGTCTCCGTCTGCCTCTCCCTTTTTATGCACAAGTTAAGACACAGACTCTCTCAGACAGACTCTTGTCCTTCTGGTTGCTCTTTACCTCAGGTGTGTCTTCTGTCTACCTCTCATTAGCTAAGCATGAAATATTCATGTTCCCGTTTCTTCCTCGACTTCTGTGCATCCGTTATTCTGGAGGAAGGAGGGGGGAGATGTTTGTGATTGTGCCTCGGCCTCTTCTAAGGTATACATTAGGTGAGATGGGCATTCACAGCAGCGGTTGAGATCCATTAGTCATCGTTCCCTTTAGTCAGGGCTATATCCTCATCTCCATTATAGTAATGTATTGTACTCTGTTTTAGCCGGCCCAATCTCAAAGCTGTAGTTTTGCACTCGAAGCTCTCTCTCTATTTGTGTCAGCTGCTCTCTCACTCCCCCTCTCAGGCTGTCACCTTGTCCCTCTCCCTTCCTGTTGGTTGTAGCGCTCTGTATTTCCGTTTGGAGGTCATCACTGGTAGGCGGTCATCGCTGCTCGCTGTGAGTTGGGCAAGAAGCGAGGTTTTCAATTAACAGGAAATCACTTTCCTATATCAGACACAACACGTCTCATTCATGTGCACGAGGGCGGCGTTGCATATTCAGGAGGTGGTAGACCGACAGAAGAAGACCTGCTACTGAAAAGTGCAGGTTGTGCAGTTAAAACAAAAATTAGTTTTGGAAATATTTTTATGAGGAAGGAAATGCATTTAACGTGTTTGTTACATATCAAAGATGCACCCGTTTCTTTTTTTTTCTTAGAAACAATGAAAAATCTGCAGGACATCTTTAATTGATCAGCTGTTTAAATGTAATATGTTTTGTTATTTGATACAAAAGAAGTTGTTTGGAAATGTGTGATATTAAAGAAATCAATTCATTGAAAAAAACAACAATAAACAGATTATATTGAATTATTGTCCAGTCCTCATACCTAGAATTTGGTTATAAGAAAACCTCTTTATTGGAAGTTTTATTTATTCTTCTATTTTTTTTATTTGTTTGCAAACTTTGCCCAAAAGACTTGAAAATACAGTTAAAAGTCCCCCCCCCCCCCCTGTCTTCTCTTCTGCTTCACCGTTTCCAGCAGCAGTCACTTCCTGTGGCTAATCATACTCTGATATGCCATGACACGAGCCCCGGCTCCCTCAGAAACAAACAAACAAGGCACCGGGAGGATCTTCAAGCGACCAGGGCTGTAGGCTTTTGTCTGCTCCTCTGTGATACATTCTCCGAACGCCCACTGCTTTTTCACAGCCTCTCGTTACATTAGACTCTGCCTCCCCGTAAAGAAGAAACTTGGACACGACTCAGAGAAAAAGTGTGATTTCATCCCCTGCACTCGCAGGGAGATTTAAGGCGTCCTGTTAAGCTTAGCTGGAAGGCTAGAGGGCGCAGAGCTGCTCGCCAGAATGCTGACCTTGATTACATTAAAGGGACACTATATGGGCTGAATTTCCCCAAAAGATAAATTTTTTTAAATAAGTTCAGAAAGCAAAGAATCATCTGGAGAGAATTCTGTAAGAAATAAGGTACGAAATGTTCTGAAGTTTATCTCCTTTGTGAAAAATCAATAATGGTTGTAGGTGGATGGTTGCAGCTAGGATTCACAGTGCTGAGCATAGCGTGGCCTCTCTTGTATTTTTAATGTTACTTACCTTTAATTAAACCTTGGTTTATTGTGCTACTAATAAACCCTTTTGATGGGATGATCAAATCCATTTTACGTCTGATTTCTGTCTGATGAGTCTTGATGGGTTTGGTTGTCGCTGTTTAATGTCTTTGTGCTGAGAGGGGTGTGACTCTACTCTGGTATCTAGGGCTTTATAAATGTGTGTGTGTGTGTGTGTGTGTGTGTGTGTGTGTGTGTGTGTGTGTGTGTGTGTGTGTGTGTGTGTGTGTGTGTGTGTGTGTGTGTGTGTGTGTGTGTGTGTGTGTGTGTGTGTGTGTGTGTGTGTGTGTGTGTGTGTGTGTGTGTGTGTGTGTGTGTGTGTGTGTGTGTGTGTGTGTGTGTGTGTGTGTGTGTGTGTGTGTGTGTGTGTGTGTGTGTGTGTGTGTGTGTGTGTGTGCCTCGATAGCTCTCCATCTTAATGGACGGAGCATCTCCATGCAAATGTAATGATGCTCCGTCCCGTTTCTCCACCAGGCCTCTAAATGGAGAAGCCATGTATTTGTAAGTGACTAGTTCACACTGTTCTCACGCTGCATCTTGTACTTTTCTCACTCTGCTTGATGGAGACCGACTAAAAGGCTGGCATATTATGATAGGTCTGCAGAGGGCATGGGGACGTATATTGAGTGCGATGAGGGGGTTTTTCTCCCGGAGTAATGGATCCCAGTGTTGCCAGGTCTGTCCGTCTGTCACCTCCATGCACTCCTATTCTCTTGAATTTGCTCCCCTTCCATCAGCCGTCTTCCCCTCCCTTCTCCTGCTCTCCATTTTGGTCTTGATGCCGTTGAGGATTTTGAGAGAAATGGAAGGAGAGTGTCCCCGCGGGTGACGGCTTCACTTGTATGCAGTCGCACAGTCCTACTGGACTGAGTCGGGAATTGGCTCGCCTCGAGGCTTTGTTGTCACTCACTTCCTGCCTATTGATTGTGTGGAGGCTCCGTGAGCGAGTGTGTTTTTTGGTTGTTTTTTTTTTGGTTGCACACGGGTTAGGCGTGTGTGTGTGTGTGGAGGGGGGGTGAATTGGCAGCTCTTACTTTGTGTAGGTGAATGCAAGGACTACTTTGGAGTGAACTTTGGAGTGTTGGCACTGGCAGCATACACACATCTCCCACACACAGCTAAAAAACCCACACAACAAAAGCAAGCAATATGTCGTTTTGTTCTATAGGAGCTGTTTCTGTGCTCTCCTGATTTTTGACATTTTTCTTCCATCTCTCTGTTTTTATTTTTATTTTTTCCAGGTGAGGAGATCCGATCCTAAGGGAATGGTGCAGCTGAGATGACCTGCGTGACATTGCTTTTCTCAAGAGATCATTCTCCAATCAAGAGAGCGGAGCGGCATCTAACCAGGACATGGTTGGCAGGTTCACATGATGGACAGGCGATGAAGTCTTCCATCATCTTTCTCCCCCAGTGACTCGGCCTGCCAGCCCTCCCTCTGAGGCATAAGTGTGTACCAGCGGTCCAAGGCCCCCTATTTCTCTGCCATGGTGACATAAGCAGCGCTACAATATGAGGGAGAGCCAAAGTGAGACCGTCTCATTTCTTTCTCCAGTAGCTGCTGCAGCTGCTACCTTAACGCCGTTTTTATTTAGCTCGATAACAAGACTGCGCCTGTTGTGAATAATCCCTGCTCGCCGCTTTCTACGCACGCCGAGAGAGACTGTCCCCGTGTTGCTGGGCTGGTGGGGTGGAGCGCTGTGGCGAGAGACGATGCTGGGATGCGTGACACGCCTCCGTCGGCTGGTCCGTCTCCTCCCCCTGCAGACCTCCCTCCTCCTCCTCTTCCTCTTCTGCACCGTCAGCGTCTTCATCTCTGCCTACTTCCTCTATGGCGTCAAGCGGGAGTTGGAGCCGTCGGGAGGGGGCGTGTCCGGAGCCGAGGGAGCGTCCGCGGACTCCGACGACCTGCGGGTCACTCCGTCCCGCCTGCTCCCTTTGCGGGGCGTCTCAGGAGGCCCCGGGGTGGACCCCGGAGGGGCCAGGACAGATCCCGTGGTGCTGGTGTTCGTGGAAAGCCAGTATTCTCAACTGGGTCAGGAGATCGTGGCCATCCTGGAGTCAGGCCGGTTCAAGTACAGGACTGAGATCTCTCCCGGTAAAGGGGACATGCCCACGTTGACGGACAAAGAGAGAGGGCGTTTCACACTGGTGATTTATGAGAACATTCTCAAGTATGTCAACTTGGACGCCTGGAACCGAGAGCTGCTGGACAAATACTGTGTGGAATATGGAGTGGGCATCATTGGCTTCTTCAAGGTTAAGACAACACTATACTCCCTCCCTCCCCTCCCATCCCTCCCTCCCATCCCTCCTCCTCTCTCTCACACCTTCTGCCCTGTCCATCTGGCTCCACCGTCTCTAAGGAGATGGGATTCACAGGGTTGGACAGACCTGGCTGGTTCAGTATCACTCAGTCCTATTGCTACTGTTGTGTTCTCTTATGTTCCATCCATTTCTTGTTTTTCTTTATTCTGCAATCTGGTCTCCTCCACTCTCCTCGCTCCCTCTCTTGTTTCTCTTTTCTTGTTTTCTCTCCTTTTGTTTTAGTTCCTCTAAAGTCCACAGCCTCTGTACCTCTTTCATCTTTTCTATCTCTCACCGTCTCTCCCCTTCTCTCTCTCTCTCTCTCTCTCTCTGTCAGTAATCCCTAGCTGAGCCTGTTTGCCTGAGGCCTGTTTTCAGGTCTTATGGTTTTAATCACCATCTCTGAGCCACGGAAAGAATATAGAAAGAGATGTGGAGGCATGGATGGTGGTGCAACGATATTAAGCGGTGTAGGTGAAGGTTAGAAACGAAAGCCTGGTGGGATTTACTAGCTATTGGGGAAGATGAGGAAGTAGAGCGAGGGTGTGCATCCCAATGACCTGGACACACAAGGCTGTTGCTCTGCTCTCTGAGCCAATCTGCTTGAAGTGGAACCCAACTAATATCAGTATTTTAGCTCGTTAGAAATCTGCATCGACACGCATGCTGATACGAAACCAGAGAGATGAGTTACGGATGAGTTTTGAGGTAATAAAGATTTGTCGCCATTACAAGTATAGCTTTGACACATAACTTAATCACAGTTCTTTAAAGGATCCATATCAGAAATATATCCGTTGTGTTTATGTCCACTATAGAAAACCACACACCATCTCTGTTTCTCCATGACCTCAGTTCTAAAATGCAACAGGTTTTCATCTGTGCCACCCGAAGTCTATACTAATTTCATTTCTGTTACTGCTGTTTTACAACGATTTGTTAGTAATTTCTGACTGTAACCCTACACAGTGACTACGTAGCTTTTACTATGTTTTTTGTGAACATGAAATATTCCTTTATTTAATGGATTACAATCATTTATGGTCATTTTTCTTTCTACGCGCTGGGTTTAAATGAGGTCAGAAGAAAATAAATCAAATATCCAATTATAATATTAACACATACAGTGAAGTGTGGCGCCTATAATGTCGAGGAAAGCCAGTGTGAACAAAACATTGCAGCGTACGTCAGTGTTAACGTACCGATCCCGCATCCAACGCCCACCGACACATGCATAGTGGTGCAATTCGAAGTAAGACTTTAGTCAAAATGCAGGAGAAACTTGGACTTGTGTATCCGTGGCGGCGGAGATGTGAGAGAATCCGAGAATGACACATTACAGGAGGAGAAAATTTCAATGAATAATCACTGAACCCTCGGTCTTTGAATCTTAGAGGACACAGCGGGAGGTTATTCATTTTGACTGCAATCTCGCAGCACAGCAGATTGAGCGTAGCAGGTAGATGCTGCACCATGGCTTCGCGTTTGAGTAGGCCTGACATCCTTTATTTCACACATGATTGGAGAAATTGGGGAATTATATCTAATACGTTTCTGTCCTCATCAGTCTGGTGTAAGATGAATCTGTGTGATTTCTCTCTCTCTCTTGTCTCCCTGTTGATCAGGCCAATGAAAACAGTCTGCTCAGTGCACAGCTGAAAGGCTTCCCTCTCTTTCTGCACTCTAACTTGGGTCTGAAGGACTGCACTGTCAACCCCAAGTCCCCCCTGCTCTTTATCACTCGATCCGGGCAGCCCCTGCCAGGCCCCCTCCCCGGGGACGACTGGACCGTTTTCCAGTCCAACCACTCGACGTACGAGCCCGTGCTGCTGGCCAAGACCCAATCGGCTGAGAGCATTGCATCGATGGGGCAGAACGCCGCTCTGCTCCCGTCGGTGGTGCAGGACTTGGGGCTCCACGACGGCATCCAGAGGGTCCTGTTTGGCAACAACTTGGTCTTTTGGTTGCACAAGCTGGTGTTCGTGGACGCCGTGGCCTTTCTGACGGGGAAGAGGCTCTCGCTGTCCCTCGAGCGCTACATCCTAGTGGACATCGATGACATCTTTGTGGGCAAAGAGGGCACACGCATGAAGGTGCCCGACGTAAAGGTGAGTCGGCGCTCGAGTTTCGAACTTTGTGAGGATAGAAACTGAACCCCCCAACTTACATATGCATTGTTTTCAACAACCCTTTTGCTAAAATCTAAAAAGTTGCCTCACACGTAGCATGTGCTACCCTCTGCCAGTCATCCAGAAACCCCGTCTTCTCGCTCCTCTTCTCCCTTTGAATGCGTTCGTCCCAGTAGGCCGCTCAAAGCTGACAGGCCCCACTGCTCACACTGTCACAGAAGCTCCATAGCAATGAATATTTCAGGGGCCCAGAGACATACAAAGAATGTTGAAAGCTCCTTGCTTGCGTCCCCTCAGAGCAGAACAGACCCCCTCGCATGTGGAGGCAGAGGCTATGGGGGGGGGGGGGGAGCAAAAACACGGGGGAAGCATCAAGCCCTCCTCGCTGGCAATGCAACAGCGAGCTTTTAGGGAATGAATCACACCCCCCGACAAGACGGAGAAATCTGTGAGCGTGAGAGAGGGCGTGTGCTGGGAGTCTCCTCCAGCGTGGAGATCAAATGAAACAAACACCCGAATCAGAGGAGAGAGAAGATATCAAACAGAATGGAGGAGAGGAGTGAGGCAAGCGGGAGTGGATGTTGAATGTTTACCCAAAGAAAACTTGCAGAATGAAATATGGATGTAGGCATGCACGTGCCCGGGTGTGCACGCATCCTCATTAATGCACTTATGCACTAGTATGAGCAAAAAAAAAAATGCATTAGCTTCTTTTTTTTCCCCTTCCACTGTTTTCAGGCCCTGCTGGAGACACAAAGGGAGCTGCGCACCCATGTGCCCAACTTCACCTTCAATCTGGGCTTCTCAGGGAAATTCTTTCACGCTGGTAAGATGTGAAGAGAACCTTTTGCTCCCGCAGAAGAACACACACTAAACTAAAAGAGATGACACGTCGTACGTCTTGAGTCGCATTATTTAAATGTCTCTGCTCCTCCTATCCTCCTACATGCCCTGACTTCATTTCTTCTGCCGTTAATCTCCCACATGCTTCACATGCTTCTGACTTTCATTTCCTCCCTGATCCCATTTCACTTCTGCCTCTGCTTTGTCATTGTCCATTTTTTATCTCTTCCATTTCCTTTTTCACCCATCGCCCTCCTCCTCCCCGTTCACCTCCCCTCATCTCCCGCCTCCTCCTCCTCACTCACTTTCCACCGCCTCCGTCACGTTCCAGGATCTGACGAGGAGGACCTCGGCGACGACTTGCTGCTGTCCTTCGTGAAGGAGTTCTGGTGGTTCCCTCACATGTGGAGCCACATGCAGCCCCATCTTTTTCACAACCAGTCCGTGCTGGCCGAACAGATGTTGCTCAACAAGAAATTTGCCATGGTGAGTCACAGGAGCGAAGGTCAGATCACATCTCTGAGCGAGCGCAGCGCAGACCATCTTCCTTGTTCAAATAGGCAATCTCAGGCAAGGTGTCTGTATGGGTAACCTGTGCGGTCTCAGTCCTGGTTGATTTTGGATGATACCTGGAGTTACCACGGTAACAGCAACTGTGGATTAATACCACAGCAAACACTACTTGAACAGTTTCTTTGTTCGGAATACAAGAAGGTGTTAACTGTTTGCAGTGCAGCCAAAAACCCTGTATAATGACTGAATTTAAATGCAGTAAATGGCAGAAAGCATGCTGACCATAAATATGAACATATTGAGAATTGTATTATAAAGTTTTAATCTCGCTCATGTTTTTCCAGGAGCATGGGATCCCCACCAACATGGGCTACGCGGTGGCGCCCCACCACTCCGGCGTCTACCCCGTCCACATGCAGCTCTACGACGCCTGGAAGAAGGTGTGGGGCATCAAGGTGACCAGCACGGAGGAGTACCCACACCTGAAGCCGGCCCGCTTCCGGCGAGGTTTCATCCACAGCGGCATCAGCGTAAGACCACTTCCCACACACACACACACACACTGGACATCCATAAGGCCTCGTTATCTCGTTACCTCTGGCCCCGCCGCCTTCCCTCCACTTGTCTTCTCTACATCCATTATCTTTTCAGTTAATAATCCCTTTCAGCCTCCTCTTTCTCCATCTCCATATGCTATCCTTCATTCATTAATTATCCCTCCATCTCCACCTCCTCCAGTCCTTTTGTACTTATTATTCTCTCATTGCTGGCGGCTACTCTCCATCCTGCATTTGTCCATCATCCTCCTTTCCCCTCCGCCTCCGCTTTTCTTAACTCTTGTCCCGAAAGATACCGCACAGAATCTTATTTTCATTTAGCGTGCATCACTTAGGCAGTTATCTCATTAGTGTTGCCGGGATGCTCTATTATTCTACCGAGTGTCGGATGGCGGTGTAGTCTAGTTCCTGTGGTTTTTATTCTTTGCCTGCTTATTTTAACATCTTGTGAAGCACTTTGTGACTTTGTCTGTAAAAGGTGCTATATCAAATAGACGTATTACATGAAACCAGTTGCACATGAGGCACACCTGTTTGAGAAGTGTTGGCCAGCAAGCCCCAGCACCATAACGAAGACTATCGTCGGCAACAATCACTGAAATGTCAACAGCCCCCCCCCCTAAAAAAAACTCCACTCTCCTCAACTTCACAGCGCAAGGTGAATCACATAGTTATGAGAGTGGAATTAAAGTTGAATAGATTACATTCTAGAGGTTCAAAAGAAGAGGGGGAAGAATCGTATGTGTTTATTTCCCAGGTTGACCTTCAGCGCTGATAGGGAGCCGCGGCGCCTCGGTCCAGTTCCTTTTGTAGTGTTGGCATTCAGTCGGCCTGTGTGGTCTCAGAGCTCTGCTCGCGTCCTTCAGATAGCACCGCAGCCTGAATGGACAGTCTCCGCTGCTTACTGATGATTGATATTCAGTTCCCCTGACACTCCAAACTGTAAACGCATTTCCATGAATTTCCATATAGACTCAGAGTGAATAAGGGGTTTGCTTTGGCTAGATGAGCTGCATAATATGAATGTTATTGAGAGCAAACAATGTGTGGGGTAACTGCCTGGAGTACTGACGGATCTGCTCTCAGTGGAGAGCTGATTGTGTGTGAGTGTGAGTGTGTGTGTCTGCATTTCTTTGTGATTCCTTTTTAATGTTTGTGTGGATTTTTTTTTTTTTTCTTGCTATTTCTTTCTTTTTGTGGGTGGTAACTTTGTGTTTGTATCACAGGTGCTGCCCAGGCAGACGTGTGGTCTTTTCACACACACCATCTTCTATAAAGACTACCCAGGCAGTCCGAATGAACTGGACAAGCTCATCAATGGAGGAGAACTCTTCCTCACCGTTCTGCTGAACCCTGTGAGTCAAGTACACGTCCACACAGCGCAGCTTTTGTCTCGCACACTGGGAAACCCATTTAACTGCTCGTGTAAATTGAAATTTAAACAAGGGCCTAGTCAGCGACACACGCTGCGATGCCTGCATTGTGCTTTCTCCTTTCACACTCCCGTGAAAGCTTCTTTTATGGAGCAACATTCGTCAGCTTGCTTTGATAAAAAAAAGAAGTTGCTTTTATTAAAATATCTGCAACAGATGTCACCCTGCAGATAGTTTCATTCTTCTTAGTGACCTTTTAAACCCACCCCTTTGTTCAAGTCTTGTTTTTGTGTCATCCTCATTAAAGGATGGCTTGGTGGATGGTCAGGTGCCAGACTATTGTTCGAGGACGCACTTAAAACTGTTAGCTTGAGACGTTTGAAGCTTTAATGGTTGTGCTGCCGTAATGTTGATAAGATCAAAATCCATTATACTTGGCTTAAATATAGGTGGTCAAGTAATGGTTATTTTCATGATCGATTATATCTAAAAACTTTAACGCTCCACAGGAGTCTAACAAAGAGCCTTGTTTGTTGTTTCCATCACGGAATATCTCCGTCCGTGTCTATATCACGGAATCTCTCCGTCCGTGCCTATATCACGGAATCTCGCCGTCCGTGTCTATATCACGGAATCTCTCCGTCCGTGCCTATATCACGGAATCTCGCCGTCCGTGTCTATATCACGGAATCTCTCAGTCCGTGTCTATATCACGGAATCTCGCCGTCCGTGTCTATATCACGGAATCTCGTCGTCCGTGTCTATATCACGGAATCTCGCCGTCCGTGTCTATATCACGGAATCTCTCAGTCCGTGTCTATATCACGGAATCTCTCCGTCCGTGCCTATATCACGGAATCTCGCCGTCCGTGTCTATATCACGGAATCTCTCAGTCCGTGTCTATATCACGGAATCTCGCCGTCCGTGTCTATATCACGGAATCTCGCCGTCCGTGTCTATATCACGGAATCTCTCAGTCCGTGTCTATATCACGGAATCTCGCCGTCCGTGTCTATATCACGGAATCTCGTCGTCCGTGTCTATATCACGGAATCTCGCCGTCCGTGCCTATATCACGGAATCTCGCCGTCCGTGTCTATATCACAGAATCTCGCCGTCCGTGTCTATATCATAATGATCATTTTGGGGGGGAGGCCTGAAGGGGACGGTCTGTCAGTGTCAGACTTTCATGCTAAACTAAGCGACTGCTGCTAGAAACTTTCATTGGTCTGTTTTGTGGTTGGACAATTTAAAAAATGTAGCATTGCTGGTTTTTAGGTCAGAATATAGCAAAAATATGAATTATGCTTGTTGAGAGCTCAATATGACAACTTACAGTAGTTTGTTTAAGCAGATCAATAGTGAAAATAATACATATACATGCATATATATGACAAATAAAATTCTCTGAAGAAGCCAGAAAAATGTCTGTTCTCAAATCAATTAATTGACTGATTGTTTCAGCTCAAAGTTAATATAGCATATATTATTATTATTATTATTATTATTAATGATACCAGTAACACTCAATGTACGCCACATTGAGTTTATCTTCATCCCCTTTGCTCTGCTCGTTCCTTCCCATTCACAGATTAGTATCTTCATGACCCACCTGTCCAACTACGGGAATGATCGCCTCGGCCTGTACACCTTTAAAAGCCTGGTGATGTTCCTCCAGACGTGGACCAACCTGAAGATGCAGACCCTGCCTCCCATTCAGCTGGCTCAGAAGTACTTCAGCCTCTTCCCCTCCGAGAGAGATCCACTCTGGCAGGTGATGATGATATGATTCATTTATATATTTATTGCATATTAAATGTGCATTCAGTAATTTTTAACAGCTTTTCAGTTATGGAATGCAGCAATAATGACACAATGTAGCAGACGCCGGTACTGTACAGGTACACATGGTGTCCCTTAAAAATAGGACATTAAACAGCAATAGCTTGAGTCGTTTGTAATAATGACTTTGATAGTGAGTAATACATTCTTTTAACGCAATGTCATTACGAAATATATTTTATTAAATGCCTCTCCTTGGTGAACTGTAGTGTCTGAGGGACACAACCTGCTTTCTCTTTTCCTGTTAATTGACATATCTGTTAGAATTCCATAGGAACGGCACTTTTAATACAAAAGGATTGTTTATCTGTTTGTGGCTACAGGATCCTTGTGAGGACAAAAGGCACAAGGACATCTGGTCTAAAGAGAAAACATGTGACCGCTTCCCCAAACTGCTCGTCATCGGACCTCAGAAGACAGGTGAGACGCGGTGCTACAACCCCCCCTACAGGATAAAGCTGGAAATGATTAGATCAGAAGTTCATCATTGAGTTCAGCAGAAGTCTTCTCATGTTATTAGTCGTTTGTACGGAGCCCTGGAGGCCAGCCAGAGAAAAAAATATATATTGAGGCCACGTTTTACTAAATTGAGCGAACGAGATACAACTTGTTCCCACGTTTTAATTAATTAGTTCATATATATATAGAATATGCACTCCCTTAAACCTCTTTCTCTATTCTCTCCCTTTTTGTCTTGTCTGTACCACTCGTTTTTCCTTGTGCTTCTCAGGGACAACAGCGCTCTACCTGTTCCTTGGCATGCACCCTGACCTGACCAGTAACTACCCCAGCAAGGAGACCTTCGAGGAGATCCAGTTCTTTAACGGGCACAACTACCACCGAGGAATTGACTGGTAAGAGAGGTCACAGACACACTACCAGCTACCAAGCGCATTTAACAAGCCATATTTTAGAAATGTCGCATATTGTCATATAATTACTGAGTTGTGCTTAGTTTTAGGACTGGGTCATAATTAAATATGATATTTTATTATCCTTCAGTCAAGGTTACTGTGAATCTGCCTGCATGTAAACATATAGCTGGCAATATTTATGGATATAATTTCTTTATAATTACACTTAAAACGTTATGTTGTGGTAGTTGTACACTAAAATACTCCATATTTTCCATTTGTCAAGTATTTCATTCACAATGGAGAATACAAAAATAGGCTTTACCGTGTGAAATTACCTATATTGTGATAACAGATTTTGTTTTTTGTCCAGCCCTACGTGATTTTATGGTTTTAACTTTGTTTTTGATTTGTTTTTTTTGTGTTCCGTTCACTTCAGTTTGTGAGCACAATACGTTTGTGAGCACAATACACTCATTAGTGAAATTCAGCCAGACAATTAACATCTATTTAGTTCGACATTCACTGTTTAGAGTTTTCTGTAGTTCCAATTTATTTGAAACCTGCATCAATGAGAAGCTTCATGCATCAGAGCACAAAGACTCCAACATTTGTTTGGCAGGCTTGATATTTATGTGAGTGGGTTGCCCAAATATTAACATTGTACATGCTGCTAGATGTTTTTTCCCCCCTGTATTCGAGATGAAAAGCTGTCCAGAGAAAGTACCCTCTTCTACAGAGAGCAAATTGGACCTCCGGCTACTTGTAACACTTTTTATGTGTGTGTGTTTGTGTGTTAGGTATATGGAGTACTTCCCCCTGCCCTCCAACACCAGTTCAGACTACTACTTTGAGAAGAGTGCCAACTACTTTGACTCCGAGGTGGCCGCCCAGAGGGCTGCAGCTCTCCTGCCCAAAGCCAAGATCGTCACCATCCTCATCAACCCGGCGGACAGAGCGTACTCTTGGTACCAGGTGGGTCACGGGCAACCTTGAACCAGACTAATGACTCGCAATGTCATGACTCTGAAAAGTTCACACCACTGTTACATAATTAGGAATTTAGACTTATCCTCTCTTGTCTGCAGCACCAAAGAGCTCACGACGACCCGGTGGCGTTGAAATACTCCTTCCATGACGTCATCACCGCAGGCCATGACGCACCGGTCAGACTACGGGTCCTCCAGAACCGCTGTCTGGTGCCAGGCTGGTACGCCATCCACCTGGAGCGCTGGCTCAATTTCTACCACTCCAGCCAGGTACTGTGGGTGTTTTTGTGAGGTGAAAACTTCCCCCTCTGTGTAAATCAAGCTTTTATGGCTGTGATTTTTTCCCCAGAAATGTTTGGGGTAAAGGAGACTTATTTACTTTGCACAGTGCTTACAGGCAGTGTTAAATCCACTTGACCATGAGGGAAGAGGAGCCATTGTGACAATATTACAATTTTAATGATGTGAGTTTTTTTCTCACAGCTGTTACAAGTCTGCTCCTGTTCTGACATTTGGGTACCATTTGTGTGTCTCACCCAGTTGTTAGTCTTGGATGGACAGATGCTGAAGACGGAGCCTGCTTCCATCATGGATAAAATCCAGAAGTATCTGGCCCTGGTCAACGTCATCAACTACCACAAGATCCTAGCGTGAGTATCGGCCCTCACTTTAAATAACTTGGATGACTTTTCACCATGGGTGTATGGTCCCAGACAAGTGTGGTTTCACATGCGAAATGAAACAAAGCAGATGTTTGACTTAATTGTATTCATTTGATTGGCGGTTTCTGCTCCTTGTTTTGTTGTAGAAACCAACATCTGTTGCAAGGCCTTCCTTTTAGAACATGTTTGAGGCTTAGGGGTAAAGACGCCAGCTGTGAGCCGCAACATCCCTGTTACCTAATAATAAAAGGCATATTGGCCACAAAGTAACTGTAGTAATTGTGTGTTTTTGGATGTAACTATAGGATGGTGGTGATTGGTAAAAGTAGATTTACACTCTAAATTAAGGATTCTATTGTTCACAATAATGTATCTGCTACAGGTTCGACCCTAAAAAAGGGTTCTGGTGTCAGCTGCTGGAGGGAGGGAAGACCAAGTGTTTGGGGAAGAGTAAAGGGCGCAGGTACCCTGATATGGACCCTGAGGTATGACTTTTCTCTTTTATGAAAATAATTTTACCATCTGTTCATGTTTTGGCTTTAATTTTCATTCTTGACAATGTTTAAGATGATTCAGCTTTCCTCCTTTTTGTCTCCATCAGTCCCAGGGGTTCCTCAGGGAGTACTATAGGGATCACAACATCGAGCTGTCCAAGCTGCTCTACAGGATGGGTCAGCCGCTGCCCAGCTGGCTTCGAGAAGAGCTGGTCCACACCAGGTAGCAGCACCACAGGGGGAGACCACAACTCCGCACACTGAACTCCACCCCGCGGGGGGGGACTCTGGCCGAGGGGCCCGAAACGTTGAAGATCCCGAATAGATTTGAAAGGGACTGAAATATATCAAAATTTGAGGATGGGATGTCCGACCAGAACTCAAAACTGAACTGTGGTCTTCCCAAAGCGAAACCGGCCGACGGTGAATGATGAGCAAGAATAGAGCGTAGTTGCTTTCAGCAGCTGACGGTGCTCTGCCTCTCTCTCCCCCGAGATGCTGTTGCTCCGCTGCAGGACAAACCAGGACCACGGACGTCCTGATGACGGCCTCCGCCGTGGGCCTGCAGAAGAAGGAAAGGCTCCGTGATGGCACAGGAGACCTCCAGTCAGTGTTTGATAATCAGATCCCTGCTCTCCTTAATCAAACCTTTTCTTCTTCGCATGAACTTCATCTTGAAATTCAAAGGAAGAGAAAAAAAAAAAAAAAAAAAAAAGTCTGAAGCATGAGCGGTCCTCAGAGTTTCAGCTTTGGAAAAGATGAACACAACATCTCACGTGTCTCCAGCTATGAACTGTGGTGTCTGGATTAAAAACGGAGAACGTAACTTTGACTGTAGCCTGTTTGACAGAGAGACATTGGTGGCAAATGGACATAAGTAAGTGTATGAGAGGAGAGTGGGACATCTGGAGTCTTGACTCGGGCTGCATGTTGTAGCCTTACATGATAGGCCTTGGTAGAATCTAGTTATCACATTTCCAAGTGCCGGGACAGAATCTTCATTACAATATCACCACATGGACTTTTAAAGGGGGGTTCCTTTTTTTTCTTTTTTTATGTTTTCTTTTCACCGATTTTTGTTTTAACGCGTCTTTTATTGCTGACAGCAATGCATTATTGTAGAATGTACCAAAACTAAACATCTTAGCTCAGTTTTCTCACATAGGCCAGATGTACAGAAGAGCGGATTGTCGGGCTCGGCCTTCCTCTGTAGTCAGACCCTGACCAGTAAATCGGCTCGAGCAGTAGGATAGATGTTGAAAGCACAATATTTAAGGCACTCATGTGAGCATCGATTCTGAACATACAGGTTACTGGAAAGCACACTAACAGAAAAAAAATAAATAAATAAAAAGGTTCCTACTACAATCTGTGAAGAAGATCATAAGCTAGCTACTGTATGTTTAATTACACACTGTGGTCAGAGAGAGTCAGATAGTGTACAGAGCAAGATTGTGCGTTTCAAATCTGTTTTCAGCATTGGATTCCTTTTTCTTTTTTTTTTTTTGTTGTCAAAACTGTATATTTTGTTTCATTTATTAGATGTGTTTAAGTTTGGGGGGGTGGAGACGCCGTCTCCGAGGGGGGGGAACCTTTGAAGGTTCCAGGCAAACTCAACAGTATGCCCAGTGAGACCATACAGACGTTCGGTTGTCGGTCGAGGTGTTACCACTACAACTAGATGTCGAGCATAGATAACAAAAAGCTGCTCTTATTGCAATAGTTTTGTACAATGTTCTGATGTAATAACAATGCACATGTTGGTCCTTTTTATTTCCTGACTTTGTAATGTACATAATCCGCAGCCCTCGGTAGACCTAAATTATTGAATGTGTTTGGGTTTACACTCTCCATCAGCCCGTTCCCATCGTGTGAATCGTCAGTGTTGTACTGAGGGGAGTTTGGGTTACTTCGTCGCTCGGATGGTCTCCTCTCATTCCTCTCACTGCCAGCTGTAGTACACAGGTACTGAGTCTCTCCATATAAAGTATTAAGTGATAACGCATAACAGCAATGATGGTACTAATCTCCTGGACTGTATGATAAAGATTTGTAATTGTTGTCAATAATTTTTACAGTGTAACTAATATTGTCGGTGCTTTTTAATTTGCAAATAAAACACCACTGTATTTTTCAATATTTTAAGCTTTTATTCCCCCCCTTTACAGTTTAATTTCCACCTGTTTATCATCAACACGCTTTTGCTGGAATTGAGCGTCTCTCTGAATTCGGCTGACATGGCTGTTTGATTCAGAGATTTCTAGAAACTTACATCATTGTCTGGCTTGAATATGGCTGAACGTCTTTCTGTTTCACTTTTGAGACAAACAACCTGAATCTCTCAAAATCACACGAAGCACAGGCAAGAAAACACACTTTTTGTTTTTGTCCATGCGATGTTCAACAGAACTCAGACTAGTTTAACATGTGGCTCCTGTTAATTAGATTTGAACTGTAGTTTGGGAAAACACCTAGACTGTACAAAAGAAGAAGCGGTCTGCCTCTATTGTTCCAGGAAGTAGCCAGTGGCCAACATAAACTAAAGCAAATTGATGCATTTAAGAACAATAATGGTATACATATTGTTCTTAAATGCATGTATAGATTCTTACCACAATTCATGTTTTCATTGTTACTACTGATAAAATTGCATTTTAGTGTTATATATGTCGTTGCTCTCCTGTTATTGTTAGATGTAGGAGTAATAACTTTATTTGCATTTTTGCCTTTGTTTGCTTATATTCCTTTCCCTGTCCAACACTTTTTAGCTAAACTAAAATTGTATTATAAGTATTTATAGTATACCTTATCTAATAATACAAGTATAGTACTATTTAAACATATTTAAACAGTATTTAATCTTTATTGATTGAATAGCCCAAGTTACCTTTTAGAATTAGCAAAAACAATATATAATATACAATAAAAGAATTTGGGTGAAATTGAGGCCATAAACAAACTCAAAACTTCACTATTGTCTGCCTCTGGCAACAAGTGATGATGTTATAATCGCAGCCAATCACAGCCCTCGCAGGTCCACTGAGCCATCCCACAGCGCCTTTAAGGCTGAGAGTTTCTACATCCTCTCACCTATTCTGAAGAACCTGTCCTGGTACTGCTTCCTCGTTTCTCCCACCGTTTAAAGAAGGGAACCGTCGGACTTCACCCATTTCGTTGCCCTGACCCGAAGAGATGGCCCAGCCTGCAGAAGACGCTCCCCTGGCCAGAGGCAGCCTGGCGGGCAGTGAAGATGCCCTCATTCTCCCTGGAGGTCCCAGAGGGTGAGATGAACCTGGCGTATATCATCGTGACGTAGCTCCAAATTCTTAGCGTTGCTAATAAAGTTATTGTTCCTCTTGTGTGCAGCTGCAGTAAAAATGTATATCATAGTTAAAACTTTTTACTATAGCCTACATTAAAGCCTGCAGGGGGGAAAAAAGTTTATATATTTCTTTAAATTGTGTTTATATAGTCTGTTTTTCACAAATAGTGTTGATGTCTTTTTGCATCAAATTACTTCCTGAAATAAGTGGATTTAGTTATTGTTTTCAAACACTGTATATGTTAAACATTAAACATGTTAATAACTACGCATCTAAGTAGCCCGACATTAAATCGCAAATCGGCCGCTTGACAGAAGTCGTCTGCCTAGTAACTGGTGACGACGTCATGCTATTGGCTAATAAATAATCACGGCAGAAAACGTCGGAGTTTTATATTCCAGTTTATGTATACATCTCATTTATGAGTGTATGAAACATAATAATGTTTTATTTATTTAGTTAGAATAATATTCTCTTAAGATTACAACAGAGTATAAATGCCTAATTAGACACGATTGCGTTGTTTACTGTAGTGTGTGTTTCACTTTTCACTGTTGCAAAGTTATTTATGAAATAAGTAAATGTGTGACCTTTTTAAAACAATAATTTAACACCTGTTTATAGTTTTGAAATGGGTGTTAAATAATAGTTTTGTGTGTACTTCCTCAAATGGAAAGTACCTCCATGGGAAGGCATCTGCCTGGTAACAAGTGATGCTCGCATTCTATTGGCTGATTATGAGCAATGGAGAATAAGGCTTACTGGCTGTGTATCACAGGACAGTTTCATACATACATATGTATATATACACATATATACATATACACATATATACACAGACATTCCAAAAATGTCATAAACACCACTTTTGTAAAAACCTGAATTTACCCGAAATTTTATCCTCGCGTATTTTTCTATTTCCCGTTTTCAGTGGCTCCAATAGCCGAGCCTTGAAGGTGGCCGGCCTGACGACCCTGGCATGCCTGCTGCTGGCCAGCCAGGTCTTCACTGCCTACATGGTGTTTGGCCAGAAACAGCAGATCCACTCACTGCAGAAAAACTCTGACAGATTGGGCAGAGAGCTGACACGCTCATCGCAAGGTAAAAGGAGACGTGAGAGTCCCGATGATCAGACAGGGCGAGAGGAACCTGCTGAACAGAGGGACGACAGATGGAAATGAGCTTATAGCAAAGAAGCTGTGCACTATTCCTATCAAATAAATCAAAATAAAAAAATATACCAGGCTGCTCTCACCCTATGGTGGGCCGAGGGATGTGTCACTAATGAGTAATAGTGAAGTCAGACAGGAGGAGGAAGCTGGAGGACTAGGGAGGTGACAGGGAAGTGAGAGTCTGCTTTAAGGAACTTGATATGAAACCTGTAGCTGCTATTCTTATGTTGATCTCATCATTTCAAGCAGAATCATATGGATTTACCATAAAATTAAATATATAATCCAGCATTAAACACATCCTTTTAAAAGCATCCTTTAGACGTTTTTATTAATAATTTCTGTGTTCATTTATTCTGTTTTATACCACAAACAACAAATAATGTATTCATTGTTCATTAGCTTTTATTTCTTTTGTTTCGGTCATATTTTTTCTTCGCTAACCAATCTGTTTGTCTGTGTTCAGCTCCGGTGAAGATGCAGAGGGCCATGAACAGCCTTCCTCTGATGATGGACTTCGCTCTAGACCAGGATGCCATGACTGAAACCGAAACCCCCCAGGCCGTAGGTTTACACCTGCTTCTTAAAAAATAAAATGCGTGTCACTCTATCTAGGTGACAGCAAATTTGTTCAAGACTGCTCGATTTTATATAACAAATGAATAGATTTCAACGTGAATTAAATTCAAGCATGCACTATTTAACTCCTCTGTTCCCTCCCACCAGAAACTGCAGGACGCCGTCGTCAGCGTGGAGATGCAGCTGAAGGATCTCATGAAGGTACGTTGAACTCTCTGCATCCTGCGTCTCCTCCCTGTGCTGATTGTTGTGTCGTCACTAAACCCTGTTCGCGTTTTTGAGCAGGACTCCCCGCTGCCGCAGTTCAACGAGACCTTCCTCGCCAACCTGCAGAGCCTGAAGCAGCACATGAATGAGAGTGAATGGCAGGTAAAGCCTCACACGCGTGTACATGGACACTAAAACTAAGATAGACTATGTTAAAGTGTATTTCATTTAATTTTCCTCCCTGTTTTCTACACTTCACAGAGCTTTGACCAATGGATGCGTTACTGGCTGATCTTCCAGATGGCCCAGCAGACTCCTGCACCCCCAACAGCTCAGTCAGGTTACTGCAACTTTCTTTCCTTTCTATTGTAGTATTTGGTTAATGTTTGTTTGGTGCTGTGACAGTAGATGGTGTTTTTTCCTAGATTTCCAGAAGGGGGTTTAAGGACTCTGGCTGTAATATATCACTGGCAATATGTATTTATTATTTGTATCAAGTACAGATAAACATTGACAGTTGCAGAAGCAGTGTGTATGTAGCCAAAGCTTATTTAACCAAAATCTGTTTTTTAAAGAACGAGTGAGCTCTTGAAGTGACACAGCCTAGGCTAGCCGTCTCCCCCCGTTTCCAGTGTTTGTGCTAAGCTAAGCTAACCAGCTGTTGGCTGCAGCTTCATATTAAAAGGGGTAGATAAGATAGCGGTATCGATCTTTTTATCACAAAATAAGCAAATCATTATCACTGTAACTTTGCAGTAAGTATCTAAAACAGCAAACAAGTCTTTTAACGTCCTCCACGCTTCCCATCCCTCAGCCACTGTGATCAAGACCAAATGCCAGATGGAGGCAGCACCTGGAGCCTCCAAGATCGGCGCCTACAAGCCCCAGTGTGACGAGCAAGGCCACTACAAGCCCATGCAGTGCTGGGCCCCCACCGGCTTCTGCTGGTGTGTGGACCAGACTGGCACCCCCATCCCGGGAACCAGCATCCGCGGCCGCCCCGACTGTCGGAGAGGTAGGAGACGAGGATTGAAAGGGGTTTTGATGCAATGCCTTTTCATGCCAGGCTTGAACGATGAACGATAATTGCCCCATTTTTCTTTGCCTCAGTTCATCCTCGCCGCAAGATGTTTGTGCCCATGCCATTGCAGAAGGCCTTCAGCGCTGATGAGTGGTGAGCGCTTCAAATAATTTATTTTTTTAGTTGATTAATTTTTGTTTTGCAATTGCCAAGACACAAAAAAATGGTACTTGTGGCTCAATTATTGATTCATGAAGGCTTTCTCTTGACCAGATGTGCTAAACTGAAACTAAAACTCCAACATTACCACTCTCAATCACCTGCACCCATAATGCACCTGTGAAAACACCTGTAATCAATTAGATCACTGAGAAATAAGCTTAATGTTTTATGCTTGTGTACCGTTGGCATGTGGGAAGAACCATTTAATTGGTGTTTTTAAAAATAACATTTTTTGAAGAGATTTTTGGCAGTTTTGACAAAAAGGGACCTGGTTTCAGAAATAGTTTTAGCAATTGCAAAAAATAATTTAGATGTTTATCCACATTTGTTTGTTATTACGCATTACCATGTGTGTTCTTTTTTTTTTTACAGATCAGTGAAGCAAAGCGTTGTTTTTCATCAAGCTTGGCAGACGGAGAAAGTTATGTTAATCTGAACGCAGACCTGCCGCAGCAATGATTTTAATCCCTGATTAGTTAGTGCTCTTCCATGTGATTTCACTTCAACCATTTTTGCTGGCTGCCTGAAATCAAGGCCTGATGCAGTGCATTGCTTTTCATTTTTAATTGTATTTTTTTTTGTCTTTTATAACCAATACTTTTTTAAATGTTCTCATTGATATTTCCACCTAGATATTACTATCATCTATGTATTTTCTCACTTACCTCTACTGGTATCTAGGCATGGAAGGAGGGGAATTTAAGTTTGTTTTTGAATACAGAATTGTTACATTACATTTAAAATATGAAGAGCCAGACTCTTTCCAGAAACATGTACATTGTGACTTTGATAATGGACATATTATAATCGGAAGCACAGTGAAGTCTTTGGGTTATTTAGAGGGATGGGAACACTTCCACAACAGAGAGGAAGTTAGGGATTCATTTTAAAGGCTGTGAGCACAAAAACCAAAACCCAGACTAAATCAAATACAAACTATCTGCGTGGCTAGTAGATAGTTTTTTGTAATTTGGTTTAACCTTTTTAAAAAAGATTGCGAACATATGAGGAAGTGACTTTTCTATGAATTATTTTCAGGAGGCTAAATAAAGTTTTTCAAACTGTTTTTGCATTATTACACACATCAATCCATCAAATCATTTTCCAAAGCTATACAGACAAAAGGACTAAATTAACTTGGATGCACTGGTCACGTAGTCCTGCCATCTGTTTCATTTTTTTAAGTTTCATTTTTCATTGAAGCACACTGGACTCAATTTTGCACTCGCCTTTAATTATCACTTCCTTTGTACATGGATTTAAAACCACTCATCACACCCGCTTTCCCCCACACAGCACTCGAGCACTAAGTTTTGAATTTCATTAACATTAAGAATATCTGCTGGTCCTGCTAACTGAACGCTCGACTGGAGAGAAGACGGTTGTACAGCACCACAACGAAAATACCACACACAAATCCAGGTGGAACAAGGGAAAAAATAAAATGTTCTATTTTTGGATCAGAAATCAGCATTTCCCCAACAGTATATACGCAGTTTCTTTGGGTTCCAGAGGGTCAAATCTAAAGCTTTTCAAGATATCTTTAATGATACCAGGATGCATTTAAAATGTATTATTGATTCTGTTTTAAAATGTCTTTTCAGGATCTGCTAATAAAATCAACATTTTCAATCAGGGCACTGAATCAGAGACT
The DNA here is from genome assembly GCF_963514095.1 of Eutrigla gurnardus. Lineage (NCBI taxonomy): Eukaryota > Metazoa > Chordata > Actinopteri > Perciformes > Triglidae > Eutrigla > Eutrigla gurnardus. Next base: position 23,136,821 of record NC_139919.1, on the reverse strand, counting down.
GATTCTCCTACTTTCAGGCAACAACGTTGTGGCTTCCGCAAACTCACAAAGTGTTTCTATGCTTTAGAGCTTAAGCTGAGAGATTGCGAACAGATGGTGGCCTATCTGAGATGGTTATATTCTTCTATCCAAGTGTTAGATAAAGTTTGAACAGAATTAACATAATTTCATCCACTCTGGAAGTTGCCCATCTCTTAGGGTATCCAGAGTTCCCCAAAGCATCTAAAATTAAAACTGCACATTGCTCCTCTCTTTCATTCAAGTATCTGAAATCTCTCCATCTGAGAGAACCTCGGCTCCCTCCCGTCTCACACCTGCCCTCACCTACCTCGACTCCAGCAGGAATAGTTTCTCCATTGAACCACTATCCACTCTGGCCCACTATGAAGTCGCTCACAGAGATTGATTCATTGCTCTCTACATCTCTGGAAGATCTGGATTGAATTTATGATTCTTCTGGAGGTATTCAACAATCCACCACAGACCCTGAAACAGCTACATTTGTCTAATAACCAGCTCATGTCTCCCCTCTCCGAGTCGGCTGGAGGAGAATTTGCCGGCCCGATAAATTAAACAGGTGTTGTCCTGAACAGCACAGCCATGTTTGTTTATGAATAACTTCCCTCAAGACTTTCAGTGGACCAGCAGGGGAATAAATTTGAATCCTGAAATGTGTGAAGCCGACCAGTACTGTCCTCTCTGCCTGACACTGTTTGGGCAGCATGTTCTAATGAGGCCTAAAGGGTTTAACTACTAGCTTTATTAGTGGTAAACAGATTATTTTATAGAACTTGTATATCTTTTTTAAGCAATAATGAGAATAAGTTTTGGGTTGCCAGGTTGTGAAAATCCCTTTTGCTGATTGGATGCTTGCCTTTGCAGACGATCTGGACCAAAATAAATTTGTTGACAATTGATTATGTATTTATTTATAGATGACCAATATAATATATAACTGCACTGGCAAAAAAGGCTAAGCAGCAACCCATAATTTGCTCTTATTCATGGTTTATAACTGATCTATATATCATTATAAACCATTAGAAAACTCGAATACCATTGATAAAAGGTCATTAGTTACAACTTTTAACCACATTTACTGTATTTGAAAGGCAACTTTTTGAGTTATCCAGTTGAAATGTAATGAAGTATAAAGCAATTTCTAAAAACACACATTTTACCACTGTTTCATATTGCAGGATCTTTGTACATCTAGATGATTCAAATTTAATCTGATGACTCGATGCTCAGTGCCCACAGTTGTGACCTGACCTACATCTTGGTAACTGCACCCCATCAACCAGAACAGCGAAAGTAGATTCTGGCTTATTAATATTTCAGTGCAGTGTAATGAAACCCAGGTAGCTGTGTAAGACCAGAAGCTGTGGTACACATATGCATTCGGATGGCCACTGTGAACATGAATGCACCTGTAAGTACTTTATTTTTATCAATCAGTGTGTAAAGATTTTTTTTTTTTAAACTAATTTCCATGTTTCTCCAGTTGTGCGAGGGAGCTGTGCAAGTGGGAGTTGTATTTACTGCAATCCCAGGTAAAGCAAGGACAAAATGTAAAATCTGTACATTTGCTACGCTGTCGCTGGGGATTTGTATTGATTTGTGTGTGTGTGTGTGTGTGTGTGTGTGTGTGTGTGTGTGTGTGTGTGTGTGTGTGTGTGTGTGTGTTTGGGTAAAGACTGTCTAGTTGTTGGTGAAGAAGGACGTGGTGTGGACTACAAATTGGGAAAGAATGGGGTAAAACATTTGAATACGCTTCATCTACAGTCCGAAATGTGTTTTCTGAAACGCCTCACTGTAGAAATGTGTTTTCCAATCAGGAAGCAAAGTCCTTCTGCTTCGACCGCGTTGTGACCATTGACAACATCCAGGTACAAAAGAGCTTCCTAACTCGGATGCAAACCAGTGTGACTGTCATACTCCGCTAATCATCTTCACGTTTCTGGGCCGTGTGCAAACTAAAAGTCTGAATATAAATCTGCAGAGTTTCCAGCCCGAGTTCCTGCAGCCTCTATCTAAGTCCATATCTGCTGGTTATAATGGAGCGCTGCTGATATGTGGAGCCTCCACAGAGAAGATTAGCACGGTGATTGACCACAGTATCATCAAGCAGGTGGAGCCCAAAACACCACTAGACTTAATATAAGATATCCTTATTAGCTATCACTACTCACTCCGGACTCTGTGTTAGCTCTTGGCAGATCTGTTTAGCTGTGTGGCAGAAGTGAAAGAGGAGTTGTTCATCACCGCGTCCTTCCTTCAGGTTTGTCCTTTTCATTTCGTAACATCGCCATACATCGTATCGGACAGATGACACAAGAATAACTTCTGATGTTCGTCAATGTCAGTTTTATCCAGATGGCAGTGCCGTTGATCTCCTGAGCACCAATAGAAAGACTCTTAAACTCGTGGAACACCCTGTCCTTGGAAGGTGAGTTCAGCTGACGACCACTGATGTATTTGACTGCACTGAGTGTAAACCACTGCTTGTTTTCCCAGTCTCGTAGTGGGTCTATGTGAGGTGTGTGTGTGCTCGGCAGAAGAGGCCTTTGCTCTCTATGAGACATGCAGGGAGACGCTGACGGCCAACGCAGGCTCCGTTTGCAGCAGGTAAAGCACTCGTCAAATAGACGCCTGCCATGTAATCCATTAACTAAATGACTTTGCATGGATTAGTAACAATAGAGCTGTGTCTTACTGCAGCATGAGTGATTGGATTGTCACGGAGCAAATTTATCTCTGCGTTCGCTCGTCTGGTTGTCGTACACATCGAGTTGCTTTATGAACAAATGGACTTGTTATTGTAGGGTCGTCTGTGTGTGTGTGTGTGTGTGTGTGTGTGTGTGTGTGCTTCCCTCAGATGCAGTTCCCTGTTCTCGGTGGCCATCGAGTGGAAGCTTCATCCAGAGGAGGTGGAGTCCGAGGTCTGCCGCAGCAGACTGCAGCTGTTCAGGCTGGCGGGAGGAGCCAGCAGGACTGACCTCAGGGGGTCAGTCATACTCTCATACGCAGTGAGCTATCAATTACACGGGCCAGAGGACGAAAAATGACGTCCGCTCAGTGTTCAGCTAAGTGTTATAGCACCGTTCTGACTGATGATGCTGGGGAGTTAAAGAGCTGCGAGAAAAAGGCAGAGCAAGTTATGCTGGAGGAGGAAATGCTTTTAAAACAGTACCAACGCATTAGGTAACACACATAAAGCCTTTTAACCTTTAAGATATATTTTATCCCTTTTGGAAATGTCACAGTAGGAAGCAATGGTGTAAATAATTAAATTAATGATTAATGCTTCAGTTTCAGGGTTTTGCTCTTGTTCATGCTGGATTTAATCTACCTTACTGTTAATGTTTGACAGGCCCAAATATCTGCAGTGGAAATCAGCAATAATTTAACTTGATTCCTATGTAAACACAGTTATTATCAAAGTCATGCAAGATGTTCGACCGTGGAAAGACTTTATTTCAGCCAGCTTTCATACATATTTCTTTACATTCATATTTATTTTAGCAGTCAAATAATGAGACTTGCAGCTTGATGTGGTGGTGAAAGGCAAAAAAATAACTATTAAAGTTAAATTAAACATTTTTCAGACTTTTTGGAGTTCAATTGGCATTTTTAAAGATGCAGTTTGATTATAACTTTTCCTGTTTGTATAAAATAGTAAGGTATATTAAAAACAGCATACTAAAAAGAAAATACTTTCCAGAGTCAGCCCATTAGTGAAGGTCGTGGACCAAACCCAATGTGGAGCCACAACAAGTGACAAGATCCTCCCTCTCCTCCTAAACGAGGCCTTAACAGGAAACAGCAGGACAGCCCTCATCTACTGTATCCAGCCTCAAGGTAGCGCTCCTCCGGGCCGAGCCACTCCCACCTACCCATAATCCTTTGAGCATTACAAATGTCTTTATCCATCAGGTCTTCTAGATGACGAGACCCCCTCCGCTTTAGCTTTGGCCCAACAAGCGAGAAGTTTGGTCACTAAGGCGACAGTCATTTGCTGGTGTCCCAGGGCGACTGAGCAAAAGATCAGAGATAACATGGTGGATCAAAGAACCGTGATGATGTCACAGGGGGGAGGTGGAACTCACAACACGTTCAGGCTCGCAGAGCTGACCCAAAACCTGCAGGTAATTCATAAAACACATTTAGAATCATAAACAGTGTTTTCTCACCATCTTCTAGGGACTAATTGAGTTCTTTTGCTCAAATACATTCTGCGATCTCTCCAACAGATTGTAAAAAATCAGTCTTGGGAGAAGAGGAGGGAAGAGTCAAATAAGATACAGGCCAAGACGCAGGTTCTTACTGAAAGTGTAAACATTTCCACACAACATGAATAACATGAAGACGGCTTCTGTGTATTCCCAACATAATGAAACGAGCCCCGTGTTTTGCATTGATTTAGCAGAGTTGCTGGACTCCAAACAGCAATTTGCACAGCGGAGATCACCGAGAGGGCACGGACATGATGAAAGATTTACAAGCCCAACTCAAACAAGAGATGGAAGAACATATCAGAGGTAATTCACTGTGATGTGAAATATGTTCGTAGACGTGGACATCGATGATATCGTGTGTTTCCCGTATCTACAGAGGGTAAAGGGAATGCAGATACAGTACAGGAGAGAGTAGCAAGAATCCAGCAGCTGAGGGAGGCTCTCCGAGAGGAGACACTGAAGAACGGGGCCGCTACAGAGACGTTTGACCTCTGCCAGCAAGTAATGCACTCCATTCATTAAATATGATAGTGCATGCCGGTACATCTGATTAGATAACGTGCGGACAAGGCTCTGCAAATACCCCATTTTACATATTAACAAGATTTATGATTACGCAAGTGTGCAACCCACACTCCACGCAATCATTTTGCCAATTTAAGTCTCAGTTGGAATACAGCACAGCACAGGAGCAGAGGAGGCAACTTAAGGAGGACCACGGGAGATTAATTCAGGAGGAGGTGGAGAAGATGGAGAGCGACTTGGCTCGGGAGCAGCTACCGGTGAGATAATGAGATACGCTGTTGTCCAACATTATTCAGTTTGTGATCTATCTTAGCTGAGGATGCTGAGTCAGTTTGAATTAATGCAAGCCTGGATTTATGGTGGGCTGCATTTGGAACTTAATTATGTTATTCCCTTGCGGTTTTTTTTATGGTTTCGTCCGTTCCTCTGCTAGACAGAAGGTCCCCAGAGAGAGCTGCTGGTGCTGACCAGAGAGAGGCGGGTCTTGGTGCTGCAGATAGAGGCCCTGCGCGCTGAGGCCCAACAGGCTGAGAGCGACCTGCAGAATCAATATCGTAAACACCAAACAGAGCTGCGAGGTCTAAGGGAAGAAAGCCTGCAGGTTGGAGTTTATTATTATTAGTTTTACCCATAGATGTATAAATGATTCAGGCTATATACAGGACATAAATGTGTATATTCACTCACGTTAGGGTTTTTCTCACATCCAATATGGATACTGACTGTGGTTGTTCCTCTGGAGGCTCTTATCTCCAATAATACATTTATAATGTTAGAAACAATGCATGATGGGTATTAATTACGATGATTTATGTAATAACTCAGCTCTGACACATCACACCTGGGGGGCTGCTATTGGCTGACTCACTGCTTGATGGATGGTATTTTAGGTAGACACAATTGGACACATTTGACACATTTTTATACCTGTCTGCAGTCAGTTTCCAAAAATGGAACAGAAGTGAATGCAATATTTAAAAAAAAAATTCAGATCACTTCATGTCAAACAGATTCTACACATGACTAGGAAAAAAGTGAATAAAAACATAAAATAAAATGAAACTCAGCTTACAAAATGTAAGAAGATAAGAGCATAAGAAGCATTTTAACCCGTGATCTTTCTTGCGTCGCCCATTTTTGCGTGTTGTGTTGTACTGCAGGTGTTCGGGGTCTTTCGGCAGGTAAGTGAGGAGCAGAGGAGGGTTTCAGAGGGCAGATACAGAAGCGTGCTGCTGGAAGCTGTGCAGGATGCCGTCTACCTGTCTGCCCAGAACCAGGAGCTGCAGGCCGACAACAACCAACTCCGTAAAGGTCAGTGCATGTTCCTTAACTTCTACCAGACTGGCTGTTATATTATAAATAGAACTTCCTCTGACCTCTTAGGTTAAATGTGGCAGAAATACCAAGGCATGATCCTTCCTCCTACTAGCATTCAAAACGTCTTCTTTTTCTTTTACAGCATTAGGAGCGTTAAAGGATACTCTAGCTGTGCGAGGTGATCCTTTGGCTGAACGGTTATCCCAACCACAATAAATATATCAGTGTGCTTAATGTAAATCATTTGCAATAAAACAGTTTTTAACAATTTATTGGTTTTAACACTTTGATATTATCTTTGACAATGTTCTTGGTAGAGAATGAAATACAAAACAAAATCACACAAGCAGCACTCTTCAGAAATGTTGAAGAGACAATAATCCCGACTTATTTGAATTGACTTGCATCAGTGTGACAGAATTAAATATTCTATTCTAAAATATGATGTAAATTATACTCGAGTTCAGCCGACAAACGTTCACACATTATATGGAATATGGTTACAAATCAAAACTTGTGTTGGATTCTGGATTCCAGACAGATGGATATAAGGCAGAAAACAAATAGAATCTGAAGGAAACAGACAGGTGGACTGAGTTCAATGGTCATTGTGGTCCAGTGGTTTACTATCTGTAGTAAAGGTAAGCTGCCAGTCCAATCATAGAAACAGGTAGGAGGAAAAACGGTGTCAGCTGCAGCCCTAAGACGGCCCAAGACAACAGAACATTAACTAGCATGGAGCAGGAAATGACGAACAGGCGGGTGATCCCGCTGCCGTGCTTTAGCACCACAGACATCAGCAGTCCGTTAGCTGCCTGACCTACTATAATGACCCAAACTATGCTAGAGTATCCCTCCAGAAAGCTCTTTTCACCTGCTCCAAAAGAGGAGGAGAGCCCATTGATGGCCACACCAAACACATAGAGGTACAGATTCTGCAGGCTGAGGGGCAGCTTCTGGCTCTTCAGCACCCTCTCTGTGTAAACTGCTGCCAGCCCTGAAACACAGCAGTACACCAGAACAAGGAAAAGCCCCCAAGCTGTGATGTGAAGCCTGGGACCTTCCTCAGCTCCAGGCCTCTCAGGGTCCCCTAGATCCAGACTGCTGTAACTGTGGCACACCCCTGCACCCATGAGGAGCCCCAGAGCTAACCACTGAGAAGGCCGGAGCCTCTTGCCCAGGCAGACGGAGTACAGCAGGGCTGTGAAGGCAATTTTCAGGTTCGAGAGGACTTGGTATGAGCTTGGATCCATGTAGGCCTGCATGAGAACCACCAGGTTGTTGTTGAGGGCGTAGAGCATGGCAGGGACTGCATAGGGGGCCACAGTGACTAAAGGGGGAGCAGCACGCAGGGCAGACGTACTCCCAGTTAGAACGAGAGCCGCCAGAGAAGTCAGGAGTTTGGATAACTCAATCATGAGAACACATGACGAGGCGTTGAAAGGGACCTGACCGTCTACCTTGGTGAGAGTAATGAGTGGTGCATGAGAGCCATAAATAAGCACCATCAGCCCAAAGAGGCCACCCCACAGAATCCTTTTCACCCACTGTCTCCTAATCCTTGCTGGAGACCTGAGCCCCACATTCTGCATCACAATCATAATCTGCAAAATAAACACTTAATATCTAACAAATCTGAATACTAGTTATAGTGCAAAAAGCTCACTTTCTGGCTATTTTTTTAATAAATAAATAGCTCTGAATCTCAACTATTTAAATATCCATAATAAAATACATGCACTATTCTCTGTATAAATTTGTATATGCATTTGGGAAGTAACAATGAGGAGGTATGAGACATTTGCTGGAATTATGGCCTGTTTTACACATGACCAATAAAAAGAAATCTTACATACTTAGATAACTGCTCCCAGCAGTCGACAATTGTTGAAATCTGATGGACCAAGCATTAAAACCTTGTAGGCACAAAGTCTTCCATTTTGCATCAACGGCACACAGATGCAAGCGGAAATTAAATGGCAGCTTTAAACTGAACCCAGAAAAAAATAAGCAAATAAAAACAGCAGTCTGTTTCTTTGAGTCCCCAATGAAATTCCAGTTATATCCGTTCTCCAGTCCACGCAGAGATCTTGCAGGGCTGCTCTGTCACAAGCCACTTTGAGCCCTTTATGTCACTGACTTAACTAGGCACCAATTATTTTGGTCCTTTTCTGAAGCCGTTCATGTACTCTTTCACGGTCCTTTCAATGTTGGGAACTTGATAGTTCTGTGCTGCATATATGCCAGTGATTGTTCCCAGCAGCACTCCCAGGAAGGCCGAGGAGCGTAGCTTGGCCACCACATAGCCGGCCAGAAAGCCCTTCAGAAATGGCGATCCCAACACCGAGCCTCCCTTCAAGAGCAAGACCATTTTCAGGGTGAATCAATGTTAACACAATTACAGTAGGACATACTTATTATAAAAACATAATATTGTCAAGAGTTTAACAAAACAAAACCATAAGGAGGATGTTTAAGGAAACCTGAAGACAAAATAAAGTCAACACAGAAACTTCCATCACCTTCGGTTAAGAGAAATGGATTCCCATTTTTTGAATACATTCACCATCCAAAATATATATATTTGAAACAATCCACGGTTGGCAGACGAAGGGAAAATGCGTTCAACAATAAGCTTTAAACAACATTTAACTTATTGCACTGGTGTGGTCAGTTATCAGCTGCATTTGAATAACTTACCTGAGGAATTCCTACAGAAACTTCGCTCTCTACTCGCCTCTGGATCTCCTCCAACTGATTTTTGAGCTTCGTCAGATCCTTTAACTGTCTCAGAGGATCCTAAAATACAAGAAATAAATCACATTGATATTAGGAAACTGTGTACCAATTCCAACGTTATCCTAAGTTAGGGTTGCTAACGTTACTGCACGACGTTACCTAAAGTTACAGTCACTGGCAGAAATGACCACGAAGAGCCTCTATAGCAAAACAGCTACATTTCTCGAAGTTTGCTCGTTAGTTAACAGCGACGTAACGTAACCCGCAACAGTAACTTAATTTTACAGCCAACTGCGGCTGAAACGACCCTTTATTTTCCGTCTACCTAGCAGTTGCTGTCATCTGACGAATCACGTGAATTTAATGCATTTAAAACCGAGAACACACTAGATCACTCACCTTGTCATCCGCCATTTTTGCTCAGTTGAACGATCGGCGCTCGGCTCATAAGCCTGGGAAACTTCATTTGGATTCAGCTCGATTCATTTGGTCTGGGTGTAGTGTTTGCGTGCCGCAATCTTGTTGTAGGCTAAAACATAACAGTGTATTTATGTCGAGGGAAATACGATAATACGCGTATTGTTTCCCCTAAGTGGAGTGTTGTACCCGTTGCAAAACATTATCTTATATTAGCTAGCTATGTGTGTAAAACCACTGGGCGAAAAAAATAAAAAATAACGCCCATGGGACGCACGCGACGCGTTACTTTGACGTATCAAAAACGTATTTCGTGATTCGCCCGTATTTGTCTATTCCTGCATTTGATTGGTTGAAGACCATAGCAACAAACCGCCATCTTTTTTTCCTTTTTTTTTTTTTTTTTACAAGCCGACGAGAAAGGAGGCTACTTTACCGACATTTATGCATCGCAAGTGGATTTAACATGAAGCACAGGCGAATTCCAGCATTACTTACCGTCGGTACGATCCCTGACGTTGTCGGCGACTTCTAAAGGTCATTCAGGGCAGTTTGTAGAGCTTCGGGCTATCGTAGGTAAGGCTTCAATAAGGAGGCATTTCATTGGATAGCTCACAGACTGCAGGCAGTATAAGTACATGCCATTAAACCTACTTTTAAAGCGAGCAAGGACCAGTGTTTTTAACATGTTAGCGCTTTATTATATATGCACGGCATGGCTCCATTATATGTTATTATTATATATCGTCTCTGACGTTGTTGTGCTTTATTCTCACTGCATGGTGTTCAGCCCGTTGTCACTCTGCCCTACTTTCTGTGGCTTTTATTAGACAACGTATCTGTTTGCCCCTATGAGCTTCCCACTGAGCTATAATAAACGTCAGAAATCCAGATCTGTCATCCAAGTGCAGGTCATTGACGCCCCACAATCATGTGAAACGCTGATGGTTAAAAACATAGAATGCAAACGAATATATGTTATAAACTAGCTAAAAGGAATATATATGCGATATAACATCCCTGACATAAACTAACTTCAAACAAAAACGACCGGCTGATCTCATACTGTATTTCAGGTTGGCCCTTTTGGAGATCATGGAGAAAGTGGAGGTGTTTGAGGTTGTGAAAGTGACCGAGGAGGTGGAGAGCTACTACAGCCAGATGGAGGTGACTTCCCCAACAAAGAGGAAAAGCAAAACACAAGATGACAGCGTTGACAAACCTAAGAAGCCTAGGTAATGTGCTTTCACACACATAGCTGTTACAATATCATGTCTAATCCTATTGTCGTGAACTGATTGAAAATGTGTAATCTGTTTGTTTTAGGTCTGCCTACCTGCTCTACTATTTTGATGTTCATCAGATTATGCAACAGGAGATCCCCAATTTACCACAGTCGGAGATCAACAAGCGAATCAGCGAGAGCTGGAAAAGGCTCAGCGTAGCGGAGAAAGGCTACTATCTGGAGAAGGCCAAGTCCGAGAAGGAGGGAACAGACACCGTAAGTTGACATTGATCAAAAGTGCAGAAAAGTCTACGATAAAGTTAACATCCAATGTTAAACAAGTCAGAAGTTACATGACTTTTCGTTTTTGAATATGTTCTGATACCTGCATGGAAAGTAATGTGAGACAACTCAAGCCTATCTTTAAAAAAAGGTTTGCCCATGATGGAGTGCTTGATTTGCTATAGGCTGTTTAGTGTATCAGAGCACTTCTTTATGATTAAGCTCTGCAGAGTACTCATATCGTCAACTGGCTTGATTTCATTTGTAATTAATACATTTGGTTCATGTAACTACAGATAAAGTCAGAGCAATGTATCCCATTAGCATCCAGCACCAGCACAGATAAAGTCGTTTTTGCCTGCTTTGTCTCAACAGCGGCCTCATTCACCGGCTTCTAGTCTGATGTCAAAGTGATGGATGTATGGGATAGCCATGACAATATTCTCGATTGTGCTTTTCCCTCAGTCGTCTCTCAGCCCCTCAAACGACCTGCCAGGCTTCCGCAAAATCCTCCCCAGAGCCAGTTACTTTCTCCTGTCTAAAGGCTGTTCTGCAAATCAGCAGCTGGGGGGCTCTCAGTCAGTGGTGAGTGTGGAGTCTCTGGACTCTCCTGTGGACGGAGGCCTGACTTCCATCTCTCTCACTCAAGACACCCAGTTCACACCTCTTGGAATCGACAACGAGGTGCAACTTTCTGAGCAGCACATTGTCGTCGACGACGCGGGAGAGCGAACGGAAGTGGCGTCTAATCTCACGGCAGCCCAAAGAGTCCCTCCCTCCTCTTCTTCCTCTATCTCATGCAAAGCCCCAGCCTCCACAGATGTTCATGCGTCACAGGGCTCCGTTGGCCTTAAAGCACATGGGGTCACGCTGAAAGGAAATGAGGGTGGAGTTGCCGGTTGTGGTTTTGGTGGGGCGGTGGTGCAGCAGATGCAGGGGGAGGCAACACAGGTGGTTGCCATCGTACCCACCCAGGTGAGGCTTAAATGTCCTTCTACGACTTAGCAGAATTAGCTTATTGTAATCAAAAATGATCATTTTAATCAAGTGTATTTTCAGTAATGCAGTGAAGGGATTTGTCTGTCACTTCAGAACCTACCAGAGCCCAAATCTTTGCCAGGTGTCAGCTCTATGGGCCCAGTGATGATGGTCTCTGTAGGAGCCAGCACAGAACAAAGTGCCAAACCTTCCTATAAAATGGTAAGCACCTGCATTATTCATCCACCTTGTCAACGTCAATACAGAAATTGGCAAGCATAGCATAGACACAGAGGATACCATTATTTAGATTTAAGATGATTGGGGTTGGTAATAGCAGCTGAGGAACATGAAGCTTCATGTCTGCTGCTTTTTGCAGTCTGTGAAGACGTACACCCGGAGAGGTCGAGGGAGGTGTCTAAATGCTGGATGTTCCTTTGTCTATGTCACCCGCCACAAGCCACCAAAGTGCCCTGAATGTGGGAGCCACTTGGGAGGAAAATGGATACCTGCTGTAAGTGTCAAGAAATAACTGCACAACAGTTTGGGATGTTCAAGCTCTTGAGATTCAGCCTCCAGTTTTGACCTGTGGTTCAAGTCGGTTAAATATGTCTGCATTTATATATTAGGCAAAGAAGACGCAAGTGAAAGAAACTGCGTCCAAGCAATTGCCACATGAAGCTGAAACCAAGACTAATGAAAGATGCCAAGCCATGTCTCAGGAGGGGAATTCAGATATGGGTGAAACAAATGCCAGTGGGAGCAAAAAAGAAGGGCAAGTTCATCAGCGCTGCAGGAAGCAGCGAGCAGTTCCAGCTGGGAAACCACCAGAGGGCAGCAGCACCAAGGAGCAGGATAAAAAGTGAGCAGTTTTTATACAAACTTTCAAAAATACTATAATATTGGCTTGCTAGCTGTGTGATGAATAGTTAACATGGATGGAACAGGATTATAATGACACCTGTGTGTTGTTATTGCAGCTATTTTCTATATTGGTTGGTTTTGTTGAGAGAAAGTAATTTGTTTTTACACCACAGACCTTTATATAAGCACAATGTAAAAGAGAAGAAAAAGTATGAAGCGAAATGAAACATAGCTACATTGATTTCCTTTAGATGACATGGAGGGAAATGATTGAGTTAATTGTTGCCACTTTAAATGTAGAAAATAGCCGGTTTCAGTGTCACTTAAGTATTGTATCTATTAACCCAGTATGACTGAAATCTGTTTACTTGCAGCTTTTAAGAAAAGGTTATTTTTCCCATTAGATAGATGTCCCCCACAACTTGAAAGTCTTCTAGGTGCGTTAGGCTGTAACCATTGTTTGTTATAGTTTTCTAAAATGATTTTGTCTTCCTAAAGCTGTTTTCATCGCAGGTCTTGATAATGGTGTGCGTCTCATTTGATGTACTTTCCCCTCTCTTATTGAGCAGACAGATGAAAGAAATTCTTCAAGGCTCAACAGTCCAAGGTCGAAACCGAAGCAACGCTGTTCAGAAGAGGCCCGTTAGACCCATCCTTCCTGCCTACTATAACACAAGTGAGATGAAGCACAGAGCACTCAGGCAATATTCTGTTGTTGGTGCTAAATTAAGGTTTCACCTTATGGATTTACGTGCTTGTGTTACTAGGCCGCACCTTGTTCCAGATCATAACAGTCCCACCCGACAAAGGAAAAATCCAGAGTGCAAACAACAGCAACAAATCATCCACCGGTACTGTGCATCACGGAATTGTATCTGTATTCCACTTTATTAAATGTGATCTTTCAGTTCATAGTTTGGATATTCAGCCAGTGCTTATTGTTGACATGATAAACCTTTTATGATACAGAGAGGAAGTGATATTTATAAATAAGTGACTGCACTGTTTGAGGTCACTGCTTTCAGCTGATGTGGTTGTTGTCTAACCACAGTGCCTCGAGAGAGTTTCTCCGGTCTCAAACCAAGCACTTTAAAGCAGCTCGGCCAGGCAGTAAAGACAACCGCAGCCAAGCAGGTGAACACACACACACACACACACTTAGAAACACATACACAAATACAAACAGTAAAGTCTAATATTGTCACTTCCTGTATGTCTTGCCGTAGGACTCTTCTGTCCCAGCAGATGGAAGCAAGCCTGCATGTTCAGTGGTTGATAAGGGAGTGAATATCCTGTCGTTCGTGCCTTTCAAACAACACGCCGTTTCCAGCTTTGTCAGTATACTACTATTCTCTGTGCAATTTAGCCTTTTTTAGGATAAGAATATCCCCCTTTTTCTTGAATTGTGGGTAATTCTCGCTTTTCTGGGTTCTTTTAGGATTTGGGACTGTCTACAGCACGAGGAAGGGGTCGGTGTAAGAATCCGTCCTGTGACTATATGTACAAGAACAGACACAAACCTGCAGTGTGCCCTAAATGTGGCTGTGAGCTGACCCAGAAGAATGCTAAGGGAGCAAAGGTGAAAGTTTACTTCCTCTGCGTGATTCGTTGCCACCTGTATTTTGTACCCTTTGACCCCTTTTATGAGTTGCTAACCGTTCACCTCATATTTTAATATGGATTTCCTGTTTCCTTTCTCAGTCTGGGACTCTGCTCGATCCGTACCAGGCCCTGAGTCCTGCTCAGAAGGACATCCAGCGCCAAAACACCCTGCAGTTACTGCACCGTTCCCTGCAGATTCCTGAGAGCGAGACTGAGCTTCAGGAAACGCTGACCCTCATCCAGGAGCTCAACAGTCTCCAGATTATCTTGGTTCAACCATGTGGCCAGGAGCACGGGGAAAGCGTAGAAACGGAGACCCTGGTAGAGTCTGGGTGGCCTCGGTTCTATGAATCAGCAGCTACTCACTGTGGCTTGTGTAACTATCCTCTCTTCAAAGGGGACCAGAGGTGAGCAGATGGGTTTCTGTATTCTAAAGATCCTGTGTTGTGTTGATATCCTGTTCCCTAATGTATCCTCTTGCGTGTGGTGTGTTCTTGTACATCCTAGTACCGCTGCAGGACAAGAGGACTGCTGGCTGCTGACCGAGACACTGATCCAGACAGCCACCCTTCAGCTCAAGGTGTGTCTCAACGTTCAGTGTCTGGCTCTGCACAGCTTCACTGACCTGCATCCAGGTAAACGGCACCGCTCAGCAAAACTCGTACGTTGTTCAAATAGTGAAGCCTCCAAGATGCTCTTTACACTTGGTTCATCATGTCTCAAGTGACGGCCTCAAGTGTTCAGACATTTCAGAACCTCAATAATCAAATTACAGGTGTGTTTCTGGGAATGATTTATTATTTACAAAAAACTGATGTTGGTAAGACTTATAATCATTTACAATCTGTATTTTGTTATTGGGCCAAAAGGGGGAACCAGAGCTATGAATTATGTGTTTATCATCCAAGATTCCAGTAATTGTCCCATTTTTCTTGAAATATTAATTTGTCACACATTTTCTACGGTTTTGCCCTTTAAGACTTGTTTATCAGGAACATCAGAGTGTTGATGAATACCAGCCAAATCATTTTTATTTTTAAGATTTAAGATATTTAGCTGCTTAGTGTGACAGGTAAATATTTCAGACCAAGCATTGTTTGAACAGAAACTATCCGTTGCTAAGTATAAGATACAGTAAGTAGATATTGGCTGCAGCTTTTCATACTGTTTTTGTTTTATTTGTGGGCACAACAACTATCCAATACTTTGCTCGGGTATTGATTGTAACATCCTCAGTCATTTTGTTTTACCTGTGGTTGATGTTGATTAATTTTGTGACAGGTTTGTACAACATTGGGAACAGACTGCTAGTTAGTATTGACCTGTTTGTGAAGATCCGGGCCTGTATCAAACTGGGCCAACCCCCGCCTCAGGCAGCCAGGACTATACTGGACAACGTCCCCAATCACCCTGGTAAATACCGGATTGAACACTACATACATGAATACTGCAACTGTATGCGTTTAATTTCTGCCTGGTATTTTGAACATTTATCATCTTGTATCGTCTGCCTTTTACAGTATATATATTCTGTGACTTTCATTGTGTCTTCCTCTTCTGCATCAGTTCACACTCTGAGTCCAGAGGAGTTCTCTCAAATACAAGAGCTTCTCCTGAGTGGCTACTGGGCCTTTGAGTGTCTGACCGTGCGGGATTACAATGACATGATCTGCGGCATTTGTGGCGTTTCTCCCAAACTGGAGATTGCGCAGCGATACTCAAGCAACGTGCTGGAGCTGAAGAAAGTGGAGGTGAGAGATTAATGCAAGGGAATAAATTAGCTGGAAATGAAAGTGAAAATAAAAATAACGTTTTTATCTTGTCCACAGTTCACCTGGCCTGAGTTTTCTGTCTCGGACGAGGTACACGTGGATGACTTCTGGCTGACCATGGAAAGTGAGGCTATTGAGCAAGCCACTTTCCCCACTGACATCCCCATCACACGGGTGGATGCTTCTATCATCGCTCCCTTCATCCCCCCGCTGATGAGGAGTCCCACCGTCATCAACACGGAGAAGGACAAGGTCCTGTCAAACGCACAGCTGCCTTCAGGTACCCGATCCTTTTAAATGTGTTAATCCTATGGAATGTTTAGCAGCAAAAACACAAGTACGGCCTTTGTTCGTCTGAAATATGGGAGATGTGGTTTTCACAGAGAATGAGATGATAATGGGATGATATGCTTTGTTTGTTATGGATGCACATGTCATGCAAGGGTTCCAGTTTCATCGTATTCTATCTTGATGTTACTTGTTGAGTTCTGCTCCTATGCAGTACAGATTTACATCATGCAATGTTTTCTCCAAGTAATCGTGTTTATAGATGGAATTATAGAAGTATTGAGTTTATTTTGGTGGCATTGTCTTATTTAGATCATAACCCATTTTTGAGAGATTGGTTGTCATCATCATGTTTTAGGAGACCCGTCAGTTCTGGTGCGTCTCATTCACGACGGTCAGTTGAGACTCGACAAGATTGAGGATCACAGTGAGGACGAGCTGAGAATAATACTGGGCCGCTGCGGGACCAGTATCAACCCGGGCTCCACCAAGGTGTGTGTGTGTGTGTGTGTGTGTGTGTGTGTGTGTGTGTGTGTGTGTGTGTGTGTGTGTGTGTGTGTGTGTGTGTGTGTGTGTGTGTGTGTGTGTGTGTGTGTGTGTGTGTGTGTGTGTGTGTGTGTGTGTGTGTGTGTGTGTGTGTGTGTGTGTGTGTGTGTGTGACCTGGACCCCACCAGCTATAATACGACAGCTAATATTTGGAGCTTTATTATGATGATCAGACATGAAAAGATTATCCCAAGAAACACAGCAGAGTGCTTGCGGGCACAGACGGTCTGGCCCATCTCAGCAGTTATGTGGGCAACGCTCTTAATGTTGTTAATTAGTATGACAGACACATACGGACAAGGATGATTTGCTTTAAGTAAGCTGACTGGATGTAACATGTCATAAAATACTAGTGTTACTGTTTTGAGTAAACACATCATCATGTGATAAATAGAAAAAGTGACTAAAGAACAGGAAATACCCCCCCGTCCCCACACCCGGGCTGGTGAGACTTCGTGTCTTGCTCAAGGGTGCTATGATGAAAGGTTGAAAGATGGTTTCCTTATTAATTACACGGTCTTTGTTTTCATCTTATCTCTGCTTCCTCTGGTGTACTCATATCTGTGTGGGAGCTTGCTTATATAAAAACCTCCTTTCTGTCTCGCTCTGTTAGAGCGACCTGCTGGCGTCCCTGATTTCCTTGTACACACTTGTTCACGGTGGCCTGTCCACGGCCCCGAAGCCCCCGCCGCACCTCACCGCTGGCAAGCTGTCCAAGGTCTGCCCCCACAAGGTAAAAACAGCAGCCCATTCCAATATGAAAAACGGATATATGGCCCTGTTTAGACATGGGTGATCTGATTACAAGTGTACAGTATGTCAGTTCACACCCGGCGTTAGAATGCATCTCCACATGCGTCTTGAGGGACTTGATCACACCCCTCCCCCTCTCTATATGCAAATTACCACGTAGGAAACGTATGGCTAATAAAGCAGAAGTTGCTACATAAGAATAGAAGATTATCTGTAGCGATATTCGTGAATTCGGGTATATTTTATGACCCTAAGGATATAAGTTTAATGTCTAATGCCTGGGCAATCCCCTGGGAATCCCCGAGGAGACCATGTGTCACACAAAACTTCAGAGCTGAGGAGCCACTGGAACAAAAACATGCAATGTCCCCTGTGTGTTTTGAAAAGGTTTTTCTTTTCTCTCTGTTGTACCTGTCTCCAGGTGGTGTGCGGCTCTAAGTACTTGGTGAGAGGAGAGACTGCTCGGGATCACGTAGACCTGCTGCTGTCCTCTCGCTACTGGCCCCCAGTCTATGTGAGTGACTGTGCCCGCCAGGTGGCGCTGTGTGCTGACATGCAGTACCCTGAACAGGCAACCCAGATGTGGAGCAGGAACCAAGGCTGCTTCTCTGACCCTTTTGAAAAGCCAGAGGTGAGTGATTGATATTAAATCCTGTATTAAGGAACTCATCTGTGTTGGTTTAAATTAAAAACTAAAAGGTTCGAGGCCTGATCAGAGTGTAGGATGACTTTAAAATATATCAACTGAGTATAATGTAAATATTAGTTATGTCAAACAAAAAAATGGTAAAAACTTTAGAGTTAGACCTTGCATTTCAGTTAGATTAAAAGCAGGTTTTCTAAATTAAGTACTTTTTGATTCAGTATACAAAACCACAGATTCAGCCTGTAATACAGTACATCTATTTATATCAAGACGATTCAAGAAGTCTCATACTGTTTGCATATATTGGTTCCTTCAATAAAGGCTCATACTGTGTCGCTATCTTTAGTTTGTGTCATGTGCTGAGCTACAAGACCAGCCGTACAGTGCTGACCTGTCGTTGGTAGCAGAGAACCAGCCGTTCCACCCCATCACCAAATCATCTTGCTGCTGGCTGGTTCATCCTCCTGGAGCAGCCCAGGATCCTCCCATTCTTCCCACAGAGCACCACTCCATGGTCCTCTGCAGAGATCTGGAGCCCTACGTCAGCCTGGTGGCTGAGCTGGAGGTAGAGGAGGAAGACGAGGAGGGGGCAGAGCCAAAAGAGCAGAGCGACAAAGCCGAGAACGTCTCCACGGAGAACTCGGAGGACTGTTACTCGGTAAGCCGTGCGCGCAGGCAACCCGTGGTTTTCAACAACACGGCTTATTACTACCTTTACAACCGTCTGGTAGATTTCCTCACCAGCAGAGACATCGTGAACCAGCAGATCAACCAAGTAGTGAAGGCCTGCCAGCCAGGGGAGGTGGTAATCAGGGATGCTCTGTACCGGCTGGGTGTGGCACAGATCAACACCGAGAAGGAGGAAGATGAAGGAAGTGGGGTAGAGGGGCAGACACAAGAGGCGGGGACAGAGACATACGAGGTTGTGCTTTCTGAATAGAAATGGTTCAAGATGGACGATTCAGCACGCAGGCAGACGGACGGACTGAATGTAAAGATGGCTGCATGCAAAGACAAGAACGCAGATAATAAGACATGAGAGGAAAAGTGAGCTGCATACTGGAAGGATCCAATCATGTGTGACTGTGCTATCCACACTCCAGTGTAAGGGAGACTCGCCTGTACAGCAGCACATTCAATCAGCCATACATTGTGTTCCTGATGCGAGTAAAGAATAATCCATAGTGTTCACTGTGAGAATGTACGGGTTACAAGGTCACATCCTTAACCATCCCCAACTAGAAAAGTCCAGATGATAAAGACTGAATGTCAAAATGATTCATTCAAATGACTAAAAGAATGTACCAGTGTTTTGTTTTTTACCAATAGGGCGCCAAGCGTGTGTGAAGGTGATCTTTCCTGTCACTGAAAGAATGTAGGACAGGATTTTAATAACTAAATCAAAGCTAAATGTATATATATGGAACCATGAATATAGTATCTCGTATTTATTTCACTTTAATGTCTGGAGACGTTTCTGCTTTTACCTCTGCCCCGCCACTTGTTGCCTTCTGGACTTTGCTCTTAGAGAAATGATGCTTAATGTGTGTTTGTCCATTGTACCGAATCATAATGTGTTGGTGGACCTTGTGGCCTTTGCTTTATTTTGGATTACATTTCCTTCTCAACGAAGATCCATTCAAGGACACATGATACAATTAGTCGTCTTAACTCCCGTCAGTCAATCAGCAGTCAGCCTTTGAGAATGAGCTGAACATATGTATTCGATCTGCCTGCATGAGGTGCTTCAGAGATTACTTTTACTTGCTTAACAAAATGAATTATGGGCTAACAAGACTTCCATGAAGAACCACAGCTATGCCAAGTGGTTGAAACCTGGTTAATTTGTCAAGACTGTGGTCACAGGAGCCACATACTGTACATAGTCTGGGCTAAGAAGACGTTGCAATAGCTGAAACAATTAAACCCTGTAAATGAACCTGCTGATGCAACAAATAAATAGAAATCAATTCAGGATTTCGCAGCTCCGGTCAACTGCTGTGAAAAGGACCCGAGCCATCGAGTTAAAAGATGATACAAATGTGTGTCTGATTTTACATTGCTAATGCAGGGAACATTTAAACATGGAAGAGCAGTATTTATGTGATTCAACGGTGATGAAGCTTCTTTTAACTGCTTTGACTGCAAAAACTCTGATCCTACCGGGCATGCACTATGAAAACAACATCAATGTTATGGTTATTCAGAGTCTTGGATGTATTTGTGTTCTGTCTTTTTCCATTTATTTGCGGTTTTTAATCCCTTCACTCAATGTTGTCATCATTGTATATGCTCTGGAATTCTGTATAAACTTAATGATATTTGAAGCATTTCACACTACAGGATATTAAGATGATCATGCCAGAGGAAGAAACGCACCATCTCATGTGACCTCATGTAACAAAGCGGTGACTGACGTCTTGTTAATTCTTTCCGAGAGAAAAAACAAGTCTGGATGAGAAATGTTTTAGAGGGCAGCGAGAACTGGAGGGCAGATTTGAACCACGTTTTAATATCGGACAACAGTAGTATGCTAGCTAACGTTAGGTTAGCCGCACCGTTGCTTGGAAACGCCATCAGCTGCTCCGGCTTGTGTCTCATATTGACTGATGTGGTCCCGCTTGGAAAGTACTGATGTTATCGTCCAGATTTTAACTCCTAAATAAACATGTTTGACATGATATAATTGAGTTCATTATTTATAACTAAAAACAGAACATGTTTTAACAAGAGGCTTATTGAGGCACATACCTTTTCTTTTTACTTTTAGTACATTTACTGCAGCTGACCTTACAAAAAAAAAAAAAACATTGCATGCAGTGTGCATTCAATTGGGACTCACTACTTCATCATAATATGGCACCTAGATATTGGACCCTCTCACTCATATATCTGCTGTGCAAAGGATTGTGGGTCAGAATAGCCAGAAACGCATGCTGGCTTACTATAAAATAGAGATGGGATAACCGACTGTGTGTGTTTGTGTGTGTCTTTGCCCTCCTTTTATGTGCTATACAATTACAATTGACATAAATTGCATTACAATTTCATATTTAAAAATATTTTATAATGAATTCACAAATAACATTCTGACGGATTACATGAACAACTTGTGTATCAAACATAGTCCTTTTCCATCACTGGGCTTTAGTTTTTTAATCAGCAGAATCTAATAAAATATGTTAATGGCTCATGGGATCAGTTGATGACTCAAATCTGCCTAGAAACCATCATCGGAGACTTGCAATGTTAGGCTATTCAGGCTCGGTCTGACCTGCCAACAACCAATTACCGCGCGAACCATGACAACACTCTATAGCGGCAGTAAGTCACACACTCAATAACCGGTCTCCTCAAGCCATTTATTTATAGCGGGCATTGCATTGTTCAATAACAGTTTACGTACACAAAAAGAGTACACAGTGCGACTCGTAGGCTACATAGCACAAGGCTAACGCTAATCTACTAGACTATTTTATGAGCAGAGTCTTGATGCACTAAAACATTGCAAAGGTTTTGGTTCAAAACCGGCCGGTACAAGCCTTTGTTTATCACAGTATGTAGAGCTGCCACATGGCCAGTAGAGGCGCTAGTGGGCCAGGAGACTAGTATGTCAAACACATAGAACAAAATGGGCTTCCTGCCAAAGCCTTAGCCTTGGTAATAGCATGTTATGTATTTCCGTTCTACTGGGACAGACGACGAAAGGAAAACTTTACACACAATACAACCGATTGACAGACGGGATGTAATAAGACATCTTTGACATATTGGGACGTACTTAATCTGTTTCTAGCATACTAATGGTGTTATTGGTATTGGAACACACAGCTTATATCTGGGGGGAAAAAATCCTGTTTGTGTGATTGTGCGATATGATGTTTGTCAATTTCAAAGATACATTTTGTGCAAGAAAGTAGCATTTCTTGTAAAACTGTTGAATTATGAGAGTGTGAATGCATAATTACAAAGACTTCTCACCCAAACGTTGTGAAAGTGATATCTCTTACTTCACTTCCTGGTTGATTAAGATAGCATCACGTATGTAAGTTAGCTCGCGAGCTAGCTAGCTAGCCAAGGTAACGGCCATGTTGGTGTTGGCGATGTGCGAGACGACAGATGTAGTTCATTCATCAATTTCACACGAAAACTAAATCATCCCGCAACAAATTTATGACAAACTGTGACTTTCTTGACTCACAACGTTATCTTTTCATTTGACAAACATCATATGTGTACTTTTCAATTCAAACAGAATAAATACATATTTGTCTTTCGACTTTGACGGCTGTCTCTGAGGGCCATAACTTTGCCTTTCTTTTGCGGAGAAACATCAACATAAAGCCTAGGAAAATGTGTTTGTGCTGTTTCTGATAAGATCATTGAAAAGACAACCACACAGAGGGACAAGATAGTCATTCTGAGGCGACTGAAGGAAAGAATAGAGGACACTGGCAGAGCAATAAAGGCACAGTTACTGAAACTATCTCAGTTCCTTGATGGACAACCAAACAAAAACTGAAAAGTCTGGCCCCCCAGAACATGTCAGAAAGTGGTGAACTGTCTCAGCAGTGGGATGAATTCTTCTCTACAAAGATTTATGAGTGAAACGTAGACAGATACTGAGGGAAACGATGGGACGATATCCAATAAAAAAAATAGGAAGTGACAAGAGAAGAGGACAGAACAGTGTCTATGAGCTCAGTGATCAGTAAAACATAGAAAATACGTGAAATATCTGGCACCACATCATAATCTCATAGTATATAAAAACTTTACAATCTGCAGTTTGAATGACAAAGCTTCATTCAAAGCCTCTGCGGTTTTTCCAGTGATTTCATTTGCAGCGTTTACATCGATTGTCTCATTTGCATAAAATAAACACACAACACAGACATGCCGTAATGATCATCTACTCAACAACATTCCAGCGAATATAAAGATACTTCTTGATTTACATCATGAGATATGTACATTATTAGACATCTCAGTCAGATGCAAGCACATTTGAAATGCCTGAAGTCACCCAAACCTGCAGTCTGTATCTCTCACATAGCTTATAGATTATTCTAAAAGTTGGCAGTGTAAGCTGACCGCTACTGCTAGACAGATCAGTGAAGCTTTTCGTACTAGCACTTGTCTAACTCTACAGGAAATTAGAAGATTAAGTTGTGCCTCGCATGCAGAAAAAAAATAACATTGAAAAAAAAACATTTCACATTGTCAAACATGAAACATTGTTCATCTGATTCATAGCGGATACACAGATTTCCCTGTCGGTTGAGTTGTGTTCGCTGCTCCTAAATCAGACTGAACACTGCTAACACTAATGAAGTTGAAGTGGAACAATCACATGTCGACACCAACTGACAGCTGCAGTAAGTGTGTCACAAGAAACGCAGCTATGACCAAAGCGCAGAGAGGAAAACAACATGGTCATTCTTTGCCTCCTCCATGGTCGATTTAGCATGTTAAAAACAGGGAAAAAACACTCGCACTGTTTAGATGTTTAATTACTGAAGGCGATCGCGGAATGAAACTTAACTTCTCTATAGTACATAAAGATGAATAGTCACAATGTGTGCTTCCTCTGTGAAAACGAAACATGCAATCAAAGTGAACCTGCTGAAAAAAAAAGAGAGAAAAAAAAAGACCTCTACAAAGACATTCAGTGTCACAGGGCGGTAATAAAAAAATAGTCATAAATGCAGTGCACAATACATAATTAAGAATACTCTCAGAAGAAAGGAAACACAGATTCTCCGTTGGATAACAGATTATACCTCAAATTCATATCGGAACCAGAGACGTCGAGGACAAGGTATACAGCTTTGGACACTTTGTTGACAAGTTTCCTCCTCTTCCTCCTAGACGTGGCAATTTCTAGTCATGGTCTGCAGAGAAGCAAGTCACATGCTTGCTGCAGCTGCTTGGCGAGCAGGCACAACAGGCGAAAAAAATAGCTGTGAAGGCGACTCTGCGACTGCTTGTTGGCTAGGACAAGCTGTGGCGCTCTGGTGTGCCACACAAACTATGGCTGATCCCACTTGGGTGATGCTTGTTGACGATTGATTTACTGATGATTGGGCGGCAAGGACTTTCAACAAAACTGGTAGTTATTGGTCTTGATCAGAGGCTGCTCCTCTTCCACGTGGTCACAAGACCGGTCACAGGGGCCGTCACAGCACTTAGGCTTGTCACAGACTTCACCCTCTGTGACCTGCTGCTGCACATTCTGGTAGATTAGCTGTGGAGCATCGGCATTAGGATGGTGAGACTTGGTCCAGTGACAACAATACATATGTTCTACAAAAAATCCCGCCCCAAATTCCTTTAAAAGGAGGAGGGTTTCCAGAGGAAACGTGTGTTTTGTACCATTCATAATTTTGTTTCACACCAACTCACCTGTTCCTGCTCAGGTCGGTCCCCGAGTAGTCTCTCTATCATCTGACTGATCTTGCTGATGGTCGGACGCTCTGTGGGCTCCAGATTCCAACACATCTTCATGATCGTGTAGCTGAAACAAAAGCCAACCCAAAAACATCGATGGTATTCATTTGAAGGGGCTTTATATTTCCCCCGCAGTGCACTCGATTTTTAATTTTTTTTTAATTCTCAAACTTTGTAGTGTAAAATCGGAAATTAGAGGAAAAAGAAGAGGCTCACGGATGTGGTGACGCAGTTTGATAAGAAAGACTTGTTCATAAGAACCCCTGCCCCTCCAGTCTCATTTTGCTGCCGTGAAATAGCAGTTACATGGCTTCCTAGTTTTGAGATCATGTGGCTAACAGGCAGAACTGAGGCCTGACACACAGCAGAACAACAGATGATTAGGCCCTGACTCAGATTCAGTCCCCTCTGTTTCCACAGTTATTCCGGGTGGTGTGACAGCCACGCCAAATCAGCACACACAGATGTTAGGGCCCTCTCAGAGATACTGGGAAAAACACTCTTTTTTTTTTTTCTTTCATTTCGGCTCAAGTTTGGAGTTTAGGCTTGTTGTGTTTTGGGGTTAGGAGATAACCCGTAGCAAGTAAATTAAAATCAGGAATAATGAAAGCACTTCATGAGGTTAGCTCATGTGTCAGTTATTTCAGACGACAGAACAGAAGACTGGCGAGGAGATAAAGGATCATTGTTCTGCTGTGATAAACATTGCGAGAAGCAGGCTACTTGAACTGTTCAATGTCGAAGTCAACTTCAACTATTATAAATCAACCATTATGTCGTCGCCACCACCGTTGCTCAACGTCTGATAAGCGGAGCGCTAACATTTTACCAGCTGATTAAAACGCGCTCAACTGATAATCAGGTGACAGTATTAACATTTCCTGGACGAGGTTGTTAAAAGTGGACAAAGCAGCAGTGATGCAGTAAGTTTGAGCTTACATCTCAGCTGGAGCGAAGTTCGGTTGGCACATCTGGTAGCCGCGCTTCACCATCTTGTAGAACCTGGAGTCCACGGCCATGCTGGGGTAGGGGCTCTTGCCTAATAGAGAATGATGCATTAGTAAGTGTAGCAGGCAAGTCGTGAATTAAAAATGTGTGTAAATCGTTTGGTAAGTATGCACAGGTTTTGACCTAAAGAGAAGATCTCCCAGAGGAGGATGCCGTAGGACCAGACGTCACTCTGGACGGTGTAGACGCAGTCAAAGATGCTCTCCGGAGCCATCCACTTCACTGGCAGGCGGGCCTTCACATGAGGGTTAAAGAGCACAAAAAGGTTGTTTTTTTTCTACTTCATGTAGTCTGTAACTCGGTTAATGTTGAACTGAGGGGCTTACATTGCCCTTCACCACGTAGTTGGAGTCATTCATGATGTCACGTGCCAGGCCAAAGTCACAAATCTTGGCCTCTCTGTGGTCGGTCAAGAGGACATTCCGAGCAGCCACATCTCTATGAATGCACTGCACACACACACACACACACACACACACACACACGCACACACATCAATAAGCGCTCACTGACAATGACCAAATAAGAAGAATGTAATGGGAAATACCCCTCATAGCCCCCTCATCGATGATTTCACACCTCATTCATCATATTCTATAAAAAGCGACACGTTTTTCATGCAAATTTGGTTGCTTTTTTTTTTCAAGATTTAGTTTGTTGAGCGGGAAAATAACCACGTTGAGCCACTGTTGTAAATGATCTCGGTAATGTTTTCTGTTTTAGATCCTTTTTTAGTGGTAAAAAAAAAAAAAACTCACATTTTTGGCAGCCAGAAAGTCGAGGCCCTGAGCCACTTGAAAGGAAAACCTCAGCAAGTCATCGATGTCCAACGGCCAGTCACCAGTCTCCTCACACACCGAGTCTTTGCATGAATCGTCAAGTAACAACGTTAGTAACACCCTGGGTCAGGAAGGGAAGTGGCTGGTTCTTTCATTCGCCTGCTGCTGCACAATGGGTGCATTTGTGTTCATTTCAAAACTGTGAGGGGTTGAATGAAGCGTTTTTTACCTCGAGAAGATTCCATGTTCGGCAGCCGACTGGGTCTCATCTCCAAATAACTGCTTGAAGACGTGCTGGAGATCCCACTGTCACTGTTGGATGGGGAATACAAGAAATAATAGACAAGAGATGTCAGAGATTGAATGTCTTTCACCAAATCCTCCATCATCAGGCTGCACCCATCTGGGGATGTACCTTCTAATGAACTGTCTCTGGCTGGCGACATTCTTGTAGTCATTGGATTCCTCCGTAATGTCGGGAACGCTCATAACAAAGTTCTCAAACGTCTCTGCCTTCTGGCGGAGGAAGTTCAGGAGGTCACCGAGGCTGCAGTACTCCGTGATCACGAGCACCGGTCCTGAGGAGGAGACGCACCGGGGGAAAAGGTGGTTGCATGCAAGTTACTTAAATAAACTAGATTTTCATCCGACTTACTACAGAACAAATGCAGGCTGCTGTCTGACCTCCATAGGTGCAGGCCCCCAGCAGATTGACAATGTTCTTGTGGTGTCCCAGGTGGCTCAGGATCTTCAGCTCAGACATCAGAGCTTCCCTCTCATCCGAATGGGCACTGGCTGCAGAAACACAGTACATATCTTCATCCTGTTATCTTTCTCTCTCTATCGGATCCAGCACAACAAAGGATTTAGGATTTTCACATTTCACTCAGATTTACTCTCTCATAAACATAGCAATCTCTCTGTTTAATCAAAGGTCTTAACTTCTCACCTTTCAACATTTTCACAGCTACACGCAGCGCATTGTCTTCCATTCCCAGACCGTAGGCTGTCGCCTCGACGACCTTTCCAAAAGCTCCTGCGCCCAGGATCTTCCCTGGTCAGACAGGACATGCAACAAGAAAACATTTGAATACAACCCGTCTAAACCAGGACTGTTGTTCACAGTAAAATATCAGATTTCTATTCTATTTATTAACACTATTCTATTCTATTTTCAGACCTAGCTTCAGCTTGTCTCTTGGGAACTCCCACTTCTCATTATAAAGGAGCTGAGTCGGGTCAATGAAGGTGTAGTTGTTTCCATCTCTTGCTTCAATGATCTGCCAGCGGATCTCATACCTGGGTTTCTGAAGACGAAAACAGGAGCAGATTGTAATAAACCACAATGGCAATATTATGTGGAAATATTTGAATGTCGAAATTTTACAAGACCGCTGTATGTTTTAATGGCATCGTACCTGCTTATATTTGTACAACAGAAAAACCAGTAGCACAAGGAGGATGGCCAGGATGCCTGCTGCTCCAGTTAAGGTGGAAGTGAAGAGTTTGTCTGCAAAAGAACAGTTAGTATAGTTTTGTGAAATATTGTGCTTACGCAAAAATGAAACAATAGCATTATGCACTACAAAGGGATCTGCTGATCATGACATGACACAATTTCATAAACCAAGAAATTTCATTTCGTTTTTGCTACCATGTGTCTAGAACAGCACATTGAGAAGTACAGCACTTGTGATCACATCATAAAAAAAACAACGAAAACGACGGTATGATCCGAAACTCACCAGAAACCTCCATGGCAAAAGTGTCGCTGCTGATGCCGACGAGGTTGAAGGCCACGCATTCGACCGTCATCCTCCGGCTGGAGGGTCCCACGGTGAGGACGCTCTCCACCTCCACAGCGCCGTACTCCTCCCTCTGGACCTCCACGGTGGGAGCCTGGAGAGGGATCGCCAGCTGCAGCCCTGTGGTGTTTTCATTGCACCTGCCTCATTGCAAAAACATACACAGTCAGACAAACAGGTGAGATTGTGAATTTAAAGCCCAACACACCAAACGTCATGACATTTCTTTTTCGTACTGTTCTACTTACGTAGGCCGTATCCCAAAACACTGGTACCAGATGATTCTGGGTGCAGGGTAGCCAAATGAAGTGCAGGTGAGTGTGGTTATGTTTTCCCATCTCACCATGGCAACAGGTCTCTCTGCCAACCAACATCAATGATCAGATTTCAAATAAACATGTATTGCATGCTCAACACTGACTTTTACTGATGTGCTTTGTATGTTTCACTTACGATACATTTGGACTTGGAATGTGACGGACGCATTGGCCAAGTCGCTCTTGGCATAGAAGGTGTACTGGCCCTGCTCCTGTGCATTCATCCTCTTCAGCTGCAGAGTAGCATGGTACCTAAAATTAACCCCAAATAGGATCTTGTTACTGAGAAAAAGAGGAATCCAAAGTGACTAATTCTGCGGTTTGAGTTCAGACGGTTCCGATGAATCATCGCCGAGTGTGTCAACAGATTAAAAAGAGAACACCACTCCTCCTTCTAGCCTGACCTGAGGAAACATAATGACCTTGGTGTTCCCTGTCAAACTCACCCAAAATGCACTGACAGCAGATTTCAGATCCAGAGTAGCTTCCCCTTTCTCATCCTACACTTCATCGTTTTGACATATTGGAGAAACTGGAGATCATATTTTAACGTGTGCGGTTTCCTCTAAGCTCTTCTGTGTCGTACCTGTTGTTGTATCTGATGAGCTTGTGCTCCTGCGTGGACGTGTTGGGAGACGTTGGCGTCTGCCACCTGTGCTCTGTGATGTGGGGATACGCTTCGATGACCACGGTGAGCTCCAGGTCTTCTCCCTCGTTCACCTCCACTGAAAGACCCTTGTGGGCCAGTTTAGGCGACAGCTGGGGCAACAGCCTGATGTAGGCTTTGTCTGAAGAATCAAATGAGTGTGCTTATAGTGGTTGACAATGTTCCAAGCTTCTCGCTATGAGGCCGATCGTTTCTGCGGGCTTACCTACGACCAGCAGGTACGTCGTCGAGCTGTTCACTCCTGCTTCATTGGTGCCAATGCAGGAAATGTTTCCAGTGTCTGTAAGGTCCACAGAAGGGATGGTCAGTATGCTCTGTATGTCCAGGCGGTTTTCTCCACTGGAGCGAACCCTCTCCTCTATCAGTGGTTTCTGGAGACCAAAACAGGACATGGACAATCAGCGTTAAAATCATGACTATTACCACAAATCCAGAAACCTCCCAGAAATGCCTCATACTGACCGACTTGGTGGTGTATTTCCAGGTGACGTTGTAGTTGAAGTTGGGGTTGTGTGTTGTGCAGCGGATCTTGAGTTCCTCCCCAACAATGCGCACGTACTCGTCCGTCTCCAGGAGGACGTACGGAGGGAAACGAAGCTCTGGAGAGGAGAGAAAATCAGAAATGTGTCGGCGTCTTGATGCACGTTATGACTTTCAAAAAGACTCTGTGATCATTCAAAAAGTGGCCTCACTCTGAATGATGTTGATGGAAAACGCCTTGGAAGTCATTTCCACCCCGCCGACCCTGGCCGTGCAGACGTAGTCGGCATTGAAGCTGGGGTGGAGCCTGTGGATGAGAATGCCACGGTGCCGGTACACCGTGAAGTTCATCCCTGGTGGAACAGACGTGCCGTTGTCCATGCGGAGGCCCAGGTCTGTGGCTGCCGGGTTGGTCAGCAGGCAGGGCAGCAGGTAGTCCTCGCCCTCCTTCCTCACCACCCGCAGGGATGTGCTGCTGGTCCAGAACACACGGTTTGGGTCTGGAAAAAAAGTAGTAGCAGTATGAGATTTACCCTTCTAATAAACTGTATCAGATATGGTGGTGACGGTGTGGACACTGAGCCAACCAAAGCACTTACAAGTCAACATTAAGAAGCTTGTCCTACTGTTCCGTTGTCATATATCCGAGCTCACCTTTTACGTACACATGCACTGAGGAGGTCAGCTGCTGTGACCCAGCCGTGTAAACACACTTGTACGTTCCAGTGAATTCCGCGGACGGACGTTCCACCTTCAAGGTGCGCACGTTCCCGTTGGCCCTGGACACGAAGCGCCTGTGTTTGGCTAGCCTCGTTTGCCAGTTTACAGGCCCTTGGCCCTCACACCTCAGATCCAGAAGGGTCCCGGGTCTGACCACCACCTCAGAGGTCTGCACCACCTTAGAATTGAACTTGATCACTGGACGCCTCCATTCCGCTGAGGGAGGAACAAAAAACGTAAAGTGAGAACATATTCTCAGAGAGTATTTCTGCTGCAAAATGAGAACCCAGAGCTGTCTCGTCTGTATCTATTTCGGAAAATAATCTCATGAATTCAGGAAACAGATTGAAGACTTGACCCTGAGAACATCCCTCCAGCCATCTTACTTCTGCTTTTTTTTCAGTGACACTGGAGATATAAAAAAAGCTCTATTATTGTATTTTTTATTTTTTATATTTTATAAGAGAAGAATCAAACATTCAAGACTCTTAAGCGTGGAAACGGTTGTCAGAGAGATGTTTCAGGGATCTTTGAGGGAGCTGAAAAAGACCCTGACCCTCAGGGAGTGATGAAGAACAATGCTCTCTTTGATGACTTTGTTAAGGATTTGGAAGTTGGACAATTCATCTGATTTTTTTTGGGTGGGTGTTAGACTAGTATTATGAAATCACTGGAGACAGTGATCTGTCTTTCCTGTTAACCTGAAGCGATCTCTCATTCAGGGTTCAGTCGACACTTTCGAGAAAGGTTATAAAAGTGTACACTTTGACGGTTTTGACGGTGTGTTTCAAGGTTTGAAGCAGAACTGAGATTCCATGTTCAGCATTTTGTTTTATCGTGTGTTGTTTCCCGGCAACAACACACACGAAACAAATAGAGAATTAAGAATGAAAACATTCAGATTTTTTGTCAGAGAAACTGCCGTGAGTGTAAACAGTTGCCTTTCCCTGTTCAATCATCAAAAAGGACTATTCATCCAACCTCAAAATGACCCCAATCGCACCTCTTACAGTAACACAGCGGAAAGCAAAACTAATTCATTCAGCCATAATTAAATCCAACAACAGATGCTTTTATGTGCTCAAATGCAAATACATGAAATTGCAATTTGATGCTTGGCGGGTGATATTCATATATGTCGTGCTCAGAGCTCAACCAAAATGGGGGGAAAGAGAGAAAGAAAAGCGTTGTGTGTTATGTCTCAGATGGAGAAGCAGGCGTGTTTTTTAGCTCCTCTGACCACGAGTTTGTGCCATGAAATGTGTAAAATCATTAGAGCGTAATACACGAGAAGTCATGTTACTGTAGAGTATGTATTTTTATAGATAGTTGGTCAGTTGTGGTACAGAGAAATATGGCCTTTTTAAGATGATATCTTATTGCGATTGTGTTTAAATTCAAACTTTAATTCAATCCACACATTTTAGAGGTCTTTACAAAACTTTACAACTTTCAAACCAACACCAAAATGATGAAAAAAAATCATTTTTTTAGCACCTTTTCGCTCGCATTGCTTAATTTGATATTGTTTAAATCTACAACAGCTATCAATAAGAGTGAGAGAGTGAAAATAAACTATAGGCCTACAGTGGTAGATTTCAGTCAGTGTTTGAAGGCCTTACCTGAAGCAGCAGAGGCCACAATCCCCAGCAGCAGAGCGAGGTAGGACTGCATCCTGGATCAGCTCCAAAACTGCAGTTTGAATGCTGTTGTTTGTGTGCTATGACACCCTCTTCTTTTGATTTGTGGCGTTGGAGAGAGAAATGAGAAGAAAAAAAAAAAAAATACACCTCTGAAGTTGTGACATCACTCATCAGCCCCTCACTGACTTCTCTTTTCTGACCGGTCGGAGCGGCTTTGCCCCGTAAACTTCAACAACAATCTATTCTACTGTGAAGTCTGTCTTCTTAATTAATCAGGAAACAGAATAACGTACAAAAAATAATTAGTGGAAGTGTTTCATGATTACATTTAGGGAATTGGCGAGTCACTGCATCTTTATAAATACAGCTGACGTGCTATGCATTATGGAGGCATCGCTTTTAAAAGCACTCACCTGCCGATGTCTTCAGTGTAACAGAGGGAAATAATCACTTCCCTGGGTTTGATGTTTCCACCATCCAGAGTTGTCTCAACAGTCCCTTCCCTCTCTGTCTGCCTCTGCCCTTCCTCTCCCTTCTGCCTGTTTACAGTCTCCTCACTGAAGTCACACAGCAAATATGATTTTTTTCAGACAGCAAGTGGTGGAGGGTGGAGGGAACTGTGTGTGTGTGTGTGTGTGTGTGTGTGTGTGTGTGTGTGTGTGTGTGTGTGTGTGTGTGTGTGTGTTTGTGTGGGTTGGGGGGGGGGATCACGCTCAACAAATTAATGAGCCGATTCCAATTTGCCATGGAAAAGCACAATTCTCCCGAGACATCCATTGAAGTGAGACTAATCACCTCCAGCAGGCTTTTTTCAAGTGTGGCTTCGTGGGAGAGGGAGGAGTCAAAGGGCTTTTAGAAATCTGACCTAGGATTCAGAGAAAAGCACCGAGGGTGAAGAAAAGTCGACGTATGTGTGATGCACCTTCGAATGTCACGATTCACAAAAGACTCACGCTTCCAGTGCTACTATAATAATACACATTTATTGTCTCATTTACAACACATAAAATGGCACATGTAAAAAAAAAAAAACAAAGATACATTTGTAAACGTTAAGAAGAGCTTTGGTACCGTAGATTGTGACACAGTGATCTTGTGCATTTTAAATTGTTACAGACAAAGTGTTTGTTTTAAATGGTGAGCTACTGGATGTCAACACACCGTCGATACTCGAGTAATGACAGTCGACACATCGTGTGAGTGAGTACTATACAATGCAGGAAGAATAAAAGCATCATTTTTTTTACATACATACATATGGTTATCTAGGTTTCTAGGTTAGAAACCCTCCATAACTGACAAGCAACAATAGCTCGAAGGCAACAGATCTATACAAAGGCACTCACGTGTGCCACATTGTGCTCAGGCAGTGATATGCTGTGTTAAGTAATTTTCCTTGAGAGAGTCACCTGTCACCACAGAAAACCCATTAACTGCAACAGCCACGTGTTTCGTTCAAAAAGTTGATTCTGAGTGTAACTATTAAATCTCTGTTTTAGTATATATATGTATATCTTCATTATGAATATCCACATTTTGCTAAATAAAGTGCAAATCTGGCACAGATCTATGAATTAAAAACCTATAACAAGTATTCAAAAATTCACAAAAGACTTGTATTTATGGTTCTCAAAAAAGAAAGAAAGAAAAAGAACTGAAAACATCTGACACTATGGCATATGAAACTAAAAATAAAAGTATGCGTCATAGTAAAACAGTGCATGTAGAATCTGTCTGCATTTATATCCTGGAAATAGAGCTTCTTTTAAACAATGTTAGAATACAGTGAATACAGCTGTTTGTTGTACTTAAGGGGACATTTTTTTAATGAATGTACCTACTTGCCATGATGATTGTCATTAAAATGTGAAATACATTGTTCTTGTAAAGGGTGGGGGAGGGTGCATCATAAGGCCTCATAAGTCTGGCTACAGTAGAATAACAGTAAAAACATCTTTACTTACTGTAAACTGATTATGTGTGAGGAGAGTACCGTATTCATATTATGGCAAGCTTCTACTAAATGAATGCATGATAACATCACGCTCGTTATTTGTAACCGTTTTAGTTTCAGAGGTACAAAGTTTGATACAAAAACTCAAAAGAAGGGCAAAACTTTCCGAGTGCTTAGTGGAAATATAAAGATTGCCTTCTCAGTCTCAATTCTGCTACATTCTAGTTTAATCACGTTCCCTTTTTTCAGGCAGCTTTGAAAATAAAGAAGAAGAATCCCAGAAAAAAAAGGGGGATAGTTCCTATATGTAGCTACAAGAAGCTGTCTTCTACCTCAGGCGTCCCCGAGAAGCCCAGCAGAGCGTCTCTCTCGCTGGTCCGCTCCAGCCGGTCCTCTTCCGGGAGCGTGTCGGCGGTGTCCTGCGACACGGAGTCGGTCTCCTCCTCCAGAGCCAGAGAGCTGAGGATGGGAAGACCAAGCACAACTTCACTTTGTGCACTCAGTCGGTCACACAGCACGCTCTGTTTCGATTCATAATTAATCCTGACATCTTTCATCTTTTTCTACCTTCCTTCCAGCGGTCTCAACTAAAAAACAAACTGAAATGAAAATCACCCGTTTTGAGAACATTTCAATCTTTTTATACTTGCTTATTTTCAAGAGTTAGAAAAGTATTTCCAGTGAAACTCTGTGTACTTTCTTACATATAAACTCAATGTATGATAACATATTCTTATCAGTAAAACAAGTGGCAGTACTTTAGGCAGAAAATATCAGAAAATATCTTAATATATATCAGTATAAATATCAGTCTGTCTACTATAAGTGACACAACTGACACTAAACGGTCTTATCTTTGAAAGGCCATGGATAGGGCTGCTACATACAAATTATTTTTGATTGTTGCAAAAGAAAATGACTTAATAAATGCAATTATTTTGATAATCAACTAATTTGCTAATTGTTTCACGTCTAGTCATAATTTAACATCTTTAAAAGAATGAGGCTGTTGAACTGAAACTGAAATGTCTTATTTAGATCTTCAGATCCTCACAGACATCTGTGTTTGTGGTTCTGGACCAAAACTCCCCAAACTCCTCAAACCCAAACCACAACGTTAAAGTAAACAAAAGAATCGCCTCAATGCCAAAATTCAAACATACGGGGAAAATAAACTGTTATCATAAATGTAAACACATGAAACACTTTTTGGGCTTTTATTTGACTGTATGTTTATATCTGCCCGCATAATACAGCTATTGTCTCAGCTCAACATCTGGATGAGTGGGTGTGTGGTGAAAAAAGAAACTGTCTTAAGCAAACACATCCTAATCTTCCAAAAGTCAGTATTTGGCAAAATATCTGCAGCATTTCTTTCAGCGGCTCCGTACCTTGCAGGGCTTTCTGACGGCTCGTCAGTGAAAACGTCATCTGGCTTGGGGTCCGGAATGGGAATGATGTATTCGTTGTATGAAGTGATCATTTCCTGTGTGTCCGCCTCTTGCCCGAATTCTCTGGGGATGGAGCTGTAGGGGTCCGGGGGGACGTAGAGGGGCGATGGGGGGCCAAAAGCTGGGTCGGCGATCGGAAAGGGCGAGGAGAACCTCGGTTTGGTGCGGGCGACTGCCGGATGGTCACTCTTCAGGAAGTTGTCGTTAACTTGGTTGTATTTCTGTTGCCGGGGAAGAAAGGTTTTCAACAGTTTGTGAGTTAGATGTGCAGATATGAGACATTAACTCTCCATCTAATTAAATAATCAATGAGGAACTTCAGTTCGTGAATAAATAAAACACTAGGGGTCAGACAGGCTGATGGTTGATCAGTAAGATGTGGATATATTGATGTACCTTTTTATAGCTGTTTTCCAGCATATTCCCAACAGTGTGCACCAGAAAGGAGAACTCAGGCCTTTTCTCAAACTTCTCGTCCCAGCACTTCTTCATGATGTCATAACTGCAATATGAAGGACATGCAATTCATTCATCTGTTGTTCCATAGTTCCATGTCTGAGTTACTAGACGGGTGACATCAGATGCAGGGTTACAATGAGACTCACACTTCGTCAGAGGCGTGGGCCGGTTTGGCCATCCGGTAGCCTCTCTTCAAAGCGCTGTAGAACAACTCATTCATGGGCAGATCGGGGTAGGGGGTCCCTCCTGCAGGAAGCATTTCACAAGTGAACACGTTAACCCTTATGTACGTAGCACCTTTTTAAAAAAACACGGTTACAAAGTGACAAAGTCATATCGATTGCAATAGAAATCACCGAACAATGAGAGAAAAATCAAACTGGAGCAAATAAAAACGCACAACAGGGATTGACAAAAAGGCTTTCCTATAAAGAAGAAGCTTTATAAAACAGTTCAAACATTCAGCATCTCCGACAGCTCGGGGGAAGATGATTCCAAAGGGTTGGGGTAAAACAGCCAACTTTTGTTTCGCAGTTACAGTTGTAGTTGTAGATGAGCGTCCGAGGTTTGGGAGTGGTGGAGAGGTGGAATAAGTTATCAGAGGTTTAACTAGGGACCTTTATGTCATTAATCTTAAAATTTACTGTGAATTTTACAGTAAATCCATGAAGGGATGGACGAACAATGTGGTAACATCGGGCAGCTTGAATTACAATAATCTAGAGGAGAATATAAAAGTGTACTGAAGACAATGCATCTGATTTAGTGGAGAAAACAGGACGAGTTAGGTTACATGATGGTCCGGGAAGTCATGCACAGGCTAGGAATCTAAACTAGATCTAAATTTAAACTGTCACAGTGAACCATAAAGCTGAAGTCATGCACATTTATGTTTTCTGAGATGAAGCGGACCAACTGATCATTGTTGTTGTTCTGACAGGTCTGCAAGAAAACTGGAACTAAGAGGTCCAGTGAAATTCAGATGTAGACGTGGGGAAGTGCTGAGACACGGTTACGTCACCACTTTGAGAGGCTGGGTTGGGAGTTTGTTTTCCAACACTGAGGCTGAAGCTGCGTATGCAATAAACTGTCTCCTTTGTTTTCATGCTAGTTTCCAAAATTTGCAGGAAGAGGGTTTTTTGTTGTGTGTTTTTTTCTAAAAAGGAAATGATGATTTCAAAGTTTGACTGTGCCTAATAACATTAAGCCCTCATACACGTCTTCAAACAAAACTACTTTCAACTAGACGTGGACTTTTAAAGTCGCTATTCATACATTCATCGTCACCTTAAAGCATGTTTTCATAAATCAAAGTTCATCCGAAGTTCAGTAAGTTAAGTATCAACGAGGGGACAAGCAGGCGAAAACTGTACAATGTGACCTACATAAGGAATTAAAGATGATGAATCCCTCTTATGTGTAAACAAGTTCTGACTTGGGTTTGGCTGAATGGCATTTTGTGTGTGTGTGTGTGTGTGTGTGTGTGTGTGTGTGTGTGTGCGTGTGTGTGCGTGTATGTTTATGTGCAGAAATGTGTGTGTTTGGACTGACCCAGTGTGAATATCTCCCACAGAAGAATGCCGTATGACCACACATCGCTCAGGGTGGTGTACAAATTATGGAAAATGCTTTCTGGTGCCATCCACTTCAGGGGCAGGAACGTCTGAATGAATGAAATTAGACACAGGGTTAAAAGACACTGACTTCTACCACTAATTATGGTATTTGCAGTATCCCATTCAGCTAATTTTGGTTACATTATATTGAGTGGTTTTTGTTGAATAAGTGCATTCAAACTTGTGAGGAATGAGACCCAGGTCTTCATTTTTTTAATTTTTTATTATCCTTTATGATGTTGCCACTTACGCTGCCTTTGGAGATGTAGTTGGAATCATGCATGATATCTCTGGCCAGGCCGAAGTCACAGATCTTCACCAGTTTGCCCTCACAGATCAACACATTCCTGGCGGCGAGGTCACGGTGGACGCACTGTGGTGGAATAAATGCAATCAAATAGACGTTTTTGTACACATCCTTCTAGATATAAAGTGTTAATTAGTGAGTTGCTAAGCTAAGCTAACCAGCTGCTCACAGTAGCTTCATATTTGGCGTGAGAGTGGGATCAATCAAAGAATGAGAATGACCATGTTTCCCAATATATGTAACTATCCCTTTAAATGGAAACAATGGAATCTCGAGGCCTGAGTACGTATTATGCAACATCATGACTGATAGCCTACGTTCTTGGAGGCGAGGAACTCCATCCCCTTTGCCACTTGATAGCTAAAGCCCAACAGATCGTCGTAGGTGAGGGTGGAGGAGTCACTGATGGCCAGGTCCAATCTGTCGCCACCTGAACACGATGACAAAGTGACCGGACAAACAATGAGAAGAAGAGAAGGTGAAGAGCGTCGGATGAATGAAGGCATTGTCTTGTTGTCGGGGGGAACTCCGACTGTCCTGTGACTGCATGGGCTGAAATTAAGCTCCCGCCCTTCATATGCTGTAACATCTGTAAGTGCTTTTTGATCAAAGGCCGGAGAGAATGCAAAATGTAGTCATTGATTTACGACGCAAAAACAATTTGCGTGTTCACGAAATGCACTGTTTCAAGTCGGCTGATAAAATACAGTGCTTTTCACGGATAAATGGTGTTGATTATGCGACACTCATAATGTCCATCATTCTTCCGCGTTTCCTGGAGTCGGCGTGCTGGATTCATCATACTCGTTTTCATTGGCGACCCTGGAGAATGAATTATCATCCATGCTCAGCACTTATATCAACATAAACACACAAACCCAACCTTGTTCCTGATAGATGTCCTGCTGGTAGGGAGACTCGTAGGGAGAGGGTTGGATGTCTGCATACTTGATGGAGTCCATCTGCTCCTGCATGGGCACGTAGATGGTGGGCTCATCTTTACTCATGTCCATGTATCCGCCATCACTCTCACTTCCGAAGGACACATAGCTGCAGGGAGAGTTCAACAATGCAATGTGATGAACGGAGTCCCTATTTATTCAGGGTTCTTCATCATGTCAATGTGACAGCATAAATAATATGAATACTTATATATATATATATATAAATGTGTGTTCCTCTGACCCTTTCCTCTGGCTGAGCGGAGTGCTTCCTCTCGAGATGAGGCAGCCGTCATCTTGGTTCTTCTCAGCGTAGTTCTGCAGCAGGCTGTGCTTGTTCCTGTGCAGGTAGTCCACCAGGTCGCCATAGCGACAGTACTCAGTCACCAGATACAGAGGGCCTGATTAGTGGAAGAAATCAAAATTTGTGGTTAACCAAACATATACACATTTTCTTTTCGTACGACAAAAACACGCATTCAAGAGCAAATTTTTAGCTAGATTTAGTTTGTGAAATATTTTGGAAAGTCTTAAGAGTTTGCACGTTATTAAATGGTCAAAATGAGTCAATAACAAATTGTATACATCAGTCACTTAAATAATATTGTGTAAGATCAGTTATACAATTCTATTTCTGACATCATGGTAATATGTTTGTGTCTGTGGTTAATAAATGAACAGATGATACATGGTTTAAATGATGCACAGGCGTGCATGATAGGAGCCGCCACAGAGTGTTTCCAGTCCAAACACAATGTGTTTCTATCTCTTGCCATGTTTCCCTTTTTCTTCAACCTCTGAAGCCACATGAATGTTTGAACCCTTTGCATGAAATTGTAACTTTCTCGCTTGTTCTCAACGTGCAAAAGGATGTCTGTTACTCATTCAGATGAAGAAATACGGACACATTTTAATCAAATATAAACCTCTTTCTATCTTAACTGAGCATGTGGGTTTGACAGTAGCATTTCATTAGCATTTTAAACTATTCACTTGGTTTTCCATTTCCTCTTCACATCCAATAGAGAATACTTCTGGCAAGAAATATTAAAAACATTGTGAACTGATGTACACAATACTTTAAGTTAATTTACTTCCATTTTTCTACAAAACTAATGTTGTACAGTGTCATACCTATTCTAGACACAGCTACTTAAAAACAAACATTAACACTTTGTGGAAACCACATCATCAAAAAATATGGAAATCTATTTTTCATTGGTAACATCCTGTTAAATAGTTAATCTTAATAGTTTTTTTTGGGGGGGGGGGACCCCAGGAAGACTAACTCGTCCCACCTTGGCGACAGCTAATGGGGATCCATTTAACAATAAACAATAGTATCCATTTCTTTACTCATCTCAAAATATACTTAACTTTATAACCTTGAGGATGTTTTTTTTCTTCTTTTTTTATTTGACAGAGATTCACCTCAACAACATTTTCTTCCATAAAATTGGTATTTGATCACTTTTAGAGAAACTGTTGATGCAAAAATGTGTTTTATGAGTTCACAGACAAAGAAAACAGACTTAGAGGACAAACAAAGCCTTTGCAAAGTAGACATCTAAGCCAACTGCAACACCAGGACAGTTTCCCCTTGAAGAACATGCTCACAGCGGACTGTTAATGCCACAACTATAAAAAGACCTAATTATCATGTGTGTTAGCCCAGTATAGCACCGGCGCTCACTGTGGTGCTCACCATGTTTGGTGCAAGCTCCCAGCAAGTTCACGATGTTGAGGTGAGGTCCCAGGTGACTCATGATCTTCAACTCTGACATCAGAGCCTGAGTTTCACTCCTCCTGGCTGTAGCTGGATGGGGAGGGAGAGAGAGAGATGAATATAGTTGGGCAGCATGA
Organism: Eutrigla gurnardus; assembly: GCF_963514095.1. Taxonomy (NCBI): domain Eukaryota; kingdom Metazoa; phylum Chordata; class Actinopteri; order Perciformes; family Triglidae; genus Eutrigla; species Eutrigla gurnardus. The sequence goes on along the minus strand of NC_139919.1, from coordinate 23,096,168 downwards.
GGCAGGTATGAGCTCTAAACAAACTGAGGCCTCACTGTGTCCTTGCCAAACTGCTCAATGACCCGTTGGCTGAACCTCAAACCAGGTTGGCAACCAAACTAAAGCACAGCAGGCTGCTGCTCTCTCTGTTCTTGCAGGAAATATGGCACCGGTGTCACAATAACTGACAGCTACTGTATGCAGGGGGCGCTACTGTGGGCTGCACATTTGTTCACACAAGTTCACATTTTAATGTCTTACATTTCAGCATTTTCACAGCCACCTTTGTGCTGGACTGGGAATGAGTGAGACCGTACGCAGTTGCCTCGACCACCCTGCCAAAGGCTCCCGATCCAAGAGTGCGACCTGAAAAACACAGAGAGTCTCAGTGGGACGGAGTGTGAATTGAGCATATGCTTTGCAGAGGAAAGGGGGCAACCTCTGTTCATTAAAATATCAATGTGAACACATTTCTCTGGTAACTGGATGGAGCAGCTTATAGCGGACGGCCCAAATTCTTGAGCAGCGGTCTAACCGCGGCGTTTTCCTGTTTGTAAGGAGCAGCTGACTACCAACAACGCAAAAACAAAAACAAAGAGCTTTAACAAACGAGGTGGGATTAGAGCCATTTGGTGCACCTCACTTAGTATTCTAGCCTGTTCTAGCCCAGACAACCCAAACCACCAGCACTAAAGTCACCTGGCATACTTGTTTCTTTGCTCTAAAAGTCTGTTAGTCTAAAAGTCTGTGAAAAGCAACAAACACACTGACCAACTATAAAAAGAGGCAGCAATAAAAAAAAAGGAGATGTAATTAAATCATATATTAACAGTAATCTGAGAATCAATAAATAGATTAAATCATCTATGCAGGTTTAAAAATGCAATCCCAAACTCTATTATTATAACAATTTGTTCAGTACATTCAGACAGCCCACGTCACATAGAGAGTCTCAATGGGCTCATCACTCCACACTGTCGTCTGTCCCCCAGGAGGACTCACCAAGCACCAGGTTGTCTCGTGGCATTTCCCAGGCCAGGTCATAGGGCAGGTGAATGGGATCCACGTAGATGTACTCGTGACCGTCCTGGCTCACGGACTCTATCACCTTCCATCTGATCTCATAGCGAGGTTTCTGACAACACACGGGAAGGAGACGAAACACATGAGTGAACAACCACCAAAGCAAAAGGCTTTTAATTCAGCATACATTGCATTTAAACATGGGGAGCTAAAAGAAATGGCGATGGTTGAGTTTGGGACTTCTCACCTTCCTCCACACAGCAATGAGGACGATGATAGATATGATAATGATGACCACGAGGGCTAATACAGCAGCCAACACTGCCACCTGGGAGTACAGAGCTGCAACAGGCAAAAGGACGCACGCCGTTAGATGGTTGAAAACAGAGAATATTCAACCAACAGACATAAAACTTCATTAAATTAACATGTTGGCAATCATTTTGTACAGAAAGTATAGAATCGATAGACGGATATTTATAGCTTAAGTACAAATATGATTTACTATTTAGTGAAACCGTGAACTGTGTCTGTGTGATGATTTTCAGACTTGTTCTTCATTTGTTGGACCAGATCGCTATGTTTGTTTGCTTTAACTCAAATGTCATATTATTGTTATCATATTTTAACGATCCGATAGCAAAGTGGTGCACACAAATGCAACATCCTCGTCGGGACACCTACTGCTGGACACCAGCTTGACGTCTCTTCTGTCGAGGAGCCCTGCTTGGTTGCTGGTCTCACAGCGCACGGTGACCTGCTGGGGCTTGTGGAAGGTCACCTGGCTCCGCACCTGGCTGGTTTTACGAGTCTCGCTGTAGCTGACATTTGTCCGGATGCTCAGCAACTCGGGCTCTGGTGTCAGCGGATGCCACAGCGCCGTCTGGTTGCTACATCTGCAGCAGGAGATCAGCGGAACGGAGCCGAAATCAAATTTTCTGTGCATGGTCAACCCTCCCAGTGTTTGTTATGTGACAGTTCAGAGATGAGGGGGGGGACTTACTGGTGCATGCTGTCACAGCTGTACCACTGGATGGTCGGGGTCGGGACCCCCTCAGCTACGCAGGTCACTAAGTGTCTCTTCCCAGGGAGGTGGTGGTCAGTCAGGTCTTTAATCTGAGAGGGAACTACACACAGGGAGTTCGACGGCCGTTCATCATTGCTGACGCGGATGAAAACAAAGTTTTCGTCCTCCATTTTTTTTTTTTTTTAAGCACTTTCAAATCATCTGCCAGTACTGCGATACAAGAACTCAAAATAGACGGGAACACACACGTACGGTGTGATTATTCTTAAAACGGCGTCTTACCATGGACCTCCAGGTCAAAGGTCACTTCCTTTGTGTCATCCCCGTTTGTGACGAGGACGGTGTATACGCCCTTCTGCTCCTTCCTCACTCTCACCAAGGTGAGCACGGTGACATACCTGAGGTAGAAGGAAGGAAAGAAAATATACACAAACTGCTGTTATAACAGGTTATACGTTGATTCTGTCTACTTTTACATGAAAGCAAAGAAGGGAGCTCAAGATTTTCTCAAGATGTCTGGTGCTCTCTTTCTCTCTCTAAATGATGCACCTTTCAGATATGGGAATATTTCTCAATTTATTTCCAGGGAACGTCGTCATGTACTCTTCTATGTGTTGTACTTTTTTGTTTCCTTTCAGTAAACGTGTCACATCTGGTATTTTTCTCTATTTTTATTTATGGTGAAGGGCTTGTTTGTGAACAGAGGGCTTGTCTCTGTGTAATATCGGTGATATTTCACTTTTGATCCCATTTGATCTGAAAACACAGTCCTGCAAACGCAACATCGTTTGGCATTTTACTGAAAGACATGTGTGAGTTGTGACAGGTATCCTGTGTTTATGGTTCCTGTGTGATGAATGATTGGAGAACTGCCCTCTAGAGAGTATTGTGTTTCTCTCAGCTTATCTGGTGGTGACTGACAAAAGCTGGACGCCTCTGGAGGCTGCCACCTCTAACAGAGGTCCACTGCTAAATTGCTAATTACCTAAAAAGTAACATATACGATGTCTTCAGTTGCTTTATAGTTTGAGGGGTATTTCTTTTTTTTTTACCGGGTTTGGTTGGATGTCTCACCTGATCTCATGCTCTCGTCTGCTCATGTTATCTCCCTTGATGGAGGCGCCGTCTTTGCTCCAGCGGACCAGAGGGGGAGGGTAGGCCTCGATCTCCACTCTCAGCTCCACGTTCTCTTGCAGCTTGACTGAAATGTTCTGCCGCTGAGCAGTCTTCACATTCACAAAGCCTCGCTCTGAGGACAGAAAATAATAGCATCAACGACATAATGCAAATAAGCTATTTTTAATATGAAATGATTGATTATGGCCGAGTTATACGATGGATTATATTCAGGCAGGCTAAAGACGTCACCGTACTGATGCTGTTTATTGCTCGACCTTCTGTGGCCAGACAGTATCTGTCTTTTCCACTGAGATGTCCAGCCAGCACTACTAAACTGTCCTAGTCTCCACGGAGCACGGCGGTTCAAGTTATTCAAGGATTTCATAAACATGGCACACGTCACTGCAGATAGAATAAGCATTCACAGACCCGAATGTATTCAGTGACTGTCGAGAAAGAAGGACCAGAAGTTCAGCATGATGAATCCTGCTTTTAGTGGCCCTCATGTCACATATTTGCTTTAGATTTTTGGGCTTACTGTTAATGGTTGACGTCAAATTTACACAAACATATCGTGTGTACTTGGAATGTAAGTCTAAATATAGAGTTGCTGTACCCTCCACGATATGAAGCTCTGTTTTTTAAGGTGTCACTCTGGGCATGTGAACGGTTTATTTCACACTCTGAACAGAAATAAATAGAAAGTCGTCTTCATTTCCTTTTGGAAGAAGCACCTCTTTCCCCTTGACTTGTAAAGGTTTACATAATAAGCAGACTTCTCTCTGTCAGCGAAACACAATAATAATCTGCCCAGCATCGGTTTGTTTTTAGTTCTGGGTTGCCTGTGTGGGTGAGTCTCACCGAGCACAGTGATGTTGACGCTGGCAGAGGCGGTCTGGTCTTCGATAGTCTCGCGGACATGGCAGGTGTAGCTTCCACTGTGGGCCACTGTGGCACTCGGATAGATCAGGCAGGAGCGCATGTGAATGGTGGACAGGATGACTGTCAGCGGCTCCACCTTGAAGAGAGAGGGACGGGACGAAGATGTGACACTTTAGATTATTGAATACGATTGCGATCGGACATCTAGGTGTTGTTTTTTCGTCTGGATGTTTATATTCCCCAGGATTCCACACATGGATGGCTTTTAAGTAACATGATCAAACAAATCATGAAAAATTTAACTCAAAAGAACTAATACTAACAGCACATGTTCACAGGGGGATATATTAAAAAAACAAGGTGTGTCTCTACATCTTGATGCGATTTCGGCTCGGTCTCAAGGCCTGAGAGTGGATCCCGAAGGGGGAAACGCTGAAACAAAAGCGTTCGTTCTGCTCCACTCCTACTCACCTCTCTGTTGGGGATATCCCACAAAAAAGACACCAGCTCCACTCCGTGCACCGTGCAGTTTACAGTCAGAGGTTCGCCCTGCTTCAGGACGGTCTTTGACGCATTGACGTAGGCGTCGAGGGCCTCCGGGACTGGGACGGGAAGAGAGTGTGGGGGAGAGGAGTAGGAAGAGGTGGGGATGATGTGGTTAATCAAAACAAGATGTAGAAAAGTCTCCTTCACTTCTAATCAATCACTGAACCTGCAAAAATAAACCCTGAATTATTACTTCAGTGTTGAGCTGAACTTTGTAGCTGGCTCCTGTCGGGAGACGAGGAGTAAATATATTTTTACCAAGAGCTCGCGCAGCAGATTGTTAATGTGTTTTCTAGCTGAATTAATGCATTCTCAGACCAAAAGTCCGATACCTCATCATCATACTCACTAAAACAAGCCTGTAGCAAGTCTTCCATTAGAGAGTTGTAAGCTGACTGGAGCATATGTGATATTATGGGAATGAATTATACGTTTGGCCGGACATTGGAGTGCAATACTTTGACTATGAAACTTGTAGATTATGCTGAATATGCTGTTTGAAGAAATGCGATGGGCATTTTATGGGTATTTTTTTTATGGCGCTTTTAAAAGATAGACTCATTAACTTTAATAGTTTGGGTGTCGGCTGAGATTAAATGAAAGGAGCCAACTGTGCGTGTGTGTTTGTAGCTCTCTGGAGTTTTAGCGAATCGAATTTTTATTTTAAGAAAACTTGTTTCTCGAACCGAACGCTTTTCGACCCGAACACCTACCGGCAATGCTGAAGACGTTGAAGGCCTGAGACTCTTTCACCTCCTCGTTCAGCTCTCCCCGACACACATACGTCCTGTCCTCCAGCGGTGCCTTGTACCCCTCAATAGGAACATAGAGCCCCCTGATGGGCAGGTCAGTGTCCTTCTCATACAGGGTGACATTGATGTCTGGATTGGTGACCAAACAGGGGATGGTGTTGTCCTCGCTGGTCTTTGTCACCATGCCGTGGGACCTCTCTATGAACCAAACATCCGGGTCTGTGGACACAAACACCACTCGTGTGATTATCTAAACAAATGCTGTTCTATAAAGTATCGTTAAAGTATCCTGTCTTTAAACAGAAAATGATATAACAGTTGAACTGTGACTTTAACAAAGTGAAAGCAAACTTTTGTGATACTTTTTTCCCCCCAAGGTGTGTCCTGTGCATTGCATTGTGGGTTAATAATGTGCATCAAAACTCCATCTGTTTGCTGACCATTACCCGTTACTTTACCAATGTGATAATTCATCTAAATGTGTCTTTGATGTGAGGCATTTTAAGTTAGTTGAATGGCAACGCAGGCCTCACCTGGGACAAAAACAGCCACCTCCACGGCGTCTCCCGTGTGTCGATCAACGCACTGGTAAACCCCCGTGTGCTTCCAGCTCACGCTCAACAAGGTCAAAACACTGGTGGTGACGCTGGTTTGCACAATTTCGTGGCTTTGACCAGCTTGAAAGGACAGCACTTCGTCCCTCTTGAAGTCCCACGTCGTGTCCCCTGAGCCGGAGCACGTGAGAGTGAGGGAGGAGCCCTCGGCCAGGACGACCTCTTTGTCATCAGGTGTGATCTCCAGACAGCGCAGCTCGGGGCAGAAATACAGAAGGGCTGCGGTTGTCAACAACAAGGGGGGGATAAAAACAAAACAAAACAAAAAAGTCAGGAAGGAGGTCAAAGAGGCAACAGCATGAGGTCAAAGGTTAAAACAACAATACATGCCAGATCCTGTTCTATCTCTAAATGATGAAGGATATGAGTTGTCTGGAGTGGCTATGTGGGAGGGTAATGATGCCTTGTTAGTGACAGATGTATTTCAAATGACAGAGGTCAGTTTGAATGCTTTAGTTGTCCTTTACAAGTATTTTTGATATCTCACAAGCTGGACAAGCAAAGAAATACTCCAAAAAGATATAAATAAAAACTAATAAAACACAAAATAAAACCTAAATGTTTTTTTAGGTCATGACCCTCTCCATCATATAAAGTTTTATTTGGATATGTTTATGTACAGATGTTCATTTCTCACCTGTAACTAGCAGATGAAGCATGGATGGCGTCGCCTTCTTCATGCTGGAGCCTTCAATACACTTTGTTCTGTTAGACAAACACAGGGATAACAACACTGATTAAACTTGATGTACCCTTTTATGGAAATAGTTTTCCTCACACATTGCCTCAGTTATTTATATTTAAAAAAAAAAAGATAATTTTGTCCGCACATACTTCATAAAGAGGAAATGAAACAAAAACAGCTGTAAAAAGGCCACGTTGCATGTGACATCTCTCAATAAGGCTCCATATCATGATGGATTGATTCCTGCCCACATCAGCTCCAGCGGGTCACACGAAGCGAGAGATTAGAAAATAAATCAGAACAATCTGCTTCCAATCACAGAAAATGCTCTGCTCGTTCTAGAGGAAACAATAATAATTTTAATGTGCTGTCAAGCTGCTTTCTTTAATGGAGGCCGGCCGGCCCACGGAGGTGCAGAAGCAGCTCACCCTGGAGGTATTTGATGCCTCGCTGCACCAGGACAGAGCGACAATGTCTGGCTCTTTTTTTTTGTTGTCCCAAGTTCACCGGCATTCTGCCCACTAACAAACGGGTCACTGTGTGCAGCTTTGCAACACGCTCGCTGGCAACAATGCTGCGTCCAAGCTATTCTAGAGCCGCGCTGAGCCATTAATTGGTTTTGGTGTAAACAAAAGTGAAAATGAGGGCATTCACATAAGCTGCTGACACAGGAGCGTACGAGGTTTTGAAAGGTTGCTTCGCTTTCTGTAATGTTAATAGGATAACATGTTGTACACCAATGTGATATTATCATTATATTGGGTTCAAAGGTGGTTAATACTGTACCACACTCCCATGCTGGAGATTGATTACTGTTAGTAGTGGCCTGGAGGAGAGAAGGCAGAAGGAAAGAGTGAGGAGAAAATGAATGGTTTGTTATTATGTTTGGTATGGGGGTTAAGTCTTAGCAGCACAAAGACGTCTGGAAACAGTTAAGGATGGATCACAGGCCTGTACGCAAGAGGGTGGGAAAGAGAGAGAGGGCGGAAGTGAGAGGCTTGGGAAGAGCGAGGGTGGAGGAGGTTAGTGGAAATAATTGTGAAATGTGTGTTGAGAAATCTTGCACCATTCAACATTTTTACTGGATATTGCAACTGCAATTTTACAATGTCTATTTTAAGAACTGGGACTATCCTCATGCATTATGTAATGGAAATATGTTTCCATCTTATCTCCAACTATTAGGTGTTTTATCAGTCTTCAGTTATCAATTGAACCGGTGTAGCAACACAAACTGTATGACTGAAGGCTGGAGCCTTAAGATAATACGGATGAATGATCATTTGGCAGTGAGGTGTAAGAAATTCCATGACTAACCCAAAAGCCAGTTACTCAAACCAGAGATACTCGTTGTCTCTCTAAATTAACTGCCTCTGGAACTTCCGCTCCCAAAAGGAAAAAAGCTCTTGAGTTGCTCCAAAAACATGACTGGTCCATTTCCTCCCCGGCCTCCTGGTTCTAATAAAAACGGGTGAAGGAGAGGCAGACAGAGAGAGAGGGATCCTTTTTTCTTTTTTTTTCTTTCTGCTGTAGCTCTCACACACACACACACACACACACACACACACACACACACACACACACACACACACACACACACACACACACACACAGATACAACCTTCCTGGCACATCAGCTGAAGCACACACAATGTATACACAGGCACATGCTGTAATACACTTCAACCCCACCATCTTCTTCACCCACTACACCCCCCCTCTCTTTCCCCTTTTTGTCACTGGTGTCTGTGTTCGGTTCACGTTCCCACAGTATTTATCTGGAACTTTCCCAGGACCGCTGATACACTTGGGACGCTGCAGGAGCAGGGGGGTCACCGTATCCCCGGGGGGGGGGGGGGAGCTCCAAGCAACCGTCCGCTGGAAGCCGTTCATCAGAGCTTAAGAGAACCAGTAACCTCAGTGTCGGGAATGATGACATTGAGCGTCAACAGCCAAACGCGGTGACGCCGAAGGCATGTGTCACTTGGCAGCATGGGGACTAACAAATCTTACACCGGCTGGCTGCTGGTGCTATTTCTGCTACGACGAGCCGAAGAGCTCCATCAGAGCTGCTGCAGGATATGAACGTACATCAGCAGAAAACCGAAACAAGAATCTCAGTGTGTTCAAAATCTTATTTGGGGGGTCTTTGAAGAGGACGGAAAAATAATGTTTGGCCACTGCAACACGATGAGGTTTTATGTTGACCGATGGGTGTGTGGGGGGGGGGGGGGGGGGCTTTGGAAGGACAAGGAATCTGACCCTCAAGATAGGATGTGCTGACTAGAATCAGAGGGCTAAATGGGAACCAGAAGACCACTTCAAAAAGGGTTTGGAGGGTGGACACTATGACAATATTTATCCAAGGTTTGAGAACACGCAACACTAAAGATCATAGTCATCAAGTCATAGTGCAAGGAGACATTTCTAAAGACACTTTTGAAAACACTGCAGTTTTTGTGCTGCTTTATTGCAGGAGCTGCACATCTGACAGAGCAGCTCTATTTTGTTAGATCACTTAATCCCCAACAACAAGTTGCAGTCACATGGCTGGACACTTAACAAAAACACTTAGCAGTTTGACCAATAAAACAAATAAGTAGATCTTCGCTTGAATCATGGAGACGACGGAGTGATGTTTGAAGCTGTTTAAGCCTGTGGAGGGTCTTAAAGATGATTTAAAGGATCTGAACAAAACATTTCCATAATCTGCATGTTTATTGTTGTTTGAATCTTTGAAATGGGATACACCATTCCTGCAATGACTGTGGGGGTCAAAAACAAACAGTGTTTATGCATGTGATGGTGCAATAACCACCATGACGGATAAACTGTTATCCCGCTGTATATGTTTTCCCACAGATGCTGGGAATACAGTGACTGGCTGACCCTTCCTGATTTCCATAAACATCGCTGCTACACTCAAAGTGTCACCAGCTAATGAGGAAGAATGGTAAAAATCGACCTCGGCGGGGGGCCGCGGCCCACGTACAACCCCACAGGAGCCTGTTATCCCACTTCTGGGATTATCTATATATACTGTAGCTGCATGTTTTATTCAAACATCTGGCAGTGATGAAGCAGTCCTCGATGAGGTGGGAACTGTTTGCTGGAGTGCGTCCCGAAGGAGTTGCATTTAGGAAAAGGAGGGGAATCGTGCAATCTAGAAATATGTCCAAAAGCTCGAGTGCAGCTGGAGAGCTCTGACTTCCTGTATGGGAAAATTTCCTGTGTGGGTGTAAGACTGTGATGCATCAGTGACACGGCAGACCGCTAACAAACACTAACCAAATACTCATGGAGACAACAAGGGATGCCACAATGAGAAGAAGGAGAAACTGCACATCATGAAAGTTGAACTAAATCACAAGCTGCAATGAAAAGATGTAAACTCACGATGAGGAATGAGGAAAAACAAGAACAAAGAAAGAGAGATGCCGAACAGGAACATCAACGTGTAAAAACAAACTAATTACACCAATGACAGAGCATGACATGGACAAACCACAAGAACACTGCACACGGCAGCAGACAAGACAACAAAGGGAGCGTGCAGACATATGCAACGCAATTTATGGGCAACGCCGCATCAAAGCGCGGAGTGGGACAGCAGAGGGAGTCCTGCATCGCTGATGTTTACTCTGCTCAAGTGTATAGGAAGCTGCGATGCTGCAAAACAAACATCTCTAATTTAGCGGCCGCTTCTTTCCAATGAAAACAATTATAGCTCAGATAAGACAGACTACTGACGGCGATCACTTTATTCGGACATGTGCTAAATCATGTTACTGGAATAGTTGAAGAATAAACGTGCCAAACTCTCCTTTTTTTAGTTTTTTTAGAAGGATGTTTTCTTCTCTGAGCAGCCGGACTTTGGCAAGCTCTGTGGGAAAAAAATGACCCAGAGTGTCTTTCTTAAAACAAACCTCCATTTTTATCACTCTTCTCGGACAGACTAATCCCCACCCCCTCCCCACCCCCCCCCCCCCTCGAGTAAAACCGTCTGGTCCCTGGGCAGCAGACCCACGATGCACTGCACACACCCCAGGCGGCCTCGCTGTCCCCGAACATGGCTAATGCACATACTGCACATTAGCAGGGCTGTAATAATGACAGATTAACTGCAGGCCCATGAGTAAAAGGCCGTTTCAAGTGGGAGAGCACACATGTCGTCAACATGCTGTCAGAATATGTGAGTTACTGTAAACAGGAAATGTGTACATTCTGATTATGGAGTCTGTGTTTGTATGAAAGTAATCCATCTTTCACACTGTAAAAGGAGAGACGGGGACTGTTGAATCTCTAGCTTGTGGGCCCTCAGAGATCTTTGTTGTCAGTGCCACATAAACCTGTTTGATTGTATCTGTGTGCCATGTGTGTCAGAGCTGCAATAAACAGATTTAGTTTGCCACTTGGGGGCAGTGGAAGCAATCCATGAATTTGACATTTAATACAGAAAATGCGAATCAATGCTTCGCTAATTAATGCTAATGCTCCAGTAACCCATAGCAGAAGAGGATGCTCGATCGATGATGTAAATAAAAGCATTCAATCCTCCAGACAGTGATGTAGAAAATGTATGGCAATAAGGCAGTTATGTTTATTTTGTGTATTCGCCGTCTCCTCATCAGCTCATACACACTTCACGTACGTCTTTACTCAGTGACTTACAGAAATAGTCATATTTATGTATATTTACTTACTTACAGAAATCCCTAACAAGAAGTTTGCAGGCTGGACAAACAGAAAAACGTCTGGATCAGCAACAAAAACCAGCTTGTATGCTGTAACTTTAGAGCTTGAAGCTGCACTAAAGCATCAGCTTCTGGTGCATTTAAAAAAAGAATCCTGGTTTCATTTGGTTCAGCAGTGAGACACGGTGACCGTGAGTGGTCTTACCTTGGTAACCATAGTGACTCCACTCATGCTGAAGCAGCACATGTTGGAAACTGTGGATTTTGGGTTGCTCCCTTTCAAACAGGGTTGTAAATGCTGTTTGTAGTGGCGGTGGGGGGATGCAAAGGGCTTCTGGGTAAAACTGTCGGTTGTAGAATGACAGCCTTAGATGTGGCTAGTGTTTGATATCGGTTTAATGATCGAATTTTCGACTCATTTTGGAGCCTAAATGAGGGGAAATTATTAAGATGTCCAAAACTAAAGCAGCTGTTGTCATTGAAGTCGTTTCCCCCATTTATTTTCTTGAACTACAGTTAGGTTGTTATTTTCTGTGTGCTTTGTCCCAATTCAAACTAATCATAGGGAATCCAGGGATATCTGATCAATTTGCTTGCAAAAGCAGTGCCACATCCGCCCAGGTTAATTTCTTCTGAGACCTTCGCACCAACACTTTAGGGTATTAGCCCCCCAACCTGCCACGTGAGAACTGGAGGACGCCTACGCACACTTCCAGTCCCTCCACAGTGACACACCCACACCCCCCTAAAAGAGGGAAACAGCTGAATTCAATTAGGCCTGACTGGCTTTAAATTCCACTTGTTTCTCTAAACATGGTTGGAAGGAGAAATGGAGGGGAAAGAGTGACAGGAAAGGATGAATCTGGGTGATAAAGTGTGAAGTTTGGGTTATGTCATCTGGGACGCAGCAAAACAATGTTGGATTTTGGGTATTGTTTTCTATGCGTGGGTATTGGGAAATCAGAAGAAAGGCCACTGACAATAATGACTGTAACTCAACAGTGTTCCAACTTTCTCTGAACGCAGCACATAAACAGAAGAGAATCCAAATGAGACTCATTTTTCCATTGTGTGGGATATTCACATCTTGTAAAAGCAAACGGCTGTTTTTCTTTCGTCCTCCTGTCTCACTGCACCGTATCACCAATTCCAGCATGTTTTTGTTGGACTGGGGCAGCAAAAAAAAAAAAAAAAAAGAGTGGTGCTTTGAAAGAATCTGATCGAGACCAAAACTTCCTGCTGAAAATCTGGGTTTTTTCTAGTAAATTCAGAGAGGACAATGTAATATCTTGATGTCACGCCCACACAGTAGTCAAATCGTTTGACTGAGTAAAGGTAGTAATTCATGTAGTTTCATGAGAAGCTACTCTGATGTTTGATAGGTAAACTTAGTGTAGACTCGTAACATTGGGACAAAATTAAGATAAATGTACTTTCCACCAACTTTGATTTCCTTCTAAAAGTTTGGAATTATAACAAAAAAAGAGAACATGTTGTCCAGGAGTCATCCTGCAGGAGTGGCTGTGTTCTCCGTCTGAAGATGAGATGCAGCTGCCTGTCAGCTCTGTGTGAGTGGGTGGGTGGGAGGGAGGGAGGGAGAGAAGGAGGGAGCGAGGGGGGGAGACCAGATGGACAGGCAAGCGGTACAGGATGCTGAATGGCAGCACCACTTAGTTCTGAGTATTAAAGCTATATGAGTCAGATAAGCGTCTAAGTACCGTGATCTATAGGCATGGCAGCGGCATGAGACTAATAGACTTCCAAAGAAACAACAGCTCAGCTCAAAACTATGAAGGATGAATTATGAATCACCCAATAAGTGAGTCAGAGTCTGCTATATCTAAATAAAAAAAACAAACAAGATGCACTCAGTAAGTGTCACATATACATGATAACATGTTCTCTGAAATGCTTTTTTAAAATTCTATACATCCCGATCCAAACAACAACTCACTAGTTTTCTGAACACGATGGCCGAACAGCTGTGTGTTCAGCTCACGGAGGATAAATCACAAGTGGACAGAATGGGATCAATGTGTTGCAAAACTTGCTGCCGAGCTGCAGGGCTGTAACACATCGGCACATGTGGGCCAGATCAGACTCCTGGCATGTTTTCTGCATGGTCATAATGTGAAGCACATTTTCTCAGAGTGGTTGGCATGCGGAGAGCGCCGGACAGCCAGGAAACAGCTGATGACGAAGGATTAGGTCCGGGCTGGGGGAGTGGAGCCGACCGCGCTGCATCAGAGCCGGGGTGAAGAGCTCTGCTGCGGTGCATACCAGCAGCCTGACGCACAGGGGGAAGAAATCCCCACGATCGGGAGACAAATGAATCTTCACTACGTCCCACAAATCCATGCCATGAAAAAAACCGTGTGAGTGTTTCTAATGTTTTTAAATTTGAATGTTCAGCAGGAGATGGTGAAACTGTAAAAAAAACAGTTGAATACCGTTGATGGTAAAAGTATGACATGCATGCTATTTTTTCCAACAGCTCATCTGCAACAACAATGGACCAGAATATCCACAGAGCCAGAGAACATCAACAACATGCAAAGGAACCGACTGTAGAGGAGGAGAGCAGCAGGCTCCAAACACATGCCGACATTGTTTTGGTTACAGCTAATGCTAATGCTAATGCCCCCATATCAGAAAGATCATCTGCATGAAGAAGATGGATGTGCATTGAAAAAACCCAACAACTTAACAGCATAGCAGCCGAACATATAGCGGGGAAATGGGAACGCTTTCAGGTGCAAAACACATGGCGGATTGGAATGAGTCGACATGCGTGCCACATGTGTCTGCTCACATAATGTAACTCATTACAGGTACTTAAACCTTCTCCTGTGATGAACGAGAGGAGATGGTTCAACGGACTGTTCCTTAGCGTTGTACAAAAAGGGTGGACGAGGCATTAATCCGTAAATTCAAGCTGGTTTGTGTTATCACTAGAAGGGGATCCGGAGGATGCCGGTGACAGTGAGTGATGTCGGGCTTGATATCAGCGCACAGCCACGGCTTTTCAATGAGCTTCCCCGTGTTAGCAATGCAGAGGAGATTGATTCTGCTGGGGTCGTTCACAGGGGGGAGGAAAGAGACTGATGGTCTCGCGGCGAGGACCGCCGGTTCACTCAGGGTGACTGACGAGAGTTGTATAAACAAATCCTTTAGCGTGGAGCGCATACAAACAGCCTGTGCTGTAAAGCCCAGTGTGTGTGTGTGTGTGTGTGTGTGTGAGACCCTTGTTGAACGTATTCTCTTAGTGAGAAGATAAACATTGTTCAAGTTGCGCTATGCAAAGAATGAAAAGGTGTCTATGTGCAGAGATGCAAGCCGTCGCCGTGTTGATGTTTGAACAGGTTGCTCTTTCACATTGTAATTCCTGGTGTTTACACGCTCAAGTATGCGGGTGGCAAACATCACTACAGAGACACATAACCTCCAACTAGCAGCAACATCACCCACATTACAAGTGTGAAAAGTAAAAGGTTTTAAATTATTTTATCAGTTTAAATCCAGCGTTGTAAGGATGAGGTGCATCCCATCTCTGATAGACAGCCATGAAATTCAATCTGTCACACTGGGCTTCCCATGTGGGCTAAGTGAATTTGAACCACATAGTTCATCTTCACTTCTTTCAACAGCAGGCTTGACTAATAGTGAGATCCTTGACAGGGACAGAGAAGTGAGACCTCTTACCTTCAGAGTGCTCCCGGAAACATGGACAAGTCGTCCCTCTCTGTCCGAGGAGGTTGCCGGGACAGCGGTCGGTCGCCTCCTCCTGAAATCAGAGGAGAGATTTCCAGCTGGTCGTCTCTACAGGGGCTGCTGCCTCAGATGTACAGAGCCCTCAGATGTTCAGAGTCTGAGGTTAATCTCCGCTGTCCCGGGAGTCCGCTGGAAAAAGGGGGTACAGCTCTGAGGCCGGCTGTTTGTTTAGTCAAATCACAGCACGGCGGGGGTGTCCTCTCCTCTCCCACAGTCTGACAACGTCTGCCCACCGCTCCCAAAAGAGTGCTACAAGTTTAAAAAGAAGTGTTCTCAATGGAGACATGCGCACACACACACACACACACAGCTGCCCTGACAGATTCACAAAGAGGAGGGAACCAGTGGTCCGGCCCTGCTGAAGCTGGAGTACAAGTGAGTTGGAGAGGGAGAGGAGGGAGGGAATTGTGAGTGGGAGTTGAGCAAAAAAAAAAAAAAAAAGAAAGCAATAGAGGGAAGTTTGAAAAGAAAAAGGAGTGAAGGGGGAAAGAGAAAAGGCAGAGGGAGAAAACTTCAAAACACAGGTTGGGTCGTGCTTGTTGTTCTTTGGTAGCGGCTCAGAGGTCCCACGCCGGAGTGATTTGTTTATGAATGGATTGGCGAGCAACTGGAGGTGAACTGAGACAGTCTCTATTGGCAACAGCAATCTGGACCGCATCTAGCCCCTTCATAAAGCAACAAACACAATAAAAAAAAGGAAGAGAAAGAGTGGGAGAGTGAGTGAGAGGTCCAAGCCAGGAGGGGAAAAAAAGAAGAGAAAAAAAGGGTTTGGGCAAAGCTCTGGTGGCCTGCTTTGGAAACAAACATGGAAGTATCAGTTTCTCAGGAAAATATTTTCACTTACATAATCACACTACTAGAATCAGGTGAAAAGGGGGTTAAAAGGTACTTTCAGCTTGAGTGGGACCTATTTGTCATTTTCTTTCTCTTTTTATTTTCCCTTCCTTTTCCATTTATGCCACATAAAATAAATCAACACCTCGACTTCTGCACACCATGCAAATACGTCCATATTGGCTCTCTCCCTATGGAGTGCATGGCTCGAAATTCATAACGAAACCCTGCAGCTGATGAAGGCCTTTTTCTCTCTAACAAGGGAGGGGGGGGGGCACGGGGGCTAAATTGGACAGTACCCATGTTCTCCTCTAATTGTGAGAGTAAATCTAAAAGCCCTGTTGGCAGTAATTAGAGAGCAAGTGCAGCCCCCGTTATTAGATAGGAGGGGAGCAACACCACACAGGACTGTCCCACCTTAACATCAGTCTATTTCTAACTTTGTAATTAACACCTCCTTGCAATAAATCTGCCCCAAACCCACCGCCTCATGAATCTACTTTTGTACCTTTTAGTGCTTGCAAAGGCCATTTATACATAAGAAAAATCAGTAATAATGCAGCAATGTACACACTCCTTTATCAGCTGGATTGTAAGACACACACTCTGCATGAAGACCCAAAACAGAGAGGAAACACTGTTTTCAGAGTCTGCGGGGGCATTTTGTAATGTCAACATGATGGTACATTGTGGTGGAGAAAAGAGAACACAGGCGGGTATCTAAGGTTTTATATTTGGCAGCTGTCCTTGTATATTCGCACAGCTCGACAAAGTGGCAAACCACTTGATAAACTGGACTCTGACTCATTCTGCGACAACAATGCCGAACCAATTCAGCCTATCGGAACAGCCGGAGAGTGGTTTGTCTCAGCGGTGATCTGGGTTGTTTCCATCGCTATGAGAGCAACCGGTGCAGAAGCAGCAAACACTGAGGGGAGCTGGAGCTGAATCCAACACACCTTTGATGGATGAAGATGAGGAAGGCAATGCAATGAATGATCTGGAGTCAGACCCATAATAAATTATACCGAGAAAGGATACGATGATTAGAGGCTCCTACAGATGTTGTAAAAAGGCGTCCCGGTATCCTTTGTGTGTGAGACGCTGAATGTGTTACCACAACATTCCTGGTTCGAGTCCAGCCTGAGACCTTTGTTGGATGTCATTCCTCTGACTCTCATTTCCTGTCGGATCAAAACTGCATACTGTCTGTATAAAATGCAGGAAAGGAATACATACTTTAACAAAAGAGAAAATAAAGGATGGGTCGGATGCAAAAGTTAAATCTACATTTGCTATATCTCTCTCTCATGTGTTTTTCTTGTTGTTGTTGTGACCTTTTAGAAATTGGTGAAAAGAGGCTTCAAGTTCCCCAGTTTCCTCTCCATTAACACGTTCTGACCAAGACATGAATATTTTACGATCGCTTGGTCAACTCAGATGCAGAAGGACCCACAGACAAAGTCAACATGTGTTATTCACATAATAAATTGATATCATGGGTACGTCAACTGAATGTGGGAAATATGCCCATATTTATCATATATTTGGAATTTGCAAGTTTGTATATCTGCAGGACTCCACCTGATAACTTGGCAGGATTCAGTTTTTTGCTGCCCTCGTGTGGCTGGTTTAAGCAGGGATGAAGACAACACTTTGCCATAACTTTCATTTGAATTTGAACAGCCAACGTATTTGCCCCTCATTTGTAGCTGACTGAACATTACAGGAAGTACAACACAGTTAACATGTTTCCCTCATTCTTCACGTCTATGCAGCTGACATTTTTGCACAACGCTTATCTTATCTTAAGGAAATAACACAAAAGATAATATCTGACTGAAATGATCGAGGTTGTTGAAGAGTGAAAAGAGCAAGTCAGCTATATTGTACTTTATTAAAAATAAACTCCAATGGGAAACACGTTGCAGGGGGTAAAAAGCACACACACACACACACACACACACACACACACACACACACACACACACACACAGTTAGTCGAGTAGGAACTGTAGCAGTCAGATAAATGTAGTGCGGAATTAATTAACAGTTTCAAGTAAAGTACTGAAAGGCAGGGCCTGCAATATTTCTGTAAATGTGGGAGATTATATGACATCAAAATGAGTTTATATTCTACTATTACACACACATTTCACAGGTTGAGTTTCTCAAGGCTGGCTCTGATAGTTCTGTAATTAATATATTTAAATTATTATTGTATTGATAGCACGTTGGCGATGTAAGTGATGGTAGCAAAGCATACCATGCTTTATGGGTTTATCTATTTTACTCTAAACGGGACCATCCTTTACTACATGAACATCATCCTGTATTGAAGAAGATTTTAAACTATTGATTGAGACCCTAAACCGATGTTTATCATGTTTACTGAGTTAATAAATCAGGTGAGAAGTCGGATAGCAATCAGTCTTCTTTTTCTAACCAGAGTCGTCGCCCCCTGATGGCCAGTTGAGAGAATGCAAGTTTAAGGCTCTTCTGCGTTGGCTTCACTTTTCTGAACCAGAGGTTGCTGCCTGCTACTGCCTGGTTGACCTAATGAATACTTCTCATTTTGTTCATAATACATATATGTGTACTTGAATTATGAATATCTTTCACATCGCAGCGTCTAATAAACGTCTACCACCACTGAGCCAACTCATATCTTGGTTTACAATCTCTGTGCTGGATGTCACATGAGACCTTCATGTCCGCGTGCGTGCAGGAGCGCGCGCACACACGCACCTCACACCCACCTTACGTGATGGCATTATCAAAATGAGGCACCAGGTCAGACTGGGTTAATTAGTGTCAATGCCCTCGCGTCGCCAAGACGAGCAGGCAGGTGGGCCTCAGGTAGAAGGTGACGTCATGATGATACTTTTGAACTCCTCGGCAGTAAATCTATAAAGGTGTGTGTAGTCTTACTGCACAGGTAGCCGAACCTTAGACTGGAGTGAAAACAGAGCGTCCGAGAATAAACGAGGATCCCTAACATGCGCCAGGTGGTTTGAGTCACCGAGGTCTACCTGACAGTCACCTTACCTGTGGGACGAGGACACCGGGATGTACCCCAACTCGCAGTCGGCCAGGTACCCGGCTCAGACGCTGTCACTGAACAGTCAGTACTTTCCGCCTCCGTATGACTTCACCGGTTATCATCACGTCCCGGGAGTCGGTGAGCCGTCGACGAGCGCCTGGAACTCCGCGTACGCTCCCCGGGAGGAGTACCCCTACAGCTTCCCGGGGTCAAGCCCCAGCGTCGGGCAGGTCAGCTTCTCCTCCACGGAGCTGAGCGGCACGCCTACCGCCGCTGGAGGGGCGTACAACTTCATCTCCGGACAGGACCCCTTTAGCCCCAAGAGGAGACCACATGAACCCATCAGACCGTCCGTTTCAGGTGAGACACACTAGATCGAGCTATAGAGGTCACCCTAGTGTGGTGTGGTGTCATTGAACACGGTTCTGACCTATAATTAAATAGTCTGTGTTATAATTACTATTACTATTTTCATAGTAATAGGTATTGTTTATTTCTTGTATAGTTTATTATTGTTTATCGTATAGTTTGCACTGTATTTATACACTGTGTATATATCTTGTTTTTTTTATATTATGCTTTAGTTGTACAGTGTTTTTGCTGACCCACTGCTGCTAATAATTTCCCAGTCTGGGATTAATAAAGTAATTATATTCAATTCTATTCTCTAAAATACAACTAAGGAACTAAACACATATTCTGGTTTATCTTAGGGCTCGTTACAAATAGATACATTAAAATGATGATAAATGAATTTATAAGGAATATTACTGACCTTATATTAAGTATATTCAAACTAACAACTTTTATTAGATGGAGGCCTTGGTGCAATCACAAGAGGATGGCATGCTAGCGAGTGTGTGTAGGCCTACAGATGACGGCAAAACACGTCATAAGCAGGAACAATTTCAACAGGTCGGCCACACAGAGTAAAGTCAGACCGACTGCACACACACATTCATCAAACTTTTTTTTGCCTCTCCCTTCCGCCCGCATGGTTTGAGATGTGAAAGCAAAGCTAACAGTGGCGGCCGTGAAGTCTGCAGAAATGTCATTCCCCACCCTCTCTGTCCACTGGGTGGGTGCAAAAGGGTGACAACCTGGCTAGATAACACAGGCACTACAGGAAGTCTGCACAAGTCAAACCAAATCTCCTCTTAAGGCGAACCCTCAGGCCTCATTTGTGTGTGTGTGTGTGTGTGTGTGTGTGTGTGTGTGTGTACGTGCGTGTTTTGGTCTGCCTCGATCGATGCTGTCACATGGTCAAGATTTCAGATCAATAACTGACTTACCCTGTGTGTGTGTGTGTGTGTGTGTGTGTGTGTGTGTGTGTGTGTGTGTGTGTGTGTGTGTGTGTGTGTGTGTGTGTGAATGAATAGCTGCCTGTGTAAACACCTATGTAAACACCACTCACGGTGATAAGAGGGACCTACTGATGCAATGCGGAGGGGAGTCTTTACATTACTTATAGTTAGTGTGATTAATAGAGTTGATGAGGCTTTAAGTGGCGCCTGAACTTGAACGTGGCACCAGACGTCTTCAGGTGAGTCATCTGTTTTGGACGCGGCGAACGTGAATCACGCGTGCACATCATCATGTTCAACACGCCTGTTTGCTTGCATTCGCTCGGCCCGTCAATCAATCGATCTAGAATTTGTCGTTTGACTGTATCGGGGGTTGTTTTTGCGTATATTCAGGAACGAAGACTCGTACTAAAGACAAGTACAGAGTGGTGTACACTGACCATCAACGCCTGGAGCTGGAGAAGGAGTTCCAGTACAACCACTACATCACCATGAGGAGGAAGACGGAGCTGTCAATGGCACTGAGTCTCTCCGAGAGACAGGTGAGAGTTAGGAAAGGACTATCTTACTGTGATTGACATTTTAATTCTTTTTTAATGACGACTCCTTAGAATAAGTAGTGTTAGTGGTGGATCCCTCACTCTTGTTTAATGTTGCTAATATGTTCTTTTTCACCCAATGATTCTCTTCGGAAAAACCACGGCTGCGTGCAACAAAGTTATTCCCCCGAAAGGACATTTCTTAACTTAAGCAGAAGTAGGCGGCAGGGTGAGAAGAAAAGAAAAAAAAAACGGATTGCAAGTCATCACCCACTGAAAATAACACGTGATTAGATAGAAAGGCCCAGAAGTCAAAGGAAGATCATCGTTTGTTATTCCTGATCATATTTTATTACCACCCAATAGGAGCATTCACCCTAATGAATATGTTTCTGGTGTCGATATCTCAGGTGAAGATCTGGTTTCAGAACAGACGTGCCAAAGAGAGGAAGATAAACCGGAAGAAGCTGCAGAATTCTCAGCAGGCCTCCACAACGACGCCCACCCCACCTACATTCGGTGCACCCGCTGACCCCCACATCAGCACCAGCCCGAGCAGCAACATTTTGTCCGATACAATATCAGAGGAATACTAGGTGGATTTCATATGGAAGACTGATACAGCGTGAGATATGTACATAGCGTTATTTTTTTTTAAGTTTAACACAGAATGAACGTGATGTTATAATACTGCACCTCCTACCATTCCCGATTTCAAGCACTACATGTTTGTTGCACTGGACATCCCCATTGGACATGAATGTGTTAATGTAGATCATTTTCAGCACCAAGATACCGATTTTAATGTCAAAGAATCACTTCTTTGAGAACGGTCGGTTGACGCCACAATGAAAAACGCATTTAAGTATTTCTCCTTTCTTGAACGCAAACAGGATGTTAAAATTTGCCTGAATCTTAAGTGACCATGCGTCGTCTTCATGAGTAGGAAAGTAGGTCGACCGCTAACCAATTTAACTGCATCTCAAAATCACACTTACTGCATGAACATAAAATGGAATAATGCATTCATCTCTTTATGAGAATTTAAACGTAGAGCAAAAAGGGCGAGAGCAGAGAGTGTTACGTTTGTTACTTCTAGGGACAGAAGCAAGAACAACTTAATCTATTATTGTTTTATATATTCAAAAGTACAAACCAGTGGCTTTCAGTTAAAGAGGAAGAATGGTGAATGCAGTCATAAAGAAATAAGGAAACAAAAGCAGTGGGGTTTTGATATGAAAGTGACACAAAGGTTGTCATTTGGCATTTAATGTGGTATTAAATATGACATGATAAGCATTCAAATATATAGGTTTTTTTTTGCTACAACATTGTGATAACAGACATGTTTAAAAATGACCGTGGAACAACATGTTCATCCAGCTGCCACATGACTCATGGTTGTGTCTGGGTTGTAACCACTGCAGACATTTCGCTTTGTCAGAGCATTTTAAGCGGAGAAATAGCTGCTGCTTAAAGGCTTTTGGGACTTATAGTACGCATGAAATGTTGTACGACACTGATGTAAGGAATGTTCACACGCTTTGAGATTGTTCATCTTTTTATGTCACTTTTAAGAAAGAGGAAGGAAACGTGGCAAATGAAGCAAGGTAAATTTAGTATTGGCAAATCAGCCAAAGATTGCAAACAAAAAAAAACACATTTCTTTAAAAAGACTACCAGTATGTTGAAGTTGAAGTTCTTGTTTGTTCTTGGGAACATGCTATGAAAAGTATGCTCAGTGTAGTTTACCAACGTGGTTTGTATTTCCTGTTCATTAGCACTGTTCTAATATCTCTGCTTTTACTGCACTATAATCATCTGAAATATTCCAACAGAGAAAAGCTTCTCAATAATAATAATAATGCCACCAATGAGGAAGTGTACAAATGGTATATATAAAAAAAAAATGTACATGCCCACGAAATAACTTCGAGTTACCTCTGTTTTGTACTGTAATTTTACTGAACTTCATGAAATCACACACAAATAGGCTGCATTACAGAATGATCTTTTCAAAGACACTTTTTTATTTACCAACACTGCATTGTATTTTTTTTTTTTTTACATTCACAGTAAACAACTGTACTGTACAAATACTGAATAAATAGTGAATCAAACTATTTACTTTCCTTACAAATGTTCGACAAAGTCTTCAAATGTTAAATCGTATGTCATTTGAAGGATATCTTCAAAACCAAAACTGATTTTATAGCTGTATAAATTTGGCATGGCAGGGCAGCGTCACATGAATGTATCACGACGATGATAAAATCACCTGCTTTTTATGAGGAAAACATAAAATACTTCATTTAACCTATCAAGAGCTAATGTGCAACATTTAACTCTCTTTGGTACACGAGTGTTAAAAGGTCAACAGCTGCTACAATATTGGACATTTTACTTCCCATACAATTATTGTATTAACGAAGTAGCTGACTGATTGCAAAAGGACACTGGATTGTCGGAGCACCTTAATGACCCTTCTGCTGTGTTGTCAATTATTTGCTCAGTGGATTATGTCAGTGGCAGGTGGTTGTTTAAGGACACGACAACGATCATAAACCATAAACACCAATTTTATGGCTTTGCAAATCAGCTGAATGGTAGTCCATGGCTGTCGACCTTTAATCTCAAGCTATCAAACCAGACCAATCATCAACCTTTCTCCTTGATATATATATAGGTGTGTGTGTGTGTGTGTGTGTGTGTGTGTGTGTGTGTGTGTGTGTGTGTGTGTGTGTGTGTTTGTAATATCTAATAAGACTAATATAGCAACGTTTCTTCAATCACCCTGTAAAACATTATTTATACAAAAAGAAAGAAAAGAAAGGTGACCTGTCTAACATTTAGCTTGACACCTCTGACCTCATCTACACCCGTATCAAAAGGCTAGCTGTAACAGCCTTTTTGTTTGATTTGATCTATTTCTTTATTTTATTATGTCTTGTGCAGTCGAGAGCACCCTCCTATGGGCGGGTGCTCCTTAACTGTAGTTATAACTAAAACATGGAGTCTTTGAGAAGAGGCTATTTAGATGTTTTTTTTTTTTTCTTGTGCGTTGTCTCTTCATGGTCGCCTCACTAATTTAAGAAATAGGAAACACGTCATAGTATAAATAGAGTAAAAAGCCGATTGTGGTAAAAGATAAAGATCACCTGCACACAGTTTGACAGGTTGTTAACTTCCTCAGACTACTTGGGTAACCATGGGACCAAAGTAGTCTGAGGAACTTAACTCTTATCACGAAAAGGAGAAAGAGTAAGACAGCAACGTCCTCTTTTACACGTTTTTTCTCTGTTGCTGCAAACCCACTCCCTTAAGTAACATTAAGCAACTGCATGTACTGCAGTTTTGAGATATAATGTCATTTGACTGTGTGCTATTTGTCTTCATCTACTTAACTTTTATATTGGAATAAGCAGCATGATTATAATTGCATTGCCCACTTACATTGATCAGTGCATCAAGGGGAAATTCCATCACATTATGTAATACGTTTGACATAATAATCAACCCCTGCATCTGATAAACCACAAGAATGAAAGCACATGCCTGAGAAGAAGCAGAAGCGTTTACATCGTGGAAACTAATGTGATTACTGCAGATTTCCGGAGAAAAAGGACATCTTAACTTCTACCACAGTGGAATCTGACATTAGCTCCCACACAACGCACCAAAATAAGTGTGTGCTAGTTTGTACTCTGACCCTCAACTAATCCACGAGTGTTTCATTCATCATTTTTACTTTAAATGAATGCAAACTTCATCATTTTGACCTGAAGGGAGTAACACAACTTAATACATTGATATTCTTAAGGTTCATATTTACATTATTGCTTGTTTGTTTAACAATAAAATACAAGGAAATATTATACTCATAAATTAGAATTAAGAGACAGCAAATGTATTTATAATCTGAAGATAAAGAGATAGATTTTGATATGGGATAAAAATCTTGTAAAAGAAAATGTGGTGGAGGAAAAAATAAAGATATATTAATATATAAAGAGATATTTTCAAACTGGAAATCACATGAAATGACCGTGATAGACTCTTCCAGCATCTTTCTTTTAGCACCGTGAATCATTGGCCTTTTTGGACCTTGGCATACACACATTCATCTTCCGCTGGTTTAACACTCCGTCGAGGTCGTTCTGCAAACTTGACTTGGCCGTACTCTACCTCTGTCTCTGCTCGTTGTTGCATCTGCCTCTCCGGCCGATGTGCAAACTGGACATCAGCATATGTTAATTCCTGTTCTTCTACTGCAGGGCGAAAGGAAACAACAGCACAAACGTGTCATATTTAATAGCTAGATATAGGCTTTGCATCGGTGGAATGCCACAGTCACTCATATACTGTACTTTCTACTACTTCAGTCAAAATGAGCTCCTCCTCAACCAACTACAACGATAAATCCTGCTTTTACATTCATGCATGCGTGTTAATAATCTAATAGTAGAAGAGTATAACATTTTTCTTCATTTAGCATATTTGCCTTTAATATTTTAAGTACATTTTTTCATCGTACGTACAATTTCAATGTAGGACTCTTACGTGTAAAACTATCTAAATTTTCTCATGTATTGCCCCGATTGTGCAACTATTTGTTTATTCTCTAAAAAAATAAAATAAAATACACTTTGAACGCTGGGTTTGGAATAAGGAAGCCTTGTTTTGTACCTTTTTTGTTGCTTTGCTTTTTCTTGTGAGCACAGACGACAACCACCCCGACTACTAACAGAAGTACCAGGACAGAAAGTACACTAGCCATTACGGGCAAGTGTTCTGTTCCAGTGGTACGACACACAGGAGACACACAGATATTTAAGTTAGCAAACACTACAGGTGTTTTGATGGAGACAGACAAAGAAAAGCAAATGGATATGACTAATGAATCCACTGCAGTTATTGAGTTAGTTTTCACTTACTAATGTGCCATGCTTCAACTCTGGGAGGGGCGGTCACAGTTTGATTGGCGGATGTGGTATTAGTGCAGGGGTTAGTTGACACTTGGGTGCTAGTCTCCTTACCCGGGGTGGAGAAGTCTGTACTTGTGTCTTGAGTTGTTGTTGGCTGAATACATTGGGTATTATTGGCTTCAAACACCCACTGTGCTATGTGCGTCCCATTGGTTGAAGTGCAGTTAATGAATATGAAGCCTGTGAGAAAGACACAGATCAATGGCTGATGTAAAGCTAATCATCAGTGTTGTAAACATCAAACCGCTGTCTATTTTCACTCACCACAAGTAGATATAACCTTTTCTTTAAAGACTTCACTGACGTAGTTCCTGACTGAGCAGACCAGTCGTCCTGAGACGTGTTGTTTCAGAGTGATGCTGTTAGTCTGCGTTGTTCCAGAAAGGAGCTCAGCGTCTGTCAGTGAGCGACCGTCCAGAGTCCAGCTGTACTGAGGACTGTCTCCTCCCTCAGAGGAGCAGGACACCTTCATCTCTCCCTTGGACAGACACTCAGAGACCAGCAGGACAGAGGACACAGGAGCTGAAGGAAACACATTCTGATGAGTGTGGCGATAAAATGTCATTATAAATACTTCTACATTTTTAATTTCCCTGTTGGCAAAAAATAGTTATTTACCTTGAATTGTTAACTGTAGAGTCCGCGGATCTGATGACTGTCCATTTGAATTAAAAGTTGTAAGTTCATATTCACCATCATCAGTCCTGCTGAGCTCATTGATCCTAAATGTGCCATTACTGGGAGTAAAGGATGATCTGCTTTCTATTGCATTTATTACAATGAGATCCTTTCTCACAATGAGTATCTCATTCGGTATTGGGTTTTTTTTCAATGAGAGTCTAGATATTTCTAAGGCGCTGTCCATCAGCTGGAGGCCCACAGTTCCTCCCAAAGCTCCATAACACTGAGCTCCATTCTGTCTGGCATCACAGGAGGTTTCCACACCTGGACATTTAGGAAAAGAAAACATGAAAGTGTTTTATACATAATATGTATAAATAACAATATGTACATATGTATGACATATTATGCTAATCAAAGCAGGCCAGTCATTAACAACTCATGCTGTGTTTTTTGCACCTATAGAATTATATTTTGAATTTCAGGCTGAATTTTGGTCAAATGTATAAAGTAATGCTCACAATATCGAATACTCATTTTAATAGTGCTTCAATTTAAAAATACATTAAAAAGCAGCATGATATAACATGGCGACACATGTTTTATCTTTCATGTTACTTTAAGGGTTAAAGTTCATGGTAATAGTAATATTTACTTTAATTTTCACAATAATATTGATCTCTAGATTTGCCACCTTTTTTTAAATAAGTAGATTTATGGAATTTAAAGCTACTGAACCTTACAAAAGCTCAAATATCAGTTTTAAACAGTAGATTCTTATATCTTAGAACCAACAGGTGTCTCCTCCTGCAGAAGTTGAGCTCACTGAGGACAATGTCTATTCAACAACTATACTTCATCAACAGGTTCCAATATTAATGAGTCATTAGTGTTCAAAGTTAAGCAGCTCACCATGAGAGACTCCAAGTAGCATCAGGAACAGTCCAACCAAAGCTTCCATGTCTCTTCAGTGTTTAGCCTCCGTTGATCCAATCAGCAGCTTCCAGACAAACTTTTCTACTTTTCCCCCAAAGAGCAAACATGCACACGCTACACTGAACAGCCTGGAATTTGTCCCGTTAGTGATCAACCTCAGGGAGAATGTGTGAAATTGTTGAACCGACCAGAGCGCCGCTGTATTCATCTTTTAATAGGCAGAGAAGAGAAAAGGAAGTCAGTTTTACTTCCCCTTTCAGGCTCCAACCACACGACCTCTGTATGCAAACGTCTGAGTGAGCGAGGGAAACATTCCTACTTCACACTAAAAGAGGATTTGAGACTGACAGCTGGCATTTGTCATCCCTCCATCTCACCATTTCCTACCAAATAAGATATGTAATAATCTCTAAATGAATGAGAACAAGTGACTTTTACTCAAACATTACCTCAATCTCTCAAAATGCCTTTAACCCACCTGCAGGTCATTATCATGAGAGCAGGTTGAGCTCATACCAAACTTTAAATTCTGATGAGACATTGAAGTCTTGGGTTTACATCATGGAGAAGAGGCCTTGTGTCCCCTTTAGATTTAAAGCAAAGGAGAAATTACAGATTAACACAGACAGCACTGAAGGTAAAATGGTAAAACGGTTAGAATGTGAAAATTAAGGATTAGGATCCACTAAAACACTGATAAGCAAATAGAATAAACGTAATGCAATACTTTAAATATGAGACCAACTCAAATATTATTTATTTCTTCAACAAAAGTCTTGTATTTTATCAGAGGTATAACAACAAGGTGAAAAATGTAACCATGCCATCAAAAATATACATTCACACACAGTAACGCCTCCTTAAACCAGTAGAGGGAAACCTCACACTTACTAATACAGATGACAAGTCAGGAAATGTTATTCAGTGCTCAGCTGCAATTAAAGGAACAGTCCGTGATCAAAATGTCAATAACAGGGCAGCTTATCAAAACTGGCCGATGACACATGACTGACTCATTTACAGGTTTTGAAGATATAACAAAACGACAAAGCAAATAAATGAAGGCACTTACTATTAAATGTTGTGAAATGTTTTACATTATAACTCTTTGCAAAACATGGGAGAAAAACAGACCTATATTTGGAAATTTAATAAAAAGAACAGAGAACTTTTATCTACATAACTCAATCTTTAAGAAATTAACACTTTTATCATATATATGCACATCATTTAGCTTGTGTGTAAAAGAATGTTAAAAACATGCATTGATGCAATATCAATTATGCAATTATTAATTTAAAAAAAACAGATTCAATTCATCACCAAAACATCTTTTTCTCTTCTCAGAAAAATGTCTGTTTCCAGGATTTTGATGAAGCATTTCTCAGATAATCCAACGTGTGTTAAATATCTGCTTTACATCAAGAAGATTTTTTCACCATATTTGGAGAAGCATTGTTTTCACCAGAGAGCAACGATGTGGAAATGTACAGTACAATGATTTCCAAATGGCATCTAAATGAGTTGCACTGCTAATATGACGATACAACATTGACCCACACGTTGCTTTAGGA
This sequence comes from Eutrigla gurnardus, assembly GCF_963514095.1. Classification (NCBI taxonomy): domain Eukaryota; kingdom Metazoa; phylum Chordata; class Actinopteri; order Perciformes; family Triglidae; genus Eutrigla; species Eutrigla gurnardus. Next base: position 23,067,240 of record NC_139919.1, on the reverse strand, counting down.
TGCTTTGTCCCTCTCCAAAGACAGTGGTGCACTGAACATTTCACAATAAGCCCGTCTCTCCACTTGAATGAATTCTGTGTGAATGATCCCACTTTCCCCACTCAACACCTGAAATGAGTGAAAAGAGTCACCCGACACCAAGCGGTTTGATCCACGAAGTTAGAGTTCAGACGCAGAGCTTCACATTTCAACCATCACAACAGAGTTCTCTTGATGCTCCAGCTGTGAACGGACGGCAGAGTCTACGGCCTTCTCACGCTTGTTTTTCTTCCAAGCAAAATAGACGGTGATCACAATTAATGCAAGAATCACCACAGCTGCTCTCACCCCACATATGAGGAGGGAGTTATCTGCTCGGATAAAAAGACAGAAGAATTACACGTCAGGTTTTATTACTTCAATAAGTACCAGGGGTCGTCTCAGCCGGAGGAAGAAACAGTTTGCAGAGTGGACTAATGTGAGGTGAGAATTTTCAGAACAATTTGATGTGTCTCTCCTTACCCGGGGTAGAGCATTCTATATTTGTGGCTTGAGTTGTTGTTGGCTCAATACATTGGGTATTATTGGCTTCAAACACCCACTGTGCTATGTGCGTCCCATTGGTTGAAGTGCAGTTAATGAATATGAAGCCTGTGAGAAAGACACAGATCAATGGCTAATGTAAAGCTAATCATCAGTGTCGTAAACATCAAACAGCTGTCTATTTTCACTCACCACAAGTAGATATAACCTTTTCTTTAAAGACTTCACTGACGTAGTTCTTGACTGAGCAGACCAGTCGTCCTGAGACGTGTTGTTTCAGAGTGATGCTGTTAGTCTGCGTTGTTCCAGAAAGGAGCTCAGCATCTGTCAGTGAGTGACCGTCCAGAGTCCAGCTGTACTGAGGACTGTCTCCTGCCTCAGAGAAGCAGGACACCTTCATCTCTCCCTGGGACAGACACTCAGGGACCAGCAGGACAGAGGACACAGGAGCTGAAGGAAACACATTCTGATGAGTGTGGCGATAAAATGTCATTATCAATACGTCTACATTTTTAATTTCCCTGTTGGCAAAAAATAGTTATTTACCTTGAATTGTCAACTGTAGAGTCCGCTGCTCTGATGTCCGTCCATTTGAATTAAAAGTTATAATTTCATATTCACCACCATCAGTCCTGCTGAGTTCATTGATCCTAAATGTGCCATTACTGGGAGTAAAGGAGGATCTGCTTTCTATTATATTTACTATAATGAGATCCTTTCTCCCAATGAGTATCTCACTGAGTATTGGGTTTTTTATCAATGAGTATCTAGATATTTCTAAGGCGTTGTCCATCAGCTGGAGGCCCACAGTTCCTCCCAAAGCTCCATAACACTGAGCTCCATTCTGTCTGGCATCACAGGAGGTTTCCACACCTGGACATTTAGGAAAAGAAAACATGAAAGTGTTTTATACATAATATGTATAAATAATAATATGTACATATGTATGACATATTATGCAAATCAAAGCAGTCATTAACAACTCATGCTGTGTTTTTTGCACCAACAGAATTATATTTTGAAACTATGCCAAATTATATTTCAGGCTGTATTTTGGTCAAATGTATAAAATAATGCAAACAATATGGAATACTCATTAGCATAGTGCTTCATTTTAAAAATACATTAAAAAGCAGCATGATATAACATGGCTACACATGTTTTATCTTTCATGTTACTTTAAGGGTTAAAGTTCATGGTCATATTAATATTTACTTTAATTTTCACAATAATATTGATCTCTAGATTTGCCATTGTGTTTTTGAAATAAATAGATTTATGGAATTAAAAGCGACTGAACCTCACAAAAGCTCAAATATCAGTTTTAAACAGTAGATTCTTCTATCTTAGAACCAACAGGTGTCTCCTCCTGCAGAAGTTGAGCTCACTGAGGACAATGTCTATTCAACAACTATACTTCATCAACAGGTTCCAATATTAATGAGTCATTAGTGTTCAAAGTTAAGCAGCTCACCATGAGAGACTCCAAGTAGCATCAGGAACAGTCCAACCAAAGCTTCCATGTCTCTTCAGTGTTTAGCCTCCGTCGATCCAATCAGCAGCTTCCAGACAAGCTTTTCTACTTTTCCCCCAAAGAGCAAACATGCACACGCTACACTGAACAGCCTGGAATTTGTCCCGTTAGTGATCAACCTCAGGGAGAATGTGTGAAATTGTTGAACCGACCAGAGCGCCGCTGTATTCATCTTTTAATAGGCAGAGAAGAGAAAAGGAAGTCAGTTTTACTTCCCCTTTCAGGCTCCAACCACACGACCTCTGTATGCAAACGTCTGAGTGAGCGAGGGAAACATTCCTACTTCACACTAAAAGAGGATTTGAGACTGACAGCTGGCATTTGTCATCCCTCCATCTCACCATTTCCTACCAAATAAGATATGTAATAATCTCTAAATGAATAAGAACAAGTGACTTTTACTTAAACGTTGCCTCAATCTCTCAAAATGCCTTTAACCCACCTGCCAGTCATTATCATGAGAGCAGGTTGAGCTCATACCAAACTTTAAATTCTGATGAGACATTGAAGTCTTGGGTTTACATCATGGAGAAGAGGCCTTGTGTCCCCTTTAGATTTAAAGCTAAGGAGAAATTATAGATAAACACAGACAGCACTGAAGGTAAAATGGTAAAACTGTTGAAATGTGAAAATTATGTATTAGGATCCACTAAAACACTGTTAAGCAAATTAAATCAATGTAATACAATACTTTAAATATAAGACCAACTCAAATATTATTTATTTATTCAACAAAAGTCTTGTATTTTTTCAGAGGTATAACAACAAGGTGAAAAAGGCAAAAATATGCCATTAAAAAAATACATTCACACACAGTAACGCCTCCTTAAACCAGTAGAGGGAAACCTCACACTTACTAATACAGATGACAAGTCTGGAAATGTTATTCAGTGCTCAGCTGCAATTAAAGGAACAGTCCGTGATCAAAATGTCAATAACAGGGCAGCTTATCAAAACTGGCCGATGACACATGACTGACTCATTTACAGGTTTTGAAGATCTAGCAAAACGACATAGCAAATAAATGAAGGCGCTTACTATTAAATGTTTTGAAATGTTTTACATTATAACTCTTTGCAAACATGGGAGAAAAACAGACCTATATTTGTAAATTTAATAAAAAAGACAGAACTATTATCTACATAAGTCAATCTTTAAAAGAGTAACACTTTTATCATATATGTCCATCAATTAGCTTGTGTGTAAAAGAATGTTAAAAACAGCCTATATTTGTAATTATAATAGAAAACACAGAACTATTATTTACATAACTCAATCTTTAAGAAATTAACACTTTTATCATATAAATGCACATCATTTAGCTTGTGTGTAAAAGAATGTTAAAAAACGTGCATTGAATGCAATATAAATGATGCAATTATTAATTTAAAAAACAGATTCAATTCATCACCAAAACATCTTTTTCTCTTCTCAGAAAAATATCTGTTTCCAGGATTGTGATGAAGCATTTCTCAGATAATCCAACGTGTGTTAAATATCTGCTTTACATGAAGAAGATTTTTTCACCACATTTGGAGAAGCATTGTTTTCACCAGAGAGTGACGATGTGGAAATGTACAGTACAATGATTTCCAAATGGCATCTAAATGAGTTGCACTGCAAATATGACGACACAACATTGACCCACACGTTGCTTTAGGATGCTTTGTCCCTCTCCAAAGACAGTGGTGCACTGAACATTTCACAATAAGCCCGTCTCTCCACTTGAATGAATTCTGTGTGAATGATCCCACTTTCCCCACTCAACACCTGAAGTGAGTGAAAAGAGTCACCCGACACCAAGCGGTCTGATCCACGAAGTTAGAGTTCAGACGCAGAGCTTCACATTTCAACCATCACAACAGAGTTCTCTTGATGCTCCAGCTGTGAACGGACGGCAGAGTCTACGGCCGTCTCACGCTTGTTTTTCTTCCAAGCGAAATAGACGGTGATCACAATTAATGCAAGAATCACCACAGCTGCTCTCACCCCACATATGAGGAGGGAGTTATCTGCTCGGATAAAAAGACAGAAGAATTACACGTCAGGTTTTATTACTTCAATAAGTACCAGGGGTCGTCTCAGCCGGAGGAAGAAACAGTTTGCAGAGTGGACTAATGTGAGGTGAGAATTTTCAGAACAATTTGATGTGTCTCTCCTTACCCGGGGTGGAGCACTCTGTACTTGTGGCTTGAGTTGTTGTTGGCTGAATACATTGGGTATTATTGGCTTCAAACACCCACTGTGCTATGTGCGTCCCATTGGTTGAGTGCAGTTAATGATTATGAAGCCTGTGAGAAAGACACAGATCAATGGCTGATGTAAAGCTAATCATCAGTGTCGTAAACATCCAACCGCTGTCTATTTTCACTCACCACAAGTAGATATAACCTTTTCTTTAAAGACTCTACTGACGTAGTTCCTGACTGAGCAGACCAGTCGTCCTGAGACGTGTTGTTTCAGAGTGATGCTGTTAGTCTGCGTTGTTCCAGAAAGGAGCTCAGCGTCTGTCAGTGAGTGACCGTCCAGAGTCCAGCTGTACTGAGGACTGTCTCCTCCCTCAGAGAAGCAGGACACCTTCATCTCTCCCTGGGACAGACACTCAGAGACCAGCAGGACAGAGGACACAGGAGCTGAAGGAAACACATTCTGATGAGTGTGGCGATAAAATGTGATTATCAATACTTCTACATTTTTAATTTCCCTGTTGGCAAAAACTAGTTATTTACCTTGAATTGTCAACTGTAGAGTCCGCTGCTCTGATGGCCGTCCGTCTGAATTAAAAGTTATGAGTTCATATTCACCACCATCAGTCCTGCTGAGCTCATTGATCCTAAATGTGCCATTACTGGGAGTAAAGGAGGATCTGCTTTCTATTAGATTTGTTAAAATGCGATCCTTTCTCCCAACAAGTATTATTGTTGTTGTCTTTCTCAATCTGTATCTATATATTTCTAAGGTGCTGTCCATCAGCTGGAGGCCCACAGTTCCTCCCAAAGCTCCATAACACTGAGTTCCATTCTGTCTGGCATCACAGGAGGTTTCCACACCTTGACATTTAGGAAAAGAAAACATGAAAGTGTTTTATACATAATATGTATAAATAATAATATGTACATATGTATGAGATATTATGCAAATCAAAGCAGGCCAGTCATTAACAACTCATGCTGTGTTTTTTGCACTAACAGAATTATATTTTGAAACTATGCCAAATTATATTTCAGGATGTATTTTGGTCAAATGTATAAATTAATGCTCACAATATTGAATACTCATTTTAATAGTGCTTAAATTTAAAAATAAAAAGCAGCATGATATAACATGGCTACACATGTTTTAACTTTCATGTCACTTTAAGGGTTAAAGTTCATGGTAATATTAATATTTACTTTAATTTTCACAATAATATTGATCACTAGATTTGCCATTGTGTTTTTGAAATAAATAATGGAATTTATGGAATTTAACCTCAGAAAAGCTCAAATTGACTGACAGCTTCATCTCTCCATCTCATCTCATCATTTCCTACCAAATATTAATATGATACGTAATCATCTCTAAATGAATGAGAACAAGTGACTTTTACTCAAACGTTGCCTCAATCTCTCAAAATGCCTTTAACCCACCTGCAGGTCATTATCATGAGAGCAGGTTGAGCTCATACCAAACTTTATATTCTGATGAGACATTGAAGTCTTGGGTTTACATCACAGAGAAGAGGCCTTGTGTCCCCTTTAGATTTAAAGCTAAGGAGAAATTATAGATAAACACAGACAGCACTGAAGGTAAAATGGTAAAACGGTTTAAATGTGAAAATTATGTATTAGGATCCACTAAAACACTGATAAGATAAGATAAGATAGTCCTTTATTTGTTCCGCAGTGGGGAAATATACAGCGTTACAGCAGCAAGACAGTAGAAAAATAAGGATAAAAAATAATAAAAGTGCATTAACAAGAAAAGTACAATATAAAAAAGATATTAACATTAAGACTATATAAAGAAAGTTAAATAAAGTAGAATGTATAATGTACATAATAGACAATTTCCAGAATATATACAGAATGGACTAGATATTAAGCAAATTAAATCAATGTAATACAATACTTTAAATATAAGACCAACTAAAATAGTATTTATTTCTTCAACAAAAGTGTTGTATTTTATCAGAGGTATAACAACAAGGTGAAAAATGTAACCATGCCATCAAAAATATACATTCACACACAGTAACGCCTCCTTAAACCAGTAGAGGGAAACCTCACACTTACTAATACAGATGACAAGTCAGGAAATGTTATTCAGTGCTCAGCTGCAATTAAAGGAACAGTCCGTGATCAAAATGTCAATAACAGGGCAGCTTATCAAAGCTGGCCGATGACACATGACTGACTCATTTACAGGTTTTGAAGATCTAGCAAAACGACAAAGCAAATAAATGAAGGCGCTTACTATTAAATGTTTTGAAATATTTCACATTATAACTCTTTGTAAAAATGGAAGAAAAACAGACCTATTTAATAAAAAGTACAGAGAACTTTTATCTACATAACTCAATATTTAGAGTAACACTTTTATCATATATATGCACATAATTTAGGTTGTGTGAAAAAGAATGTTAAAAACATGCATTGATGCAATATCAATTATGCAATTATTAATTTTAAAAAAACAGATTCAATTCATCACCAAAACATCATTTTCTCTTCTCAGAAAAATGTCTGTTTCCAGGATTGTGATGAAGCATTTCTCAGATAATCCAACGTGTGTTAAATATCTGCTTTACATGAAGAAGATTTTTTTCACCACATTTGGAGAAGCATTGTTTTCACCAGAGAGCGACGATGTGGAAATGTACAGTACAATGTTTTCCAAATGGCATCTAAATGAGTTGCACTGCTAATATGATGACACAACATTGACCCACACGTTGCTTTAGGATGCTTTGTCCCTCTCCAAAGACAGTGGTGCACTGAACATTTCACAATAAGCCCGTCTCTCCACTTGAATGAATTCTGTGTGAATGATCCCACTTTCCCCACTCAACACCTGAAGTGAGTGAAAAGAGTCACCCGACACCAAGCGGTCTGATCCACGAAGTTAGAGTTCAGACGCAGAGCTTCACATTTCAACCATCACAACAGAGTTCTCTTGATGCTCCAGCTGTGAACGGACGGCAGAGTCTACGGCCGTCTCACGCTTGTTTTTCTTCCAAGCGAAATAGACGGTGATCACAATTAATGCAAGAATCACCACAGCTGCTCTCACCCCACATATGAGGAGGGAGTTATCTGCTCAGATAAAAAGACAGAAGAATTACACGTCAGGTTTTATTACTTCAATAAGTACCAGGGGTCGTCTCAGCCGGAGGAAGAAACCGTTTGATGTGTCTCTGCTTACCCACAGTGGAGGCCTCACTCTCAGTGATTGTGGTCGTTGTTGTCTCACACAGGGAATTATTGCCCGAGAGCACCCATCGTGATACGTGTATCGCATCAGAAAAGGTGCAGTTGAGTAATGTGAAGCCTATGGGAAAGAAACATACATGACTGATGTACAGTTAATCATCAGCATTATTATTATGAAGTTGTTGGGGTTTTTTTTATGTTCACCCTCACCACAGGAAGTTTTCCTACTGACGTAGTTCCTGACTGAGCAGACCAGTCGTCCTGAGACGTGTTGTTTCAGAGTGATGTTGTTAGTCTGCGTTGTTCCAGAAAGGAGCTCAGCGTCTGTCAGTGAGCGACCGTCCAGAGTCCAGCTGTACTGAGGACAGTCTCCTCCCTCAGAGGAGCAGGACACCTTCATCTCTCCCTGGGACAGACACTCAGAGACCAGCAGGACAGAGGACACAGGAGCTGAAGGAAACACATTCTGATCAGTGTGGCGATAAAATGTCATTATAAATACTTCTACATTTTTAATTTCCCTGTTAGCAAAAAATAGTTATTTACCTTGGATTGTCAACTGTAGAGTCCGCTGCTCTGATATCTGTCCATTTGAATTAAAAGTTCTAAGTTCATATTCACCACCATCAGTCCTGCTGAGCTCATTGATCCTAAATCTGCCATTACTGGGAGTAAAGGAGGATCTGCTTTCTATTATATTTATTAAAATGCGATCCTTTCTCCCACTGAGTATCTCATTGAGTATTGGGTTTTTTCTCAATGAGTATCTATATATATCTGAGGCGCTGTCCATCAGCTGGAGGCCCACAGTTCCTCCCAAAGCTCCATAACACTGAGCTCCATTCTGTCTGGCATCACAGGAGGTTTCCACACCTGGACATTTAGGAAAAGAAAACATGAAAGTGTTTTATACGTATGTTTTGTATATATTCAACCATCACAACAGAGCTCTCTTGATGCTCCAGCTGTGAACGGACGGCAGAGTCTACGGCCTTCTCACGCTTGTTTTTCTTCCAAGCAAAATAGACGGTGATCACAATTAATGCAAGAATCACCACAGCTGCTCTCACCCCACATATGAGGAGGGAGTTATCTGCTCGGATAAAAAGACAGAAGAATTACACGTCAGGTTTTATTACTTCAATAAGTACCAGGGGTCGTCTCAGCCCGAGGAAGAAACAGTTTGATGGGTGGACTAATGTGAGGTGAGAATTTTCAGAACACATTGATGTGTCATACCAACAGTGGAGGTTCCTGTGTTTGTGGCTTGAGTTGTTGTTGGCTCAATACATTGCAGGGTATTATCGGCTTCAAACACCCACTGTGCTATGTGCGTCCCACTGGTTGAAGTGCAGTTAATGAATATGAAGCCTGTGAGAAAGACACAGATCAATGGCTGATGTAAAGCTAATCATCAGTGTCGTAAACATCCAACCGCTGTCTATTTTCACTCACCACAAGTAGATATAACCTTTTCTTTAAAGACTTCACTGACGTAGTTCCTGACTGAGCAGACCAGTCGTCCTGAGACGTGTTGTTTCAGAGTGATGCTGTTAGTCTGCGTTGTTCCAGAAAGGAGCTCAGCGTCTGTCAGTGAGTGACCGTCCAGAGTCCAGCTGTACTGAGGACAGTCTCCTCCCTCAGAGGAGCAGGACACCTTCATCTCTCCCTGGGACAGACACTCAGGGACCAGCAGGACAGAGGACACAGGAGCTGAAGGAAACACATTCTGATGAGTGTGGCGATAAAATGTCATTATCAATACGTCTACATTTTTAATTTCCCTGTTGGCAAAAAATAGTTATTTACCTTGAATTGTCAACTGTAGAGTCCGCTGCTCCATCAGCTGTCCATTTGAATTAAAAGCTGTAACTTCATATTCACCACCATCAGTCCTGCTGAGCTCATTGATCCTAAATGTGCCATTACTGGGAGTAAAGGAGGATCTGCTTTCTATTAGATTTGTTAATATGCGATCCTTTCTCCCAACGAGTATTATTGTTGTTGTCTTTCTCAATCTGTATCTATATATTTCTAAGGTGCTGTCCATCAGCTGGAGGCCCACAGTTCCTCCCAAAGCTCCATAACACTGAGTTCCATTCTGTCTGGCATCACAGGAGGTTTCCACACCTGGACATTTAGGAAAAGAAAACATGAAAGTGTTTTATACATAATATGTATAAATAATAATATGTACATATGTATGAGATATTATGCAAATCAAAGCAGGCCAGTCATTAACAACTCATGCTGTGTTTTTTGCACTAACAGAATTATATTTTGAAACTATGCCAAATTATATTTCAGGATGTATTTTGGTCAAATGTATAAATTAATGCTCACAATATTGAATACTCATTTTAATAGTGCTTAAATTTAAAAATAAAAAGCAGCATGATATAACATGGCTACACATGTTTTAACTTTCATGTCACTTTAAGGGTTAAAGTTCATGGTAATATTAATATTTACTTTAATTTTCACAATAATATTGATCACTAGATTTGCCATTGTGTTTTTACAATAAATAATGGAATTTATGGAATTTAACTTCAGAAAAGCTCAAATATCAGTTTTAAACAGTAGATTCTTATATCTTATAACCAACAGGTGTCTCCTCCTGCAGAAGTTGAGCTCACTGAGGACAATGTCTATTCAACAACTATACTTCATCAACAGGTTCCATTATTAATGAGTCATTAGTGTTCAAAGTTAAGCAGCTCACCATGAGAGACTCCAAGTAGCATCAGGAACAGTCCAACCAAAGCTTCCATGTCTCTTCAGTGTTTAGACTCCGTTGATCCAATCAGCAGCTTCCAGACAAACTTTTCTACTTTTCCCCCAAAGAGCAAACATGCACACGCTACACTGAACAGCCTGGAATTTGTCCCGTTAGTGATCAACCTCAGGGAGAATGTGTGAAATTGTCGAACCGACCAGAGCGCCGCTGTATTCATCTTTTAATAGGCAGAGAAGAGAAAAGGAAGTCAGTTTTACTTCCCCTTTCAGGCTCCAACCACACGACCTCTGTATGCAAACGTCTGAGTGAGCGAGGGAAACATTAAACTTCACACTAAAAGAGGATTTGAGACTGACAGCTTCATCTCTCCATCTCATCTCATCATTTCCTACCAAATATTAATATGATACGTAATCATCTCTAAATGAATGAGAACAAGTGACTTTTACTCAAACGTTGCCTCAATCTCTCAAAATGCCTTTAACCCACCTGCCAGTCATTATCATGAGAGCAGGTTGAGCTCATACCAAACTTTATATTCTGATGAGACATTGAAGTCTTGGATTAACATCACGGAGAAGAGGCCTTGTGTCCCCTTTAGATTTAAAGCTAAGGAGAAATTATAGATAAACACAGACAGCACTGAAGGTAAAATGGTAAAACGGTTTGAATGTGAAAATTATGTATTAGGATCCACTAAAACACTGATAAGATAAGATAAGATAGTCCTTTATTTGTTCCGCAATGGGGAAATATACAGCGTTACAGCAGCAAGACAGTAGAAAAATAATGATAAAAAATAATAAAAATGCATTAACAAGAAAAGTACAATATAAAAAAGATATTAACACTAAGACTATATAAAGAAAGTTAAATAAAGTAGAATGTATAATGTACATAATAGACAATTTCCAGAATATAAACAGAATGGACTAGATATTAAGCAAATTAAATCAATGTAATACAATACTTTAAATATAAGACCAACTCAAATATTATTTATTCCTTCAACAAAAGTCTTGTATTTTATCAGAGGTATAACAACAAGGTGAAAAAGGTAACCATGCCATCAAAAAAATACATTCACACACAGTAACGCCTCCTTAAAGCAGTAGAGGGAAACCTCACACTTACTAATACAGATGACAAGACAGGAAATGTTATTCAGTGCTCAGCTGCAATTAAAGGAACAGTCCGTGATCAAAATGTCAATAACAGGGCAGCTTATCAAAACTGGCCGATGACACATGACTGACTCATTTACAGGTTTTGAAGATCTAGCAAAACGACAAAGCAAATAAATGAAGGCGCTTACTATTAAATGTTTTGAAATATTTTACATTATAACTCTTTGCAAACATGGGAGAAAAACAGACCTATATTTTTAAATTTAATAAAAAAACAGAACTATTATCTACATAAGTCAATCTTTAAAAGAGTAACACTTTTATCATATATGCCCATCAATTAGCTTGTGTGTAAAAGAATGTTAAAAACAGACCTATATTTGTAATTATAATCAAAAACACAGAACTATTATTTACATAACTCAATCTTTAAGAAATTAACACTTTTATCATATATATGCCCATCAATTAGCTTGTGTGAGAAAGAATGTTAAAAACATGCTTTGAATACAATATCAATTTTGCAATTATTAATTAAAAAAACAGATTCAATTCATCACCAAAACATCTTTTTCTCTTCTCAGAAAAATGTCTGTTTCCAGGATTGTGATGAAGCATTTCTCAGATAATCCAACGTGTGTTAAATATCTGCTTTACATGAAGAAGATTTTTTCACCACATTTGGAGATGCATTGTTTTCACCAGAGTGTGACGATGTGGAAATGTACAGTACAATGATTTCCAAATGGCATCTAAATGAGTTGCACTGCTAATATGACGATACAACATTGATCCACACGTTGCTTTAGGATGCTTTGTCCCTCTCCAAAGACAGTGGTGCACTGAACATTTTCACAATAAGCCCGTCTCTCCACTTGAATGAATTCTGTGTGAATGTGAATGTCAGGCAGTTTCTTAGCAACTTCAGTGTCCATCTTTACATTCGGGCAGGGAAATTCTCTCACGGCCCCTCTGCCTACAGGCGACTGCCCTATGGTACTCCAGTCCAATTGGGAAGATACAGAGCACATCCAGTAAAACTAACCTCTAATACCTTTAAAGTTTAATAGGAAGGAAGAATAGAAATCATACAAAACTGTTCAACGTAGGCTGGTCAACCCATCGATCCCGTTAGTTAAACCTGACCCTGCCTAGGAAATCTCACCCCAAGCTCGTGGAAAACAATAAAACATTAAAAACTTTCTTCCACCACCGCAGAACCACCAGATGTCCGCCCTGGTCACAAGTTGTCTTCTCACCCACGCATCCTGCACACCCCAGTCTCCTGCTGATAACTTCAGGGTTAGATTACAGGGAGCCAAAGTTCCTACACTAACCGTACCTTCTTCTCTAGACAGACAGGTGTAGTTGCCGTCATATGGCTCAAACCAGGGTGGCCGCGTGTGAGTTGGCACAGGGGGAAACAATTGGTGTACAGTGGTGCAGTTCCTGTCACCGGGTAGAGACACAAAGTTATACAATTTGCGGTCCAATTTCTCTTGTAGCTCTTAATTTGGCCGGTGTTGAATTAGCTGGCGTTGTATTGGCTAGTGTCGAATTTACAATCAGTGATTCAGCTGCGGTGCGATTGTTGTTGCCATTCGATTGTCGAGAGTGACGTTCGTGTACCCAGAGTATCGGAATTACCACTATCACTGCTACCAGACTGATTAGACACAATGTTCCTCTCATACGGCATCCCGTCCTTCGGTATGGATTCCACGGTCTGTCGGCCATGGTGTGGTGCTTTTACTTATCTGTCCCCTCCGGAGTGCTGTATGCTCTCTTACAGTGTGTCAGATGAACCCACGTTCCTCTCTCAGCGATGTGGACTGCTGTCGGTGTAGATAGCAGAACCTGATATGGACCTTCCCAGCGAGGAGATGACCAGTGATACCAATGATAACTGCAATGAAACTTTTAGTTGAATGTTAAACATTTCTGATAATTTAGCCATGACTTGGTTTCTGAAATGTGGACCGTTATCGCAATAAATTGTTTCTGGGAATCCGAATCTTGGTGCAATAACAGTAGCAAAGATTTTTGCTACCACTATAGCTTTGTTTGTTGCTGTTGGTGTGATTTCAACCCATTTTGAAAACATATCTACTATTACCAGACAGTATTTCTTCCCCTCTGATTTGTTTAGTTCGATGAAGTCCATGCATATTGTTTGGAAAGGATATTCAGCTTTCGGGAACGCTCCTCTTTTAGGTCTCATTCTTCCTTGCGAGTTGTGCTTGGAGCAAATCAAACAGGATGCACAAACATTTTTAGAGTACTTTTGGAATCCATACATTGTAAAACATTTACTTATCATTGCCACCATCCCTCCTGTTGAGACATGGGTAATTCCAGGGCTGAAAATAGCCGCAAATCGATAGAGGGTTTTAGAAAGGATGGGCTATCAGCTACACAAATGTAATCTGAACCCTGTCCCTCTGTCGCTGCGCGTTTACAGAATGCAACTGCTTTTGGTAGGAGAACAGCATCCAATAAAGTTAGTATCAAATCTTTGTGTTGAATAGATTTGCCTGTAGATGTTACCATGCCTCTGTTTTTTCACTGTTGTGCGAAAACATGCAGTGTGGAGAATGCATACTGGCTATCTGTGTAGACTGTGATAGCTTTCCCTTCCCCCAATCTACATGCCTCCGTCAAAGCTACTATCTCTGCTGCCTGTGCTGAGAAATGTGATGGCAAAGGTGAGGATTTCGACACCCTCCCCTGTGTCCCCACCGCACACTACTGGCATTCGTGCCATCTGGATCTTTCCTGCAGGAACCATCAACAAACATTATTATGTCTGGATGTGTGAGTGGTGTATCATTCAGGTCTGCTCTCGGTAAAACAATCTCCTCAGTTTTAGCTAAGCAGTCATGTTTATCACCGTCCTGTTCGTGTGGCAAAAGTGTAGATGGATTCAATGTGTTGCAGCGTTCGATCGTCAAATGTGGCTGCACCATTAGTATTGTCATACAATTGAGATGCCGTGCTGGTGGCATGAAAGCTACTTTGTTTTGCATCAGAAGTACAGAAACTGCATGTGAAACCTTCAATGTCAATGGATGAAATAACACGAGTGAAGCTGAACTCTGTACAGCAATAGCTGCTGCCTGCACTGCCTGTAAGCATGGAGGCATAGCTCTTGCTATGGGATCAAGTTTAGAAGAGTAGTAAGCTATCGGTCTTAGTTTTTGTCCAAAAGGCTGTGTTAGAACGCTGGTCATGAATCCTTGTCTCGCGTCACATGTTTGGATGAAAGGTTTTTTGTAGTCTGGGATTGCTAATACTGATGTGCTCACTAAAACCTGTTTTAGTTGTTTGAAGGATTGTTCTGCCTCTTGTGTCCAAATATTATCTCTGGCTGCCATTTGTTTCTATTTGCTTTGTGACCTTGTTCAGCCAAAAACTTCAGCAGTGCTCAAGTGTCTGTTTTACAGTCAGCTTGAGCTATCAGAATATCATCAACATACAATAGAATTTTTGTGGGTTAAATTTAGCTAAATTTGATGACATCCCCTGTGTGCTGTGTATGTGTGTGTGTGTGTGTGTGTCTCAGCATGACCTGTCCGTTGAGATAGTCACGCAGGTGTTGATTCTCGGTTCCGGGGAGATGAGTCTTGATGCCGTCTGAGTCCTGAGTCCTTTGCCTCTTGCCCCTCCTCCTCGTCCTCCTCCGGACCTGCAGCCTCTCACCCAATGTCCAGTTTTAGCAAACACCGTTCCTGTCTCTCGATCTGCTCCCCTCCGCGCCCCACTCCCTCCTTCTCCTCCTCCTCTCCGCCATCCACCCCGCTTTCTCGGTGCACCCGCTACGGGTTTAACCCCCTTGTTCTGCGTCCCATGGGTGCCCTGGTATTTGCGGAGCGGAGGCTTCTGGCGGTTCGGAGGAGGCCGGAACATGTGCCGGCCTGGGGTGGAGTGGAGGTGGCCGCAGATGAGGCTGATCCGGGTAGGGGGAGGGACAGGCGTCGGACCCAGAGGGACCTCGTCATCATCTCTCCGTTGTTCTCGGCGAGAATAAAGAACAACAACAAAGATTAGAATTTGTCTGTTTGTGTGCTTCTTTTTCTTTTTCTCTCCTGCTCTAGTTTCACCTCCTGTTCTAATTTTTTATTTCTATCTTCCTCTTCCTGCTTTTCCTGTTCTGTTCTCATTTTTTATTTATATCTTCCACATTTAGTCTTCCCCGAAACCCATATTTGGTTTTCCACAGCTTAAGATATTTGACGTTGTCTTTATCTTTCCCCTGCATATACTTTGCATCTCCTGTATACTCACCTTCCGTGTTCCGGCCGCAACACGAATGGCTGTTACCCATCTTATTTTATTTATATCTAGTTCACTCTATTCTATTTTATTCTATATAGGTTGTATATATACTCACAAACAACTTTAACAATAATAAAAAAATACACAGAAAAAAAAAAACTAATGTTTGTCTTACCTGAGTGATAGCGCTTTTCCTTTTTTTGTTAACTCAGGCGGCCTGGTGGATCAAAGTAGTTTACGTCGTTCCAAAGACGTTTTACTGGCCTCAAGACCCAGTACTTTGAGGTAGGGATCAAAGCAGGTCTCGTCGTTCCAAAGACGTCCCTTATACTGTTCTCAGACCCAGTACTCCGAGGTGCTTGTTTGACCTCTGATTTTTTACTGACTTAGCAAGACTCCCTCCTAATCAAAACTACCCGATAGGAGAATCCCTCCTCTCCTTTTTTGGTAACTGGTCGACTGTTGTCAACACAGTTCTAAATGAGTAGAAAACCTTTTCATCCGATCTGGTAAAACCCTTTCTCAGCAAGTTGAGAATCCTGGATAGCTTTGTTGCTTTTCGGACCTAAGCCCCCGGACTTTAAACCCAACGCTTTTCGGACCTGAGCCCCGGACTTTAGACCCAACGATTTTCGGACCTAAGCCCCGGACTTTAAACCCAACGCTTTGCGGACCTAAGCCCCGGACTTTAAACCCAACGCTTTTCGGACCTAAGCCCCGGACTTTAAACCCAACGCTTTTCGGACCTAAGCCCCCAGACTTTAAACCCAACACTTTTCGGACCTAAGCCCCGGACTTTAAACCGAATGCTTTTCGGACCAAAGCCCCCGGACTTTAGACCCAACGATTTTCGGACCTAAGCCCCGGACATTAAACCCAACACTTTTCGGACCTAAGCCCCGGACTTTAAACCCAACGCTTTTCGGACCTAAGCCCCCGGACTTTAGACCCAACGCTTTTAGGACCTAAGCCCCCGGACTTTAGACCCAACGATTTTCGGACTTAAGCCCCGGACTTTAAACCCAACGCTTTTCGGACCAAAGCCCCGGACTTTAGACCCAACGCTTTTCGGACCTAAGCCCCGGACATTAAACCCAACACTTTTCGGACCTAAGCCCCGGACTTTAAACCCAACGCTTTTCGGACCTAAGCCCCCGGACTTTAGACCCAACGCTTTTAGGACCTAAGCCCCCGGACTTTAGACCCAACGATTTTCGGACTTAAGCCCCGGACTTTAAACCCAACGCTTTTCGGACCTAAGCCCCGGACTTTAGACCCAACGCTTTTCGGACCTAAGCCCCCGGACTTTAAACCTGGCTGTTCTATTACTGGTTCCAAACGCAGTCTTCGAGATCCTAGATCTTGGTAGTTTTACCAAATGGTGAAAACAACCCTCACTCAGGAATTTTTATGTTGGCCTAATTTATTTTTGATGCCTCAGATTCCTCCTTCGTTCGGACCCCGTCACTGCTCTCCTCTCCAGCCGCGCCCGCCTTGCAAGGTGTTCAGGTCCGGTAGTTGGAGAAGAGAAACAGATATTGGGCCCCACGTTGGGCGCCAAAATGTTAAAACAATTTTCCCGTAAACAAATAAATTCACCCAAGGAGGAGATCGGACACATAAGTAAAGTCGACGTCTGACTTTAATCTTGTACAAGAGGAGCAGTTACAATGCAACAACGTGTGAGGATGCTACAGAGGAAGTGCTCAAATCACTGTTGTGACTTGAGTCTTTTAAAGGCACAGGAGATAACGCGTCACTGACAGTTAACCTTCATGTAGAACAAGACATCATGATTACCAGGCCTCTGATAACATTTAGGTCAGCCATGGGGATACTAAAGTAATAAACAGTTCAACACATAAAGCTGTAACCTGAACAAAGAAAACTTTAAGACATGAGGTTATACAAAATTCTTATAACAGCTCTCTATTTTCACTCACCACAAGTAGATATAACCTTTTCTTTAAAGACTTCACTGACGTAGTTCTTGACTGAGCAGACCAGTCGTCCTGAGACGTGTTGTTTCAGAGTGATGTTGTTAGTCTGCGTTGTTCCAGAAAGGAGCTCAGCGTCTGTCAGTGAGTGACCGTCCAGAGTCCAGCTGTACTGAGGACTGTCTCCTCCCTCAGAGGAGCAGGACACCTTCATCTCTCCCTGGGACAGACACTCAGGGACCAGCAGGACAGAGGACACAGGAGCTGAAGGAAACACATTCTGATCAGTGTGGCGATAAAACGTGATTATCAATACTTTTACATTTTTAATTTCCCTGTTAGCAAAAAATAGTTATTTACCTTGAATTGTCAACTGTAGAGTCCGCTGCTCCATCAGCTGTCCATTTGAATTAAAAGTTGTAAGTTCATATTCACCATCATCAGTCCTGCTGAGCTCATTGATCCTAAATGTGCCATTACTGGGAGTAAAGGAGGATCTGCTTTCTATTGCATTTGTTACAATGCGATAATTTCTCCCATTGAGTATCTCATTGAGTAATGGGTATTTTCTCAATGAGTATCTAAATATTTCTGAGGCGCTGTCCATCAGCTGGAGGCCCACAGTTCCTCCCAAAGCTCCATAACACTGAGCTCCATTCTGTCTGGCATCACAGGAGGTTTCCACACCTGGACATTTAGGAAAAGAAAACATGAAAGTGTTTTATACATATGTTTTGTATATATTCAACCATCACAACAGAGTTCTCTTGATGCTCCAGCTGTGAACGGACGGCAGAGTCTAAGGCCTTCTCACGCTTGTTTTTCTTCCAAGCAAAATAGACGGTGATCACAATTAATGCAAGAATCACCACAGCTGCTCTCAGCCCACATATGAGGAGGGAGTTATCTGCTCGGATAAAAAGACAGAAGAATTACACGTCAGGTTGTATTACTTCCCGAATGTGGCAGGATAGTCTTTTCCTTCCCATCCCTTCCCCACTCCTCCTTGCATCCATCCACATCAGGTGTGGGCTGGCGCACTGATTGATGGGCGGCACTGCATACTTTTCTTATACTGGTCTGGTCACACCTGCGGTCTCTCTCTTACTTTCCTGTTCTGCTCGTCCTCCGTGCTGGCCGCATTGGTGACACGGTTCTCCCTTTTGTGACTGTAGTGCGGCAGGCTGCTGTTGCCGTGGGACCGAGTTGTCGCGCTGGAGGCCGTCCCTGTGTGATTGTGTGGCTCCTCGTGGTAAGTCGGCGTTGTCCGCCCTCCTCTTTTCCTTCCACCTGCTGCTCATCCCTCCTGGCTAATTGTTAATATTCTGTGCCACAGTTGGGATCAGGTGGAAGCCGTGTAGTAACTCTGCTACCTGGTCTGCTGTGACGCTGCGCCGGAGAGGTCCATATATGTCCATTTATCGCCACGGCTCCCTGGACGACATTGCTGTTTTGTTCGGCTGTTTATTTTGGCTCATTTAAACTGTTCTGTGGCGATCGGCTCTCCAGAGCTATGATGGAGCTGTGATTAAGACAGGCTCTTCACAGAGCTGGTGTCAGGGTTTGTTACAGCCTTAAGAATTTTGTTTGATTTATTAATTATTTGGGCTAATGTGAAAAAGGATTTATTTGGTTAATTTTGTTTAACGAATATTGATTTACTGTTTGTTTTGTTTGTTTTTCTTATTTAGAACATATTGTTTGATTATGTTAATTTACAGAACATTCAACATTGAGCTGTGAGGCCTGAGGGAAATTATTTATATATATATATATATATATATATATATATATATATATATATATATATATATATATATATATATATATATATATATATATATATATATATATATATATATATATATATATATATATAATTTCCCTCTTTTTCTTTGTGGACAGGTGCTGTGGGCCAAAGCCGCAACCCAATCCCTGGTGGTGGTGTTTTCTTCGTGAACCCCCTTTGTGTGTGAGTGTGTATGCGGTGTCACGGGTGTTTTGGTAAGTAATCCCTCCCTTAATTTCCTTGTTGGCAAAAAATAGTTATTTACCTTGAATTGTCAACTGTAGAGTCCGCTGCTCCATCAGCTGTCCATTTGAATTAAAAGTTGTAACTTCATATTCACCACCATCAGTCCTGCTGAGCTCATCGATCCTAAATGTACCATTACTGGGAGTAAAGGAGGATCTGCTTTCTATTACATTTGCTGAAATGCTTTCCTTTCTCCCAATGAGTATTACTGTTGTTGTCTTTGTCAATGAGTATCTAAATATTTCTGAGGCGCTGTCCATCAGCTGGAGGCCCACAGTTCCTCCCAAAGCTCCATAACACTGAGCTCCATTCTGTCTGGCATCACAGGAGGTTTCTACACCTGGACATTTAGGAAAAGAAAACATGAAAGTGTTTTATACGTATGCAAATCAAAGCAGGCCAGTCATTAACAACTCATGCTGTGTTTTTTGCATCTACAGAATTATATTTTGAAACTATGCCAAATTGTATTTCAGGCTGAATTTTGGTCAAATGTATAAAATAATGCTCACTATTATCAAATGCTCATTTTAATAGTGCTTCAATTTAAAAATACATTAAAAAGCAGCATGATATAACATGGCGACACACGTTTTATCTTTCATGTTACTTTAAGGGGTAAAGTTCATGGTCATATTAATATTTACTTTAATTTTCACAATAATATTGATCTCTAGATTTGCCATTGTGTTTTTGAAATGAATAGATTTTTGGAATTTAAAGCTACTGAACCTCAGAAAAGCTCAAATATAATTTTAAAACGATAGATTCTTATATCTTAGTTCTTCAGAACCAACAGGTGTCTCCTCCTGCAGAAGTTGAGCTCACTGAGGACAATGTCTATTCAACAACTATACTTCATCAACAGGTTCCAATATTAATGAGTCATTAGTGTTAAAAGTTAAGCAGCTCACCATGAGAGACTCCAAGTAGCATCAGGAACAGTCCAACCAAAGCTTCCATGTCTCTTCAGTGTTTAGCCTCCGTCGATCCAATCAGCAGCTTCCAGACAAACTTTTCTACTTTTCCCCCAAAGAGCAAACATGCACACGCTACACTGAACAGCCTGGACTTTGTCCCGTTAGTGATCAACCAGGGAGAATGTGTGAAATTGTCGAACCGACCAGAGCGCCGCTGTATTCATCTTTTAATAGGCAGAGAAGAGAAAAGGAAGTCAGTTTTACTTCCCCTTTCAGGCTCCAACCACACGACCTCTGTATGCAAACGTCTGAGTGAGCGAGGGAAACATTCCTACTTCACACTAAAAGAGGATTTGAGACTGACAGCTGGCATTTGTCATCCCTCCATCTCACCATTTCCTACCAAATAAGAATATGATACGTAATCATCTCTAAATGAATGAGAACAAGTGACTTTTACTCAAACGTTGCCTCAATCTCTCAAAATGCCTTTAACCCACCTGCAGGTCATTATCATGAGAGCAGGTTGAGCTCATACCAAACTTTAAATTCTGATGAGACATTGAAGTCTTGGGTTTACATCACGGAGAAGAGGCCTTGTGTCCCCTTTAGATTTAAAGCTAAGGAGAAATTATAGATAAACACAGACAGCACTGAAGGTAAAATGGTAAAACTGTTGAAATGTGAAAATTATGTATTAGGATCCACTAAAACACTGTTAAGATAAGATAAGATAGTCCTTTATTTGTCCCGCAGTGGGGAAATTTACAGCGTTACAGCAGCAAGACAGTAGAAAAATAAGGATAATAAATAATAAACATGCATTAGCAAGAAAAGTACAATATAAAAAAGATATTAACATTAAGACTATATAAAGAAAGTTAAATAAAGTAGAATGTATAATGTACATAATAGACAATTTCCAGAATATATACAGAATGGACTAGATATTAAGCAAATTAAATCAATGTAATTCAATACTTTAAATATAAGACCAACTCAAATATTATTTATTCCTTCAACAAAAGTCTTGTATTTTATCAGAGGTATAACGACAAGGTGAAAAAGGCAAAAATATGCCATTAAAAATATACATTCACACACAGTAACGCCTCCTTAAACCAGTAGAGGGAAACCTCACACTTACTAATACAGATGACAAGACAGGAAATGTTATTCAGTGCTCAGCTGCAATTAAAGGAACAGTCCGTGATCAAAATGTCAATAACAGGGCAGCTTATCAAAACTGGCCGATGATCCATGACTGACTCATTTACAGGTTTTGAAGATATAGCAAAACGACAAAGCAAATAAATGAAGGCGCTTACTATTAAATGTTTTGAAATGTTTTACATTATAACTCTTTGCAAACATGGGAGAAAAACAGACCTATATTTGTAAATTTAATAAAAAAACAGAACTATTATCTACATAAGTCAATCTTTAAAAGAGTAACACTTTTATCATATATGCCCATCAATTAGCTTGTGTGTAAAAGAATGTTAAAAACAGACCTATATTTGTAATTATAATCGAAAACACAGAACTAATATTTAAATAACTCAATCTTTAAGAAATGAACACTTTTATCATATATATGCACATCATTTAGCTTGTGTGAGAAAAAATGTTAAAAACGTGCATTGAATGCAATATCAATTATGCAATTATTAATTAAAAAAACAGATTAAATTCATCACCAAAACATCTTTTTCTCTTCTCAGAAAAATGTTTGTTTTCAGGATTGTGATGAAGCATTTCTCAGATAATCCAACGTGTGTTAAATATCTGCTTTACATGAAGAAGATTTTTTCGCTACATTTGGAGAAGCATTGTTTTCACCAGAGAGTGACGATGTGGAAATGTACAGTACAATGATTTCCAAATGGCATCTAAATGAGTTGCACTGCTAATATGACACAACATTGACCCAGACGTTGCTTTAGGATGCTTTGTCCCTCTCCAAAGACAGTGGTGCACTGAACATTTCACAATAAGCCCGTCTCTCCACTTGAATGAATTCTGTGTGAATGATCCCACTTTCCCCACTCAACACCTGAAGTGAGTGAAAAGAGTCACCCGACACCAAGCGGTTTGATCCACGAAGTTAGAGTTCAGACGCAGAGCTTCACATTTCAACCATCACAACAGAGTTCTCTTGATGCTCCAGCTGTGAACGGACGGCAGAGTCTACGGCCTTCTCACGCTTGTTTTTCTTCCAAGCAAAATAGACGGTGATCACAATTAATGCAAGAATCACCACAGCTGCTCTCACCCCACATATGAGGAGGGAGTTATCTGCTCGGATAAAAAGACAGAAGAATTACCCGTCAGGTTTTATTACTTCAATAAGTACCAGGGGTCGTCTCAGCCCGAGGAAGAAACAGTTTGCAGAGTGGACTAATGTGAGGTGAGAATTTTCAGAACAATTTGATGTGTCTCTCTTTACCCGCAGTGGAGGATTCTGTGATTGTGACTTGAGTTGTTGTTGGCTCAATACATTGGGTATTATTGGCTTCAAACACCCACTGTGCTATGTGCGTCCCATTGGTTGGAGTGCAGTTAATGAATATGAATCCTGTGAGAAAGACACAGATCAATGGCTGATGTAAAGCTAATCATCAGTGTCGTAAACATCCAACCGCTGTCTATTTTCACTCACCACAAGTAGATATAACCTTTTCTTTAAAGACTCTACTGACGTAGTTCCTGACTGAGCAGACCAGTCGTCCTGAGACGTGTTGTTTCAGAGTGATGTTGTTAGTCTGCGTTGTTCCAGAAAGGAGCTCAGCGTCTGTCAGTGAGTGACCGTCCAGAGTCCAGCTGTACTGAGGACTGTCTCCTCCCTCAGAGAAGCAGGACACCTTCATCTCTCCCTGGGACAGACACTCAGGGACCAGCAGGACAGAGGACACAGGAGCTGAAGGAAACACATTCTGATGAGTGTGGCGATAAAATGTCATTATCAATACTTCTACATTTTTAATTTCCCTGTTGGCAAAAACTAGTTATTTACCTTGAATATTTAACTGTAGAGTTCGCTGCTCTGATGTCTGTCCATTTGAATTAAAAGTTATGAGTTCATATTCACCACCATCAGTCCTGCTGAGTTCATTGATCCTAAATGTGCCATTACTGGGAGTAAAGGAGAATCTGTTTCTTATTACAGTTATTACAATGAGATCCTTTCTCCCATAGAGTATCTCTATTGGGTATTTTCTCAATGAGTATCTAAATATTTCTGAGGCGCTGTCCATCAGCTGGAGGCCCACAGTTCCTCCCAAAGCTCCATAACACTGAGCTCCATTCTGTCTGGCATCACAGGAGGTTTCCACACCTGGACATTTAGGAAAAGAAAACATGAAAGTGTTTTATACATAATATGTATAAATAACAATATGTACATATGTATGACATATTATGCAAATCAAAGCAGGCCAGTCATTAACAACTCATGCTGTGTTTTTTGCACCAACAGAATTATATTTTGAAACTATGCCAAATTATATTTCAGGCTGTATTTTGGTCAAATGTATAAAATAATTCTCACAATATGGAATACTCATTTGCATAGTGCTTCAATTTAAAAATACAATAAAAAGCAGCATGATATAACATGGCTACACATGTTTTATCTTTCATGTCACTTTAAGGGTTAAAGTTCATGGTAATAGTAATATTTACTTTAATTTTCACAATAATATTGATCTCTAGATTTGCCATTGTGTTTTTAAATAAGTAGATTTATGGAATTTAAAGCTACTGAACTTCAGAAAAGCTCAAATATCAGTTTTAAACAGTAGATTCTTATATCTTAGAACCAACAGGTGTCTCCTCCTGCAGAAGTTGAGCTCACTGAGGACAATGTCTATTCAACAACTATACTTCATCAACAGGTTCCAATATTAATGAGTCATTAGTGTTCAAAGTTAAGCAGCTCACCATGAGAGACTCCAAGTAGCATCAGGAACAGTCCAACCAAAGCTTCCATGTCTCTTCAGTGTTTAGACTCCGTTGATCCAATCAGCAGCTTCCAGACAAACTTTTCTACTTTTCCCCCAAAGAGCAAACATGCACACGCTACACTGAACAGCCTGGAATTTGTCCCGTTAGTGATCAACCTCAGGGAGAATGTGTGAAATTGTTGAACCGACCAGAGCGCCGCTGTATTCATCTTTTAATAGGCAGAGAAGAGAAAAGGAAGTCAGTTTTACTTCCCCTTTCAGGCTCCAACCACACGACCTCTGTATGCAAACGTCTGAGTGAGCGAGGGAAACATTCCTACTTCACACTAAAAGAGGATTTGAGACTGACAGCTGGCATTTGTCATCCCTACATCTCACCATTTCCTACCAAATAAAAATATGATACGTAATCATCTCTAAATGAATGAGAACAAGTGACTTTTACTCAAGGGGGGGGGCTCAGTGTGTCACTATAATCCCCCAGCAGTCTAGGCCTATAGCAGCTTAACCAAGAGCTGAGCCAGCCCTAGCTATAAGCAGTGTCAAAGAGAAAGGTTTTAAGCCTACTCTTAAATGTGGGAACAGTGTCTGCCTCACGAACCAGAACCGGAAGACGGTTCCACAGAAGAGGAGCTTGATGGCTGAAAGCTCTGGCCCCTGTTCTAATTTTGGAGACTTTAACTACAAGTAACCCTTTATTCTGAGAGCGGACAGTAGGGTTTAATGAGCTCTTTAAGATATGATGGTGCCTGTCCATTAAAGCCTTGTAAGTGAGGAGAAGGATTTTAAATTCTATTCTGGATTTTACTGGGAGCCAGTGCAGAGAAGCTGATACAGGAGAAATGTGATCCCTTCTTCTGGTTTTAGTCAGAACACGAGCTGCAGCATTCTGGACCAGCTGGAGAGATTTAAGAGATTTATTAGAGCAGCCTGATAATAAAGAATTACAATAGTCCAGCCTTGAGGTAACAAATGCATAAACACAGACAGCACTGAAGGTAAAATGGTAAAACTGTTAGAATGTGAAAATGATGTATTAGGATCCACTAAAACACTGTTAAGATAAGATAAGATAGTCCTTTATTCGTCCCGCAGTGGGGAAATATACAGCGTTACAGCAGCAAGACAGTAGAAAAATAAGGATAATAAATAATAAACATGCATTAACAAGAAAAGTACAATATAAAAAAGATATTAACATTAAGACTATATAAAGGAAGGAAGCTGCTTTGTCTCTTGTTGGTAAGTCAGAAACTAATTGTAGATTTGGGTTTAGGCATTGTGTGTGTAAAGCTAGTGGTAACATTTAGTCTAGTATTGATAGCTTGTTGTTGAACTTCTTGTGAAGCTGTCTATGGTAAGTGAGCAATCAGCTTGTTTGAGCCAGCTCACCTGTAGTGAATAGACTTGATTAGAGGGAAGGAGGAGCCACAGTCAGTACTTGCGGTAAATTGAGCACTTAAAAGGCTGTCACTACAGCGTCAGCTGCAGCGTCGGGCCATCAGAACAAAGACAGCTGAACAAAGACACAGGGAGTCTATCTGTGGGAGTCAAGACAGCTGAACAAAGACACAGGGAGTCTATCTGTGGGAGTGAAGACAGCTGAACAAAGACACAGGGAGTCTATCTGTGGGAGTCAAGACAGCTGAACAAAGACACAGGGAGTCTATCTGTGGGAGTGAAGACAGCTGAACAAAGACACAGGGAGTCTATCTGTGGGAGTCAAGACAGCTGAACAAAAACACAGGGAGTCTATCTGTGGGAGTCAAGACAGCTGAACAAAGACACAGGGAGTCTATCTGTGGGAGTCCATCGAGGAAGCCCATTGAGATAGGTATAACATCTCAACCCCCCCCCCCCCCCCCCCCTTCCTCGCAGCCATGTGTCTTATCCCAGTCAGGACATCGCACTGGAGAAGATTTTACCGAAGTCCCTTCATTCGAGGCTGTAACCCATCCAATCTCTGCTACCCACCAATCTCCACCGGTAAGGAACTTGAGGTACTAGGGGGGCTATGGAACTGCCAGTCTGCAGTCAAGAAGGCGGACACCATCTCAGCCTATGCCTCCCTGCAGACTCTCCACTTCCTGGCCCTCACAGAGACCTGGATCACCCCAGAAAACACTGCCACTCCAGCTGCCCTTTCAACTGCCTACTCGTTTTCACACTCCCCGAGACGAACAGGGCGAGGAGGAGGAACTGGGCTCCTCATCTCACCCACATGGTCCTACCAGGTCCTTCCTCTCGACCACCTACCCCGATCTACGCTTGAATTTCACGCCGTCTCTGTCACCATTCCTTTCAAACTCAACATCATAGTGATCTATCGCCCACCCGGTCCTCTTGGTGACTTTTTGGATGAGATGGATGCCCTCCTGAGCTGCTCCCCTGATGATGGCACACCGCTCGTCGTCCTCGGTGACTTCAACATCCACCCGGGAAAGCTGCATTCAACTGAATTCATCGACTTCTTTTCCGCATATGACCTTACACTCTCCCCCTCTCCACC
The DNA here is from genome assembly GCF_963514095.1 of Eutrigla gurnardus. Lineage (NCBI taxonomy): Eukaryota > Metazoa > Chordata > Actinopteri > Perciformes > Triglidae > Eutrigla > Eutrigla gurnardus. Next base: position 23,040,265 of record NC_139919.1, on the reverse strand, counting down.
GACTCACCGGGCCGGGAACCAACTTGACCTTGTCTTCACAAGATCCTGTGGCATCTCGGCACTCTCTGTTACCCCGCTCACCGTGTCCGACCACCACTTTGTGACTTTCTCCCTCCCCATGAAGCCCACCTCATCCCTCCCCTCTACGCCTCGAATGGTCACCAGCCGCCGCAACCTGAAATCCCTCACTCCCTCCGCTCTCTCCTCAACTGTTATCTCCTCGCTCCCATCCTCGGAACAGTTCTCCTTAATGTCTACTGAGGAAGCCTCCTCCATCCTGATGTCCTCACTCTCCTCTTCTTTGGACACGCTCTGTCCCCCCATCTCACGACCTGCACGATCATCTCCCTCCCCTCCCTGGCTGTCTGAACCTCTGCGAACCAACAGATCATTGTTGCGAGCGTCAGAGAGAAAATGGAAGAAATCGGGCCAGCACGAGGACCTTGCTCACTACCACCTCCTCCTCTCTGACTTCACCTCAACTGTTTCGGCAGCTAAATCTGCCTTCTACCTGGCAAAGATCAACTCTTCTGCCTCCAACCCCAGGAAACTCTTCTCCATGTTCTCTTCCCTCCTCACCCCTCCTACCCCTCTCCCTCCCTCCTCCCTTACTGCCGATGACTTTGCAACTTACTTTACCAAGAAAGTAAATGACATCAGCTCCTCATTCACGCCTATTCCCTCCCAGAAGACATCTCCCCCAACTCTCAACTCGGATGGTCTTACCAGCTTTAGCCCCCTCACCTCTGAAGACGTTCACGCACTTGTTACATCTAACCGTGCCACCACCTGCTCCCTTGACCCGATTCCCTCCTCTCTTCTCCAGGACATCTCACACGACATCTTGCCATTCCTCACCACCCTGATCAACTCCTCCCTCACCTCAGGTGTCATTCCAGCGGATTTTAAGACCGCTATCGTGAAGCCTCTCCTGAAAAAACCCACCCTTGACGCTACTGACATCCAAAGCTACAGACCTGTATCTCTTCTTTCATTCCTCTCTAAAACCTTGGAACGTGCTGCCTACAACCAACTGTCATCCTATCTCTTGCGGAAGAACCTCCTAGACCCTAACCAATCAGGATTCAGGACTGCCCACTCCACTGAGACGGCCCTCCTCACGGTGACCGAGTCCCTGCGAGACGCCAAAACATCATCCAACTCCTCCGTTCTCATTCTCCTTGACCTATCTGCTGCATTCGACACAGTCAACCACCAAATTCTCCTCTCCACTCTGGCTGAACTTGGCATAACCGACTCTGCTCTCACCTGGTTTACATCATACCTGACAAACCGCACCTTTCAGGTCACATGGAATGGCTCTATGTCCAAACCCTGCTCTCTGGACACGGGTGTCCCTCAAGGCTCAGTATTAGGACCGCTTCTGTTCTCACTATACACCAGATCACTAGGTTCTGTTATCACATCGCATGGATTCTCCTACCATTGCTCACCCAGCTGTTCCTCTCTTTTCCCCCGTCCTCTGACGCTCACATTGCAACTCGCATCTCGGACTGTCTGGCTGACATCTCTGTCTGGACAACTGCACATCACCTCAAGCTTAACCTGAATAAAACCGAACTCCTCTTCATCCCAGGGAAAGACTGCCCTCGCATGGACCTGTCGGTCACTGTTGAGGGCATCACAGTATTTCCTTCCTCAACTGCGAGGAACCTGGGTGTAATCCTCGATGACCAACTTTCCTGTACCCCCAACATCACTGCTGTGGCCCGATCCTGCAGATTTGCCCTCTACAATATCCGCAGGATTCGGACCTTCCTCACAAAGGATGCAACGCAGCTCTTGGTCCAAGCACTGGTCATCTCCCGCCTTGACTACTGCAACTCTCTCCTGGCCGGACTCCCGGCCTCTGCGATTAAACCATTGCAGCGTATCCAGAACGCTGCAGCACGCCTTATCTTCAATCTACCCAAATTCTCCCACGTGACCCCCCTCCTCCGTGACCTCCACTGGCTCCCTGTTGCAGCACGCATCCAATTCAAGACGATGACACTGGCCTTCAGGGCCATCAATGGAACGGCACCTGCCTACCTTCAAACACTGGTCAAACCTCATGCCCCGAAGCGAGCACTTCGCTCCTCTACTTCAGCTGGCCGGCTGGTACCACCATCGCTGAAATCAAACAAATGTCGCTCAGCAAAGTCCAGACTCTTCTCTGTTCTGGCGCCTCAGTGGTGGAACGAACTCCCGACCAATGTCAGGACAGCAGAGTCATTTGCCATCTTCCGAAAAAGGCTCAAGACTCACCTGTTCAGACTTCACCTTGACTCTACATAGCATGACCCACTAACACCCTCCCTCGACCCCCCCCCCCCCCCCCCCCCGCAAAAAAAAAAAAACCTCACCTATAGCACTCAGATCGTAGCACTGTTGCTCTTGAAGTACTACTTTACTCAGATGAGGACCTAACACTTGTTCTATTTTTAGCTCTTACTGCATCGGCAATGATACGTCGTGGTTTCTTTGTTTCCTTCTTTTGACAAATGTACTTATTGTAAGTCGCTTTGGACAAAAGCGTCTGCTAAATGACCTAAATGTAAATGTAAATGTAATAAAGAAAGTTAAATAAAGTAGAATGTATAATGTACATAATAGACAATTTCCAGAATATATACAGAATGGGCTAGATATTAAGCAAATTAAATCAATGTAATACAATACTTTAAATATAAGACCAACTCAAATATTATTTATTTCTTCAACAAAAGTGTTGTATTTTATCAGAGGTATAACAACAACGTGAAAAAGGTAACCATGCCATCAAAAACATACATTCACACACAGTAACGCCTCCTAAAACCAGTAGAGGGAAACCTCACACTTACTAATACAGATGACAAGACAGGAAATGTTATTCAGTGCTCAGCTGCAATTAAAGGAACAGTCTGTGATCAAAATGTCAATAACAGGGCAGCTTATCAAAACTGGCCGATGACACATGACTGACTCATTTACAGGTTTTGAAGATATAGCAAAACGAGAAAGCAAATAAATGAAGGCGCTTACTATTAAATGTTTTGAAATGTTTTACATTATAACTCTTTGCAAACATGGGAGAAAAACAGACCTATATTTTTAAATTTAATAAAAAACAGAACTATTATCTACATAAGTCAATCTTTAAAAGAGTAACACTTTTATCATATATGCCCATCAATTAGCTTGTGTGTAAAAGAATGTTAAAAACAGCCTATATTTGTAATTATAATAGAAAACACAGAACTATTATTAACATAACTCAATCTTTAAGAAATTAACACTTTTATCATATAAATGCACATAATTTAGCTTGTGTGAGAAAAAATGTTAAAAACGTGCATTGAATGCAATATAAATGATGCAATTATTAATTAAAAAACAGATTCAATTCATCACCAAAACATCTTTTTCTCTTCTTAGAAAAATGTCTGTTTCCAGGATTGTGATGAAGCATTTCTCAGATAATCCAACGTGTGTTAAATATCTGCTACATGAAGATTTTTTTCACCATATTTGGAGAAGCATTGTTTTCACCAGAGAGCAACAATGTGGAAATGTACAGTACAATGATTTCCAAATGGCATCTAAATGAGTTGCACTGCTAATATGACACAACATTGACCCACACGTTGCTTAAGGATGCTTTGTCCCTCTCCAAAGACAGTCGTGCACTGAACATTTCACAATAAGCCCGTCTCTCCACTTGAATGAATTCTGTGTGAATGATCCCACTTTCCCCACTCAACACCTGAAGTGAGTGAAAAGAGTCACCCGACACCAAGCGGTTTGATCCACGAAGTTAGAGTTCAGACGCAGAGCTTCACATTTCAACCATCACAACAGAGTACTCTTGATGCTCCAGCTGTGAACGGACGGCAGAGTCTACGGCCTTCTCACGCTTGTTTTTCTTCCAAGCGAAATAGACGGTGATCACAATTAATGCAAGAATCACCACAGCTGCTCTCACCCCACATATGAGGAGGGAGTTATCTGCTCGGATAAAAAGACAGAAGAATTACACGTCAGGTTTTATTACTTCAATAAGTACCAGGGGTCGTCTCAGCCGGAGGAAGAAACAGTTTGATGTGTCTCTCCTTACCCACAGTGGAGGCCTCACTCTCAGTGATTGTGGTCGTTGTTGTCTCACACAGGGAATTATTGCCCGAGAGCACCCATCGTGATACGTGTATCGCATCAGAAAAGGTGCAGTTGAGTAATGTGAAGCCTATGGGAAAGAAACATACATGACTGATGTACAGTTAATCATCAGCATTATTATTATGAAGTTGTTGGGGGTTTTTTTATGTTCACCCTCACCACAGGAAGCTTTCCTACTGACGTAGTTCCTGACTGAGCAGACCAGTCGTCCTGAGACGTGTTGTTTCAGAGTGATGCCGTTAGTCTGCGTTGTTCCAGAAAGGAGCTCAGCGTCTGTCAGTGAGTGACCGTCCAGAGTCCAGCTGTACTGAGGACTGTCTCCTCCCTCAGAGGAGCAGGACACCTTCATCTCTCCCTGGGACAGACACTCAGGGACCAGCAGGACAGAGGACACAGGAGCTGAAGGAAACACATTCTGATGATTTTTTTTTTTTATACTTAACAGAATCTTCTGTTTCTAATTCAGACCAGGCATATTTACAGAAATACAGCATATAGAATATTAGATGCATGTAGCTTAGCAAGAGAATATGACATGTTTGTCTAACAATATTACTAAATTACACAGAAGGTTAAAATTGTATTTACCTTGAATAGTCAACCTTAGTGTCCGCTGCTCTGATAAACGTCCGTCTGCATCAAAAGTTGTAAGTTCATATTCACCTTCATCAGTCCTGCTGAGCTTGTTGATCCTTAATGTGCCATTACTGGGAGTAAAGGAGGATCTGTTTTCTATTAGATTTGTTAAAATGCGATCCTTTCTCCCACTGAGTATCTCAGTGAGTAATGGGTTTTTTCTCAATGAGTATTTATATATTTCTGAGGCGTTGTCCATCAGCTGGAGGCCCACAGTTCCTCCCAAAGCTCCATAACACTGAGCTCCATTCTGTCTGGCATCACAGGAGGTTTCTACACCTGTAAAAATAATAGAAAGTAATACATTAATAAAATAGATAAAGATATATATGTCTACGTTAAAAATATACATTTATAAAGAGAAAAAAAAACTTCCCTCTGCCTACTGGTACCTTTGGGTATTGAATACATTGTATTTCTGGTGTACAGTATGTTGCAATTGTGACAGTGATTTTCACATTTCAATTTGCTAAATAAGATAATAGATGTTTGGCAGTCAGAAAAAAACATATGTGATGATATTTAATTAATTTATATGTCAGAATTCTTGCGTGAATTTGGTCCCAGCGTGGCTCAGTGTTGGAGCTGCAAAACACATTAAAGCTTAATTCCATAAAATGTGTCAAATTAGAAAAGTTCACAGCTCACTGTGAGAGACGCCGAGAATGAAAACCAACAGTGCGATCACAGCTTCCATGTCTCCTTGGTGTTCAGCCTGTCAGCTTATTCAGTAGCAAACATGCACAAAGTACACTGAGCAGCCTTCCTCACGTTAGTGGTCAACTTCAGTTAAGAAAAGAATCAGAATATTGCCTCATCATCTCATTTCCTCATTTATGTACAGAACATCATGACGAGAGGTCGCAAAAAAAAGCCTTAAAAGGACACTGAAGAGAAATCAATTGAACAGAAGTCTGTAAATAGTTCCTGAACTTCTGGGTATTAAGATAACATCTTAAGTGTAATACTGTACCAAGAAAGACAGCCATTGTTCTCAGCTATGAAGGAAGTGAAGCAAAGTGTCATCTTACAGTTTATACTATGAGAGGCCGTTTAGGAAATAATTCATATTTGCTCTCATATGTTATATCATACTGTCTTACAAACACTACTATAGTCACGCACACTTACTACTATAGTTACACACACTTACTATCATACTCTCTCACAAACACTACTATAGTCACGCACACTTACTACTATAGTTACACACACTTACTATCATACTCTCTCACAAACACTACTATAGTCACGCACACTTACTACTATAGTTACACACACACACTTACTATCATACTCTCTCACAAACACTGCTATAGTCACACACACTTACTACTATAGTTACACACACTTACTATCATACTCTCTCACAAACACTGCTATAGTCACACACACTTACTACTATAGTTACACACACACACTTACTATCATACTCTCTCACAAACACTACTATAGTCACACACACATACTATAGTTACACACACTTACTATCATACTCTCTCACAAACACTACTATAGTCACGCACACTTACTACTATAGTTACACACACACACTTACTATCATACTCTCTCACAAACACTACTATAGTCACACACACATACTACTATAGTTACACACACTTACTATCATACTCTCTCACAAACACTACTATAGTCACACACACATACTACTATAGTTACACACACTTACTATCATACTCTCTCACAAACACTACTATAGTCACACACACTTACTATCATACTCTCTCACAAACACTACTATAGTCACACATACTTACTATCATACTCTCTCACAAACACTACTATAGTCACACACACATACTACTATAGTTACACACACTTACTATCATACTCTCTCACAAACACTACTATAGTCACACACACACATACTATCATACTCTCTCACAAACACTGCTATAGTCACACACACTTACTACTATAGTTACACACACTTACTATCATACTCTCTCACATACACTATTATACTCCAAATTACTAAAACAGGAAGTTAGTTTGTTTAAACAGGAAATAGTATAAAGCCTCATTCCTTGATTGGTGCACAGCTCTGGGAGCTTACTGCTAGCTAAATGGAAGCTGTGTGGGAGAACTGAAATCAAGAAGGCAACTTTATAAGTTCAAATTTTGTAAGTAGCTGCAGTTGCAAATATGATTTTTCCACTAATTTACCTTCTTTTTCAAAGCAACTTTTTGTTAGCAGTAAATGGTAATGAGGAGAGTATTAGGATTTTTTTCACTAATGCAATGAGGTGCCTTCAGCACATTGCAAGGGAAACTGACAGAGGTGGATATGACAGCATGATTTTGGATCGGTTTTTCTTTGAGCTTAATGGATATGCACGGACAATTTTGTTCTTTAGCCAGCAGTTTGAAGGAGGTGTCGATCAAGAGAGCTTTTTAACACTGGAGGCCCTACATTTATGTTTTTGTTCCATCATAAATTAATTTCAAAACTCAAGATCACTGCAAATGAGCCAAAGGGAAATGTTGACTTCAAGAGGCCCACCAACAGGGCTGGACTGGGACCAAAAATTGTCCCGGGCATTTTCAACCGAGACTGGCCCACCAGGTATCGATGGAAAGACAATGAAGCCTATGAACAAACTTTTTTGTGACAATGCTTGTACACTGTCGGGCACCGCCCCTCGGCTGTAATTGGTCCAGCCCAGAATCAATCATGACTAAGGGGCCGATCTACCAGTTTTGTGTACCAATAGCAGTGTTTCCCACAGGATTCTATCGTGGGGTGTCTTGCAATCTTCTAGGGGGGTCCCCCCCCGGGAGAACATTTTTAATAGATTTCATTTTAATGCATCAATTTGGTGAATTTTGAGAACCAAAATATGACATTAATCACTGACCAATTTCTTACAAACTGCTGGTACTAATACAAAATGTTGACATACTAAATGGGGTTGAGGAGTTGAAGCATTCAAGAAAATGTGACGGGGAAACCAGAGTTGCAGTTGTTGGTTCTTGAACACACCCTTGTGTTCAGGCCAACCCCTTTCTACTGCCTCCTGATTAGACTGAGGGCATTTAAGTCACCTGTGACCTCTTGGCTGTCTCTTTGTCTCTCTCTGGCTGCTGTGTGGGCTTCCTCTGACTCTGAGGTAGGAAATAGAGCCACTAGTTTAAATGTTACTTTAAATCAATTATATGTAGTGACCAGGTTGCAATTGTTTGCCACAGCTCTCCTCTCCCTCTCTCCCCCGGTCTTACTGGTGTCTGCATCTACTAATGAATGAATGGAGTTCTCCAATGTGGGTACTCATTAGCTGGTACCTGGGTTAGCCGGTGCACCTTTTTATTAAGGTCATTGTCAGCTGCTGTTTTGCCTTGCTTTTAGTGTTGCCTTTATTGTTGATTATTGTTAGTCTGGACCAACTGGTGTTTTTGTTGCTTGTGTTAATGTTTGTTTTGCTTTATTTATTTTAGTGGCATTAGTCGGCTTATAGCGGAGGCTAGTCACGATAGAGTGGTTCCCTTCACCGTTTGTAGTGTTAAAGCGCACCGGGACACAGTTGCAGTGTGCACCATTTGCAGTGATTTGCCGTGAGCACGCGTGGTGGGTAAGTTGTTGCACCTCTGGAACACATCCTTAGGTAGGCTGCCTCCCTGTAGTTGGCTTCTGTCCACTCCTTTTTGTTAATTTCAGAATAAGTTTCACCAAAATAGTAATTTTAGTGTTTTTATAAAAGAATCCCCTGTTAATAAAATTTGTTATACTTTCCTAATTTGATTCATCTTTTTTGTGCCACTAATCCCCTTTTTTTACAGATATCTCCAGTTATTAATTAATTCAATTGAAACAAATAAATTTGGCTTTATTTGGAAACCACGTCTCTGTCTTGTCTTAGTATACGAACTTGTGTTGTCTGTGAAAGTATTGAGGTCTTATTCAGAATTTCATAGGATATTTCCTGGGGTGAAACTCCCCAGGTGGCGTTGTTTGGGTCAGGTTCTGGTGGCCTCCAGCCACACATTCACCTCGCCACAAAAAGATGAAAACAAAAATGACTAAAACACAGTGCTAAGCCTTCCAGGGTTCCCTAATTAGTTTTCACTGAGGGCCAAATTATGCCCAGGTTGCCAAGTCGCGGGCCAAATTGTCTTTTTTTTTTTTCATTGGATAACTAAACATTATTTTATCTGCAAATGTTATTATTGTTGCTGCTATTATTTGAAGTATTATGATTGTAATGATTAGTACTACCAGTGGTAGTTGGTTGTAGTAGCAGATAGTAGTAGTAGTCATAGCCTGTGTTGAGAGACAGATAAAAATGTACACTTGAAAGAAAATAAGTCCAATATCAACGATTTATTTATTTGAATGCCCCTGGAGAATGTTTTGATCAACAACAAAAAACAACAGCACTACAGCAAGTGGTGCACAAGAGGAAAACAATATTGTATAACAGTAGAGTTAATGGTTTTTGTTTGCAGCGTCTTGCTTTTGTCTTGTAATTTGCAGACGGTCCCTGCGCACTCGCCCGGCTGCCGGCTGCGCATATAGATCAATGTTCTCCGTTCAGCTCGGAGGAGGGCTGATTTATGTACAAAATCTGTGTTTTGGTGCTTGTAGCTCGTAGTCTATGATATTACGGTGGGAAAGAGGCATCATTTGTGTTTGAAAACGTTTCTCTTCAGATTTATTGATCCCGAATCTGTGAATATATTTCCAACTTTACAGAACTCTTTATTTCAGCAGGTTATTGCATAGTGTCACTGGGTCCGCACGGGCCGGACACTTTGCTCTTTATTATTATTATTATTAATATAAGTGGGTGACTATTCCTCAGCCTTCCTTGGTGTTTTGGTTTTGACATACGCGCACGCACTGTCAAACTCGCGCAGCTAAGGGGGGCCGGCGGGGGGGACGCCTTGCCATGGCGACGGGGGAAAACAGAACGTTGATGAATCAAACCAGCCGCGAGGATTTCCCCTTAGAATAAACGCTGCTGCCCTCCTGTTTAGGCCTACCATTAGAGCCGCTAGTTAAGTCCATTCAATGTGTGGTAAACACTGAATAGGTATCATGACTAATACCATTACTAACACTAGTACCATTAGTAAAAAAAAAAAAAAAAAAAAAAAAAAAAAAAGGCTCGGCCCAAAATCGCCATCGGCCCTTCGGGCAAATGCCCGAATTGCCCGACGGCCAGTCCAGCCCTGCTCCTCCTTGACCCGCCGCATTTCCACATCGACCGCGCTACGTGAGGGCTGTTGATTACGGTTCGAAATTTCCGACATTGTGGTTATCACATCGGAACGGGTTAAAATGGTATTTAAAAGTCCAATTGCCTCATTGACACGGTCCCGGTCGACCATTTTCACATGTTAACATCATAGACTGTATACATCCATGCATGGTCATCTTAGAGGAGGCGGGACATTGTCCTTGAGATCCCGCTGGAGAGACACATCCGGTACCTACACCCGTGATGAGCCAATCAGAAACTGAAAATTCAAGTTGACTTCCGTTTCAATCAAACTCTCTCACACATACTACTATACTCACACACATCACATATTATTCTCTAGTATGTGTGTGTGACTATAGTAGTGTTTGTGAGAGAGTATGATAGTAAGTGTGTGTAACTATAGTAGTGTTTGTGAGAGAGTATGATAGTAAGTGTGTGTAACTATAGTAGTGTTTGTGAGAGAGTATGATAGTAAGTGTGTGTAACTATAGTAGCGTTTGTGAGAGAGTATGATAGTATGTGTGTGTGACTATAGTAGTGTTTGTGAGAGAGTATCATAGTATGTGTGTGTGACTATAGTAGTGTTTGTGAGAGAGTATCATAGTATGTGTGTGTGACTATAGTAGTGTTTGTGAGAGAGTATGATAGTAAGTGTGTGTAACTATAGTAGTGTTTGTGAGAGAGTATGATAGTATGTGTGTGTGACTATAGTAGTGTTTGTGAGAGAGTATGATAGTAAGTGTGTGTAACTATAGTAGTGTTTGTGAGAGAGTATGATAGTATGTGTGTGTGACTATAGTAGTGTTTGTGAGAGAGTATGATAGTGTGTGTGACTATAGTAGTGTTTGTGAGAGAGTATGATAGTAAGTGTGTGTAACTATAGTAGTGTTTGTGAGAGAGTATGATAGTATGTGTGTGTGACTATAGTAGTGTTTGTGAGAGAGTATGATAGTGTGTGTGACTATAGTAGTGTTTGTGAGAGAGTATGATAGTATGTGTGTGTGACTAGTAGTGTTTGTGAGAGAGTATGATAGTATGTGTGTGTGACTAGTAGTGTTTGTGAGAGAGTATGATAGTATGTGTGCGTGACTATAGTAGTGTTTGTAAGAGAGTATGATGTAACATATGAGAGCAAACATGAATTATTTCCTAAACGGCCTCTCATAGTTTCTCACATTTCCCACATTTGAAGGAGGAGAAGAAAATATATTTCTATCTACTTTTGGGTCCCGAAAACAACCACGCAGTCTCAGTAACATGAAACACAAATGTCTCTTATATCCAGGCTGTAAACTCAACAGAAAGTTACATTTGAAGGTGAACATAAACAGCGATCACATAGCCATGCTTAATGTGAGTGAAACCAAACACAGCCTGCAGATGTCATCACAACCCAACGGGATTAACAAGCTGCAGCATCAACCATGTGTTAAGACTCACAACTTTTAGAAAGCCATCTACTTCCTGCTACCCTTCAAAGTCTTCGATTTATATTATTTTCAGTAAAAGCAATAACCTCTAAATCCTAGTGAGTGATGCAGCTTAATAATACAACCCAATTCCATTTATCCCGCATTTAATGCAGCATTTAATCAAAGGTCCAGTCACAATATTCAAAAAGCTATTACAGTTTTTTCAATGTACGCACTGAAACTGGTACTTGAGACAGACGACCACAAGCTGTGACTCATGTTCCCCTCGACCAATTCTGCTAAAACACAACCACATTTATAATAATAATCATAATTAATTTTATTTAAAGGCACCTTTCAAAGCACTCAAGGATATCTTACAAGACTTTCATAAAAACAACAGTCCATCACACAGTACAAAAAAGAAATGTCGCTACTAAATGTCAATGCAGTGAATAAGGATTCTTACGGATAAGGATTTCTTACACTCCGACTCCTCACATGAGCAGTATATATAAAATATTTGTATCTAAATGTCTACAGTATTTATTTGACCACTTTTTTATATTACAATATCTTTGTGACTAAAGATATTACCCTGAAATATAGTACAACAGACTGCCCTTCATGCAGTTGAACATGCAGAAGTCCCTGATAATGCATGAGTGTTTCATTTCATTGAGCTCACCAGTGTTCATCTGGCTCTGTTCATATCCTGTTCTGTCTGTTTGCACATAAAACACCATTTTGAGAAGACAAAGCATTGTGTTGAAGGGTTTCGTTACCTTTTTTATTATTGTTTTTTAAAAATCAAAACAACACCTTTCATAATCCGTTCTGATCATACGTCATAACGTTGTTGATGCTGCGATTTACATGACGTTTACTGATGCTGTACCACAAGTCAGTGTTTTCCAGTGAATACCTTTTTCAACAACAATGTAGGGTCCAAAAAAAAAGACTTGTCCATCCCCTGCCTGGTAAAAGTCCTGTTCTTTCAGTGAGTCCTCAGCTCAGTGTCCATTTGGGGATCCTGGTCCTCAGTTGAGTTTACTTACGTCCAAATTCAAGGTGTTTATTCACAGTTATTTACCTGAGGATGGACAGAAAAACGCAGTTAAAGCAGAATGAAAGGCTTTTTTTTTCTTTTCTTTTTTTTTTTTAGAAATGACCACGTAAAGTTTGACTTGAACTGACTTCTTCTTTTGTCGCCTCATTTTACAGCAAATACAGCAACACACCACCACTAGCAGCAGCAGAGCACCGACTGCAGAACAGACCAGGATCAAGATGTGCGAAATGTTTTCTGGGGAGACAATTATACAGACTTACATACTGTGTGACTATATCTATGCTGAGTAAGATAAGAATGGATTTGATCAAAGGGGAAGTTTTCCTCCCTGAAATGCATCAAACACAGAAAACATCTCCCAAACATCCACTGTAAGAAGGTACACATCCTGCAGTTTTTATCATTTTTGATTAAACAATAAAGAAAGACTCCAAATACAAGTATCAAGGAGCTCCATCTGACTGCAAAAATCCGATTAACAACACCCAAACCATTTTGCACTTCTTCTTTTTTTTTACATCCTAAAAACAATGTGTTTGAGGTGGCTGTTGAGAAAGCTTTGGTTTTATTTGATTTGAATTTATTGTGAGATTTGTCTAGCATCACTGTTTCACATAAAAGTATTTAGCCAGAAGGACAAAAGGACTTCTGGATGTGAAAATGAAACCCTTGCCTTGGTTGATTGGACAAATACTGAAAGTTCCCTTTGGACCACAACCAGTTCCTGTAAATGTACCACACATTGCACTTCTTTTAGTTGGTATCTTTCATCAATGCCATCCACAGAGTAGTCTCTATTTAGTAAATGAACATAATCAGGGACTAAACTGAACACTTATCAGGAATAATTCGCTACTGTGCAATGCAGGAGTTATATTTTGGTGATTTTAGAGACATTTTGAAATGTCACCAGATTTAGAAAGTGAAGTTAGAGCCTTCAGGCAGCAGGTGTTTAGATTACAGTAAATCCTGGGTGTGCAGAAATGAGGCTTTTTCCTTGAACCACTGAGTTTTCTATTTATCATGACTGATAACATTTTCATCAACTTTACAATATTGAATAGGAATATTAAAGCAAAAACAAGATGTGAGAAAAGGGTACATTTTTAGACACTTGCCTTGAACATCCAGTTTAAAATAAATGTTTCTCAGGAGGACCCCATTGGGATCAAACACATCCACGGTGTATTGACCTGAATCATTCCTCTCCGCGTTAGTGATCTTGAGGGTCCCGTTGTTGATAAAAAACTCTGTCCTGTTTCGAAGAGGCTCCTGTATCGTCACCTTTTCCTTCTTCAGAGAGAACACATTGATGGACAGCGTGCCGAGCTGTTTCTTACACCGCAGCTGATGGCCGCTGGCGTTGGTCATCAGCTGGATGTACACAGATCCTCCCAGAGTAGCGGAGCACAGAGATGAGTTCTGCGTGGCATTGCATTGTGTCTCAGCAGCTGGAAGGAAAGCTAGAAAAAGGCATAAGCAAGATAAATCACATTTATTTGAACTAAATCACCATTTACACATTATTTAATGTTTCTTCTTAATGAGGTCTTTTACCATGTGATACTCCAGCTAACATCACAAGAAGAATAAGAACTGGCTCCATGCTCCTCATGCAGAATAGCGTTTTTCTTTAAGGAGTAGCGAAACTGCAGAGAAATGAAGATCATCCAACAGACAGGAAACAGTAGATGACTGGGCGGTCGGAAGGCAGGAAATGAAGAGAACTGTTTCACTTCTTGCTAACGCAAGCCTCTGGCAGCGATGATGTTGCCCTTCAAAGTTAGATTGCACTGACTAGAGAGGCAGTGAAGTTTAGGGAAAAGGGACTCCAGCTGCTCGGCAAACTGTACAACTGAGTAGAATAACTTACATTTTATGTCTTCCTAATTGCCATTGGATACACGCAATACATTTTTAAAAAAATACTACACTTGAAATGTTGCTTCCTTATTGATTTTACATTTTACAGTATTTATAGAGAATTGACATTTAGTTAATTAAATATTCGCAGTACATAGCTTGTAGGAAATGTTTTTTTATGTTTGGTTAAGTTTCTATCCATCCAGGAAGGCTATTTTTATATTTAAGTCCATCCATCCATTGTCTACCACTTATCCTGTATTCAGGGTCGCGCGGGGGCTGGAGCCGATCCCAGCTGTGATTGGGCGAAGGCAGGGTACACCTGGACAGGACGCCAGTTTATCACAGGGCTAACTTATATTTAGGTCAATATCAGATATTTTATTTGTCTTTTTTGATACATTTGAATACATTTAAGAATTTAAAAAAGCATATCTAGGCCTACACTACCACTGAGAGCTGAGAGCTTTAGCAGAGTTGGCTGTTTCACTACTGCCGTATTTAATTGTGTGGAATAACAATCTGAACAACCTAAATGTCATTAACAGATTACAGATAAGGGAAAAAGCTAAGGCTAGTAGCTGCTATCTCACAAGCTAGGTTTGTTTAGCCAAAGTACAGATAATGCGTTTTCATGGAAATTACATAGTATATCATTTTCTGATCTATAAACAGATGTCAGAATGAGAGCTATATGTTAATGTTGACCAAATATTGAGGCAAGTTACTGCAGTAAAGTGCGCTCGTCTTGGGAAATAATTGCTGCATGTCAGGAAATCTTCTTTTTGTGCCGCTCTGTTGAAATCATCTGTGAAATTGAACAGCAGTTTCAGCATGTTTAAAGTACATTTGTGAGGCAACTTGGATTTTGTTTTTGTTTTTTAAGTACTTCTCAATCTGCTGGGAGGAAAAGACGTGAGAATTATAAGCGCACATGTGGGAGACAACTTGAGTAGCTTAAGTAAAGATTCCACCCAAAAATAATATTCTTAATAAAATATTTACTTTAGAGCCCTTAGGGCATGAACATTCGTTTGGCCGCCTCAAGCTCATTTTAATTCAAGGGTCTTGCATGGCAACGAGGTGGCAGTATAAGAAAACCCTTGAACAAAAAGAGAAGGAGATGTTGCGTGAAAGAAATGAAGCTTGCAACTGATGTCACAAGAGGTAGTTAGTTACAAATGCTTGCAGATGATTTCTCCTTGTCATCTTGTCATCCATGTCAAATACAACAATTCGGATACTATGAAAATATAACCAGATCATATTATATCATCTTGTAAGATCGAATCAACTTTCATTTTCATTACAGAATTGTCAATTTGGGGGAACACACACTTTTATTCAAAATGGGTACAAACCAATTGAACAATTAATACTTGAATTTGATTTTTTTTATTTTATCACACATTTCTTCGAGAGACTGAACATACACCTGCAGCTACACATGGGTATCTGCAGCTATTTCTTGTAGAATCTTGGCTCCTTGTTCAACAAAAACAAACAAACAAGTGTCCTTCTATATCCTGTTGGACATGATTCTAGTGGTGAGTCTCCTGAAAAATGACCTGGACAATTTCAGCTTCTTCTTCCAATCCTTGTTCTTTTTCTGGTAGACGGTGTCCCAGCTGTCCTCCTCCTCATCTCCTACCCAGGGCACCCAGGCACCTCCGTTCAGGTGGGGGTCAGCCCGTAGGTCCTCTGATGGGTACCTCACTGGCACCGCAGTGCGATTGTAGTACACCAATCTAGCCAGCAGCTCTTTGACAACATCCGGCCTTTGCTCGGAAAGGTCAAACCGTTCGTAGGGGTCTCCGGAGATGTTGAAAAGCCACACAGATTTCTGGGGTACTGTGTGACGCTCCAGGTTCCACCAGCTGCCGGGGAAACCTGGAAGCATCTGCGGCGGTGTCCAGTCTCCATAGCCCGGGTCTCCGGTTAGGAGTTTCCAGTCTCCAGCTCGTATAGAGGCCTGAATGGCTGTATTCCAAATCCCGTGTCCTTTCTGCAGCGAGCCGCTGCGTGCGTGGTTATACAGAGGGTCAATATTGTGGAGGATCTCCAACCTTGGTGACTCCTTCCCCTCACTGATGGCTTCCCAAACATCATACCCATCCACCCCCTCCATCAGGGACTCATTGCCACCTGCTAACCCCACCAGCGTTGGGTACCAGTCCGTGATGTGCACCAGGGCTTTACTCACCCTCCTCTTCTTCCTCAACAAAGGGCTGTGGACGAACCCCAGACCCCGGATGCCGCCTTCCCAGTAGGTGCCCTTACGACCTCTGAGCGGCCAGTTGTTGCCGCCGGACAAAGGCTGGCCACCGTTGTCAGTAGAGAAGATGATGACACTGTTCTGGTAGTAGCCATACTTGCGGAGTGCGTATGTGATATTATGCACCGCCTCGTCGACAGCCGAGACCATAGCAGCGTATTTCCTGCGCGCCACATTTTCTAACCCGCGGTACGGGTAGATGTACTCCCGCGGCGACTGCAGGGGTGTGTGGACAGCTTGGAAGGAGAGGAAGATGAACAGCGGCTGGGACTGAGGATCGTGGGTTGCCAGGATCTTGCGGACTCTCTGCGTGTAGAGATGTGTGGAGTATTTGCCTCTCTGACCCCAGGCGACCGACTCCCCCTCGTGGAGGTCGAAACCACACCGCTCGGGGCCGTCACAGGAGTTGTAAGTGTAGTAGTTCACGCTGCCCGTTAGGGAGCCAAAGTATGTGTCGAAACCACGGCGAGTGGGCAGGCACTCCTTCTTGTAGAAGCCCAGGTGCCATTTGCCGACCATGTGGGTGGAGTAGCCGAGCTCCTGCAGTCTCTGGGGGAGGGTGACCTGGTCAAAGGGCAGGCAGTTGGGCTGGCGGGGCCGGATGATGGAGTGCTGCAGGCCAGTGTGGATTTGGTACCTGTAGGGTTAATGATTAAGAAAACATCCAGAAGGAATAATGTGTCATCATAAGATGGTTAGATAATTACACACAGAGGC
Source organism: Eutrigla gurnardus (assembly GCF_963514095.1). Classification (NCBI taxonomy): domain Eukaryota; kingdom Metazoa; phylum Chordata; class Actinopteri; order Perciformes; family Triglidae; genus Eutrigla; species Eutrigla gurnardus. The sequence goes on along the minus strand of NC_139919.1, from coordinate 23,022,910 downwards.
CTCATGGCTTTAAAGTCAGGTAAATATATTATTTAAATTAATAAATTATAATTTGTCCTTTGATTATAGCAGATATTTTATATCAAATACTCTGCATAAGATGTCATTTCAACTGCTTTTGTTTCTCAAAAACAACAAATGACGAACAGATTGAGCACAAAATAAATCTGGTCCACACAGACAACAGCAAACAACCAAACACTTGACCTGCCGGTGATGAGCTGACTGCGGGAGGGAGTGCAGATGGGCTGGATGTAGTAACTCTCCAGCTTCACTCCGTCTGCAGCCAGTTTATCCAGCGTCGGGGTCCTGATGTCAGAGCTGTGATAGCCGATGTCGTTGAATCCCTGATCGTCCGTCATGATGAAAATTATGTGAGGTGGCTGCGAGACGGGAGACCTGTCGGCAAAAGTTTGGTCGGGCTCGTGTTCCACCTGGTTAGGGCTCATCAGGTCCCAGGTCAGGTAACCGAGGCTAAGCAAGCTCATCATAGAGAACCCGGTCAGAGCTGTCGTTGCCATGGTTCCTGTGACACTTAATGTCAGTCAAAGTTTTCAGTATATTGTCAGCAAATCATTGCGGAGTCTTAAAAGTGAACAAATGTAAAACTCATCAGATGTCACAAAAAAAAAAAAAATCCTTAAATGCAGTCCAGCAATCCAAAATGTACCGCTCAAGAAAAGCTACACCTCCTCCATCCTTACTGATCCCCAAACTGTTTCAGCCTTCTCTAAAAACATTTCACTTTCCCATTAGCCCCGCCCCTTTGCCTTGCTGCCTCACTGAAATAACATCAGCCCCCTACCACCCAAAAACACACAGAAATGTTTCTGCTATATCCAGGTGGTAATAACCTCGTATGAGATATCTAGTGGTATAATTTAATATATCCAGGCAGTGATATTTTTGCAAGATTTTAGTATTCCTCCTCTTCATTTGTGCCATTTCATGGTCACACTGCCAACTTTAGGAATTACTAGAAAGCAAGAAGGGAAAAAAAGTAAATTCCCATCCCATCCCATTCCCAGAAGGACTCCTCGCTCAGAAAAACACGGTTTGTGGGGGAGATTTGAGTCTCTGGGTAACTTCGAGGCCCTACACTCACAGACACTGTTCCCCACTCCGCTCCGCTGCTCTCACAAACACTGTCTTATTCTTCCCACTGTTTTTCTGAGTGCTCCGGACCCGAGGAGCGAGACAGAGCTGGCTTCCCAGACTCTGATAACATCTCCAACCAGGCCTCAAAGAGCCACTTCACAAATCATGTTACAGGTCGACAGAAAGCAGCAGGATACACACGGCCTCAGCACACACACATGCTTTTAACTTTGACTGGGAATCAAGGGAGTTCTGTGGAGAGTTGTGGAACGTGGAGCAGTGAATGCACGGGAATATAAAAGAAACGTATTTGTAAAGGAGGATACGGAGCTCGAGAGAAGGAACGTCAACGACCACGGCGTTCTGACAAAAATATTCTAGCATCCCTCCAGTGTCTGAATGTCATGTTCACTTTAAATCTAGGTCACTGAGGTGAAACATGGGGCCTGCGCATGAAAATGAGATGCTTCGCGAGTCCGGAGTTGGTCAACACACTGGAAAGCAAAACATCACACCTTGCAAATGTTGATATTGGTTACGGGGGGAGAGTTGCGGGCATGGAGGCCGCGTGGCAGCCAAAGGAAGTATGAGCCTGCCGTATAGAGGGCATGCAGCTGCGACTGTGGAGCAGAGCATCTGAGTTTAAGGCAGGTCAAGAGAGAGAGAGAAGAAAAAATGAATGCGATGCAACAGTTTTGCACACTTGTGTTTAAATATGTAGTTTTCCTAGAGCGAGTGGACAGCTGAAGGTCATCGCACAAACCCCACCAAAAAACAGGGAGATGTTATGCGATGGAATATGGAGGGGAATATATAAGTGTGTGTGTGTGTGTGTGTGTGTGTGTTTGTTGTCAGGGAAGTAAGAGTCTCCAGGTCTTTGAGAAATGTGACTCATCTGTTTTCTGTTTGCGTAACCATGGCAGCTCATCGGGTCAACAACAACTCCACTCACAAACAACACCGCCACACAAACAATACACATATACTGGCTCACACCGACTTAAACACACACATTAACACAAGCCACACCGATATGTACCACAGATATGACCGCCGTAGTTTGGAGTGAGAATGTGTTGCAACGTTACAGATGACATCACACATTTGCTCATCCCTTTTTGAACTTTGTCATATCGCCAAAATAAAGAATTCAATCATGAGCCAAGAAATGGTTTGATGACAGTATTTATGGAAACGTGTTACCTTACGACACCCTACGAGAAGGGCCATTAAATGTTGACCAAACACCGTATTTGGTTTCTGGAGGTTATTTTCAGTTATTTGTTTGTCATAACTTGACAAAGTTATGGCTAATGGTCGATGTCAAAATAAAAGCTCAGAATAAATGTAAATAATTCAAACATAGTAGGCAAACATGTCAATTTAATGAACCATGTCATGCTGACTTGGACTTGTTGTTGATCCATTTGTGACTCAGTGGAGATTGAATTTTGAGTCTGCTATCCTCAATGATTACATATCAAAAGGACATTTTCAGTGTGGGGTTTCATTTGGAGATTTTCTTATTTTCAAATCAAGAGTGAGCTTAATGAACAAAAGGCAAGAGCAGTATGAACGTATGTGAGTTTTATCTCCAAAGATTAGGTTTAACCAACTTTTATGCTCCGAACAAACACACAGAAACAGAAACATTCACTTGTACTGTATTGTATTCACATTCCAACCCGTTTCTAAGCCTTTATACTCTTTAAACATGAGTTGAAAAGGAAGCAGAGACTGGGGGTCCTACAGCTGCTGCTGCTGCTGCTGTTCTGTGTCGGGCAGCACCAGATGTTGGCTTTGGCTAAAGGAAGAGGTGCTGTTACCGAATACGACTGCTCTCCTTCACCATGAACACTACCCTCTTTCTAATCAACGCAGCCCTGCCAGTAAACCTGCACATTACTCCCCCTCTTTACCCAATTTTCTAATCTGAGTAAGACTGGTCGGAGGTTTTCTTTCTGCATGTGCACCGACCCCCGAGCCAAAACCCTCACTTCAATCGGACTGTATTCACCTTCTAGCGTACAAAAGTGTCTTTGTTTCTTGGGTTTGCTCGACATCGCTTTTTCTCCTCGGTTATCCTTTTTTTTCAATATCAGTTCATCAGATTTGCGCTAATCTCAGGGCAAAAGAGTCAATAACTTGCCCTCTGAAGGCAGACATACAGTAACTACATAGAAGCACAGTCGTTGAGAGAAAATGGATCAATGTTTTCAGGCTGTGAAATAGATAGAACACCTTAATGTAGATTATTTCCCCATTTAAAATAAGTTTATATGTGTCTTTGGATACGTTTCTGACACTTCAATTCTATGGAGCAGTGTGTAGGTTTTGGGTGATCTATGAATGGAGTCCAGAGTGATTGCTTTCTGTATTTTACCGGCTTGGCTTGGTTTCACTCTTACTGCTAATTTAAAAAGCTGTTTTCACAGATATACATCAGCATGACAAAGTATAGCTTTTAGCCTATAAAGTGTGATTATGAGAATTATCTCAATTTTGACTGAATATGCTATATGTTACTCCTTTTTCCTTTGTAAAGAGGAGAAGATAAATACATGCTTATGAGAGCACAATGAAAGTAACAACAAATCCCAGTTCTATCGGGTTTGATTTGTAGCCCTCCCTCACAGCGGATGTGGTTTACCCCGCAGAGTGTCAGCTTCAACAGCCACACCCTCAACTATCAGTAGATGTGCAGGGCGAGAAAAACAAGCATGTGTTCGAAGTAAAGAAGAAGAGTTTTAATCCGTATAAATGACACTCAGTTTCTCCTCCGTCTCTGCATCCAAACATTATGGCGTACCAGGTGGGACCTCACAGGTGAGGGGCCAGTCCAGGGCTCCATCGCTGGCCTCAGGCCCAGACCCGAAGGTGTGTTTGATTTGGCTCTTGTGGATCTGCAGCAGCACCTGGGCCGGAAGGCCTGACACAACACTTCATTATGGCCCTCCAGCAAAGCCACCTGGATGGACATGGACTCAATGAACAATCACTGTGTTTGATTGCTAATCTCTTAGAGCTTCATATTAATACATGCATACAAGTGTTCTAGTTAAAACTGTCTCATTGCAGCTCAGAAAGGCAGGTTGTGACTTTTTAAAGGTCCCCTGTAATAACAAATCTCACTGGGTGTAGTTGTAGGTAATTACCTGCAGAGTGAGCGCAGACGTGTGCTGCTAAACGTGTGGAATGTAAAGTAGATTTATTTCCTGTGAAACAGAGTGCCATTTACAAGCGTAACCTGTACAAATATTTTCACTGCGACGTGCCATCAAAGCAGAGGGAAAAGCCCTGCTTCTATTTTTCTTGCGCTCAAGGATGCTACGTTGTTTGGCCTCGTCTCTCCGATAACTTGATAACTTACTCTCTAAAGTTCTCAGTTATTATCAGTTATTATTACAATAAATTGTGTCGTTAAGAGCAAAAACAGGCTGGGGAAATATTACATTTCCAGTTTTACAAATTGTTATTCTTCTATAAAATCTTGGTGGTCTGTGCCGTCAACACGAATGGGAGCTGAGTCAGCCTCACAACCAGCTTTCTGTGGTGTGTGTGTGTGCTTAGTGGGGTCCACTGAGGACTAACGTTGAGTTTGGAATAGACACTGCTTACCTTTCCCGGTGTTGATCCATGAATGGGACTCTTTCAGCCGTTGGGTCCTGCTGACCCTCTGCTTACCCAATACTCTCCTCCAGCGTGACCCAAGGTCTCACCACTAGCTCTCTCAGATCCATTGCCCAGACCCCTTTAAATTCTTCCCTAACCAACCAGCCGAAAAAAGTCATGCTTTCATCCAAATACACCTGGGGGAGATCGACCTTCCTGGCAGCTTTAAAAACGTAAGTCTGATCTGTCAATTTGACTCATTGGTTCATCTGGCTCTGTGGTTGGAGGATGTTTTTCTAACATGAAGGGATTTGAGAAGAGTTGAGAAACCAACTGAAATTGGCATATCACTATTATGATCTCTTCCAGCTAAGTCCCATTGCCCCTGGAGGGAATTACCTAGAAGATTAGATTGATCTGAATCACACAGGCCTCGGCTGGTTTATGGGAGTGGCCGGCATGCTCACGGGTTTCTTTCCTGAGACAGGATATGAAACTCAAAATTCAACAAGAATCAAAGGAAGGTTAAGTGCAGGTAGAACCGAAAGAAATGTAAAGAAAACAGGTCTTTGTCAGTCGGTGTGAATGGCTCGATATAATACTGGGACCACTGTGATATTCTGCTTAATAAAAGCAAATAGAGGTGAAACCGCAGACTGTACACTGTGTCCAGACAGACCGGCCAACAAGGACCCGGAAAAGACTTTCCTACATAATAACTTAATTGGACATTTTATATCAGCGGCGGGGGGGGAAAGGCTTCATTTAAAATACAAACATTTAGCTTGGACCACTGGCAACTTGCGACGTGCCGAGTAGAGCCTGTTTCGCGGCAAAACTACATCCCCCATGGTGCATTGCAGCGGCGAACGGAACTACGTCACGAGTTCGGAGTTCAGCGTGCCACCATGCGTGTTTCGGTGGAGTAGCCTCGGAGTGTTTTGTTCGGGTTTTTAACATGAAAATGCGTGTGAGGTAGCCCGTTACCGTCGCGTGTTTGTTTGTCCTCGTGCGTGGAACATGTCAGTGAACGCACCACAGCACGAGCTGACCCAGCTGATCCACCGTCATCTGAAGGAGCATGGTTTCCACTCAGCAGCAGATGAGCTACAGAGGCACTGCCCACAGGTCAACGCCGCACACACACACACACACACACACACACACACACACACAGTTGCAGCTGCTGGACAATGTCTCATTTGAACGCAACAAATAATTTAAAAAGAAACTATTCCGTGCCTTCGCGCACAAAACTATTATGGCATTGAACCCCCCTCCAGCTATCGCCATACAAACGTTATGAGTCATGAAATAACTTCGATCGAGTGTCTTTCAGCTTCCGGGTTAACTCCCACACTCTTACCGTATTTGCGGTAGTTTTCAAACTCCTCATTTCCAGTCCGCCCCCCTCCCCCCTCTCTCCCTCCCTCATAATATAATGATTACATTGACATTTAGGGCATTTAGGACGATGATTTATTTTATTTGTTTATGTACACCCAGCTGCATCTGACTCTAAAAAGAGCTCTGATTCATGAGCCCTGTGGGACTGATTAATTTATAATAATAATGATGATGTTTTATACAAAGTTTTCCTAATAAACTGCTAATCGTTGCATGGTTTGATGCTTTTCTGCAGGCGGAGACAAATGCATCTGCCTCGTTGTTGGACATCTACAGTTCGTGGTTAAAGTGAGTGTGATTTTTCAACTCTCTGCAAGAGTCAAACATCTCGATTTGAATTTGGTGGTAGTGAAATATTGTTTCTCTTCCCGACAGTGACTCCAAAAAGAAACGGCGTCCAGCTAAAGGTATGACGATGTATTTATTAAAATCTTAATAGAACTGATGGATAAAATAGAAGTTGGCAGCATCATCAATACAAGGTAGCTGTTTAGAGATCTGTTTTCAGATAACTTGGGTTTTTCTTTCTATTTAAAATTGTTCTAAGATGTACTGTTTATTATGCAGTGATTTAAACTAAACTTTACTTAGCACTTCAAACCTTAATTTGAATGTAATTTAAGTTGTCGAAGAAAGAAAGGCAGCAGCACCTCTGAGCAGGAAGCCTGATCATCACTTGTAAAAGTCCTGTTGGGGGATGAAGTAAGAAATAATTTTAACCGATTGTACACCGTGTTTAGGTCCAGCTACACCAAGGAAAAAGAAGGAAAATGGAAAGGTGATTGTGTGATTTATTTTTTACTGCAACATTTGAGTGAATGGTTTAAGAACTGTTCATATGTGTGTTCTTTAACTTTACCAATTAGGTTGTTCTTTCTTTTCTTTTAGGCTGTGCCAGCAAAAAGAAAAAAGGGGGGAGGCAAATCTGCAGAAAATGTTGTGAAGGCGAAAAGATCACGGACCCAAACAAAAGACAAAGTTTTGGCTGCTGGAGGAGCTGATTCAGACTCTGACAGCAGTCTGGATGTAGACAAATGGAAGAATCTGCTCTTCCAAATGACAGGTGAGGGTATGAGAGAGAGACGGGGATCATTGACTAAATCCCACTAATATTTCCAAAGATCAAGCACTAAAACAAATTAGATTTGTCATATACTTCAGGTAAGAGGGAAAATGTGTTTTTAAATTGGAAATGGAAAGTACAGGACATGGTGGAAGATGAAAAGAGCTGGGTCCTCTCACTTTAAGGGAGAAGGCAAACCCCAGACAGGACAGCACCTCACCGTGGAAAACAGTGATTTCATACAAGCAGAGCTGTGCACAGTAGCTGTGTGTCTCTTTTCGTTGAAGCATTTTTGCCAACTGGCCATGTTTGTTCATTTCCGTCACCGTCCTTCCACAGAGTCTGACAAAGTCAAGATGGACACGATCAACGCGCTGGACTCGTCTATACCGCCGCCCGTGAAAAAGAGAGTGAGGAAACCCCGGGCCAAGCCTCCTGCAAAAACCGCCACCCCCGTTCAACAGAAGAATGGGACAGTTGGAAATAATGAGAAGGTTGAGGAGAAAGCCATGACAGAAACACCCATAAAGAAGAGTCCATCCAAGAGGAGCAGGACCAAAAAAGCAGCACCTGTGACGACCTCTGCTGCACCTGTGACGACCTCTGCCGCACCTGTGACGACCTCTGTCACACCTGTGACGACCTCTGTCACACCTGTAACGACCGCTGTCGCACCTGTGACAACCTCTGCCGCACCTGTGACGACCTCTGCCACCCCGAGCCAACTGCAAGGCATCATCACTATAGAACACAGTACAGCGACACCCACGCTTTCCCCACTAAAGCAGACGCCTAAGAAGGAGAAAAGGAAAGATGTGACTCCCAGTGAAATAAAAACTGATGAGACGTCTGAGCCCAAGAAGAAGAAGAAAAGGAAAAAGGAGATGACAGAAGAAGTGGAGGAGAATAAAGATGAGACTGGTGGAGATGAAAAAGACAGTAAAGAGGAAAAGAAGACTGAAGTCATAGAGCAAGAGTTTGATAAACCTGCAGAGAAGAAGAAAAAGGCAGAAGGGACGAAGGGAGATGGCAAAAAGCAAGAGACGGAAGAAGAAATGATAGTGAATAGCAAACATGGGGATGTTGCTAATGAGGAACTGTCAGAGTCAATAGTGCGAGAAAAGAAAGCCAAGAAGAAGAAAAAGGAGCAGGTCGCCGAAATAGTTGTGGAAAATTCTGTGCAGATAGTTGAAGAAAAGAAAGCAAAGAAGAAGAGAAATGAGATTGCTAATGGTGAAGAAAATCCAGAGCAGGATGTCACAGCCAAGAAAGCAAAGAAGAAGAGAGAGGAGAATCCTGATGAAGAAAATCCAGAGCAGATAGTTGAAGAAAAGAAAGCAAAGAAGAAGAAAAAGGAGAATCCTGGTGAAGAAAATCCAGAGCAGATAGTTGAAGAAAAGAAAGCAAAGAAGAAGAAAAAGGAGAATCCTGGTGAAGAAAATCCAGAGCCGGTCGTTACAGAAAAGAAAGCAAAGAAGAAAAAGGAGAATCTTGATGAAGAAAATCCAGAGCAGATAGTTAAAGAAAAGAAAAAGAAAAAAAAGCATAAAGCTGATCATAATGAAGAGACATCAGAGCTTGTAGTTGAAGAAAATACGACGACGAACAAATCCGAAAGCAGCGACAGAGAGGAAAATTCAAAGCAGATTACTGAAGGGAAAAAGAAAAAGGACTCGTCATTGAAAAATGATACAGAGCCAGCGCCTCCACCGAACCCTGAGACACCAAGTCCTCCAACTGAGAAGAAGAAAAGTGAGTAGATGACTCGTATTCATTGTGACAAAATGCAATTTTGTTTGTCGTTTGCGAGTTTGCATTCACTTTTTCCATTTGTCATTCTGTCAGAGAAAAGCAAGTTGAAATCGGCTGAGGTCCTAGAAACACCTGCAGCTTCTGTCCATGACGATGAAGCAACACAAACCCTCCAAACACCCTCAAGTGACACCCCTCACAGAAAGGTACCACTGTACTCAACTCTTCACCAACTCTTGTCAAAGCAGAACATGTTCAGTTGCTCAGATCTCATTTTGAATGTACATTTTTTTTCTGTATTTCTTCGCAGAAGAAGAAATCCCCCAAAGAACAGCCATGACGATGTTTGATTCTACATCAGAGTCAAAGGATGAAGGCGACACACCCCGTCTGTCTTATTTCGAATCGTATTTTTATGGTTCAAAAGACCATATAAAACTGTAAAGAGAAAAATTATTTTCTATTTTAGTACATTTGTTATCTTTTTATTTTGTTTCATTTGTTTACCCACATTAAGTGACATACAATGCTGTATTTTTTGTTTTTGTTTTATCTGATATTGCCATTTTAATGGCATGCCTAGAAAGGGATTTATATCTGATTGTGTCGTGGAATGACAGCTGGGATCGGCTCCAACCCCCCCGCGACCCTGAATACAGGATAAGCGGTAGACGATGGATGGATGAATGTGTGGTAAAATGGATGATCATATTCCTTTGAGGGAAATTCAGTCATTGATTGAACTGAAAAATGTCTCTTTTAAGCACATTCTCTTTCAGTCTCTGGAAGTTTTCACACGGTGGCCCTGAATCTTTAATTGTTCTCCATCTCTTTGTGAGGGAAAAAATAGAAAACATCACTCACAACATTTCTTGACCAATTTGTATTTATTCAAAAATATATTGAAAACTGTTTTAAAGAGCCATTTTTGTATCTTGTTTAATACCCGTTTGTGAAATGCATGTTTTTTAAACATCTGATGAAGCTTTCATATATGCATTTTACATTGTTTTTAATACAAATTAAACTGCATAGTTGTTTTTTTACTAAATACTGCCTACCTGAAGTCTTTTAAGCATATAGCCAGAAGATTAATGCAGTGTTGCTGTTGAGCAGCCTGGCTCTACCAGGTGTGAACGCTTGATGGCGCTGCAGCAGCTGGCTGAGGTCCGTCAAAAGTCACCTGAAAGAAGTTACCAACGGCTGATACCGTCCTTTATAAAGTAAGCAACTAGCTTAACTATCGTTTTACTAGCCTATTTTAAATTAAAATACATTTTTAAATTAAAATACATTTTTAAATTAAAAAAAACTTTTAAAAAACGGAAATAAAGTAGTATTTTTGCACTTCCGGTTCCCTTGTCTCAGAAGTTAAATACCTGAGGCCTGTGGAGATTTTAACCTTTTATACTAAGCTAAATACGTCACTAAATTTCACATTTATTAATATTCGTGTTTAGGGTCACACAATTAAAAGCACATCAAACATTTATTTTGTCCATGTCATTCTTTTTTGAAAATCTTTTTAGGGTTTTTTTATTGTGTTTTTTGTTGTTGTTGAGGAATGCAGTTTTAATGTGCAATTTAAAATTATACTGTACTCGTTCTAAATAAAATTAAAACTGTCGGGCGGAACTATCTCGTCGGTGGTGCCGTGAAATCACGACAGCAGTGTAGCTTGTTAATAGCCTAACGTTAGCTTCTGTCACGTTTACGCTTCATAAGTAGCGAAAGATAATATGTGAAGATTATTTTTGCTCAATAACACGTGTTATTATCATAAACATGTGTTTGCCACAGTGCTTATTTTCTTTAATATTCCTAAATCCAATGCAAAATCGGGGGACCCACAGAGCGACGCTAACTTCCGGTTTGGCCTACAGAAATCATCCCTCGAGCGCCATCTGCTGTGAACCTCCAACACGACAGCTTGAGTTTCACTGCGCATGTGCCATTGCCTATTGGTTTTTGAAACCTTTTTACCTCCTCGGCTTTCGGACTCGTTTCTCCCGCAGCATCCAGAAACATCAAATAACAAGATGTGGAGGTTAAATAAAGTTCGCCACAAAGCTGGTCGGCATAGCGACAGCTTGGAGGAGCTAAAATTAAAGAGGCGAGACCACGACAAAGGCGAGTGTTGGGGGGAAAAAAACGTTAACGTAACGAAGTGTTAATTTTCTAACTAAAAGTAAGTGTAACTAAAATTCCGATAGGCAGGTTTTGCTTTGACGTTAACGTTGAATCATTCTATAGGGGAAGTACGCTGCAACACTTAACGACAATATAGCTTAGTTATGTGTATGTATTTAGCGGTAACTAAGGAACAGATAATCGATCTTTAAAAAAAAAAAACTTGTTTGTGAAAGCCTAGCATACAGTCAACGTTAGCATTAACATCTTCCTCAAGCTAAAGTTAGCTACCAGCTACATTTTAACTCAAACAGGTAAAACTTAATTCCTCCAGCTAATGTGCAATCCCTATATTCAACTCATCATTAGGCTATCTGACAGATTGAGGGCATCTTGACACTGAACAGCTAGCTATGATGGGCTACTCTCAGATGCTGAAGCAGAAGGTGGTGTGATACTTGTCTATGTTAAATGTTGTAGCACTGAGACAAGCCCGCAGAGACAGACAGCTGGTGAGTAAGAGACTCCTCCTGAATGACGATGAGGACCAGCCAGAGGTCACCATGGATACTAGCTCAGGAGAACAGGTGAGATGAACGTTGTGATAGAAGGTGGGTGCCTTTAAATATCTTAACTAATGCTGTGTGAATTAAAATATTTAAGTGTCCAGCAACACTGTTATGCTCATTTGACAGATATCATGAAATACAGTGCTCAGCTCGTGTCTCTTCCCCGCCTCCTCGGCTCACATCTTGTGGGCAGGACCGAGAAGTGAGGAGAGAAGGCGAGGAAAGGAATTGAGGAGACATGTTAGCATATTGAAAAGCACCCAATGTTTTGGTAGATCAAGTAAAAAAATTTCATCTGAATCTGCTTCTCATTTCCAAGGACGTGGTCAGTTTGTTCCGAAAACTTCAACACACTGGACCGGAGAGGAAGGCCCACCTGAAAGCTTTGAGTAAAACTCTCCACGACCCATCAGCACAGCTCGCCTTCATCAAGTATGGTGGTGACTTTTTATCACCGCATCAAATGCCAGATTTAAATACATTAAGGACACACTGTTTCTCATCCGTCACAATGTCTGTGTACAAATCTGTCCTCCCTGTAGGCAGGAGAATAGCATGCATCTTCTGGTTGGTCTCCTCACTGGCGCTGATGCAACGTGCCGTCTGCAGGCTGTTCGCTGCCTTCATGAGCTGTCTCACTCTTCCCACGGCAGCGTGGCCCCGGCCTGTCTGCCTGCCACCCCGTACCTCCTCACCTACCTGTCTGGCCAGAGCACCAAGTTCACTGTAGGTACCCATTCATACCTGGTGGTGTCTGATAGCAGGGTGGGGGTTAACACTCCATGTATATATGTTCATGTGTTCACAGGAGCTGTGTCTCTACACTCTTGGTAATCTATGCCCAGACAGCGAAGTTGTAAAAGAGAAGCTCCTGGCCCAGGGAATCATACCAGCTCTGGCCAACTGTATCGAGGTAAGCTAACAAGATTCCGTCACCAATGTCTTTACTGAGCCTTGTTAATATGTCAGTTAATAATTTTTAGGTATTACATATTTGAATTTGTATATTATATTATATTTTTGGGTATTTACATGCATAAAACACACCAAACCTTTCTTGAAAATGTATGTCAACGGAACGATGCGTGTTGATGCTGTCATCTGAGCCGAGAACAGAGTCTGGATCCTTAGGGCTGTCCCAAATAACTACCAAAGCTCCACAGCTAAATGTTGACATCTCTTGATCTTTCTGTGTTTATGTCCAGAACCATCGACATAACCTTGCGGTGGTGGAAGCTGTGGGATTCACTCTCTCTCAGTTCCTCCAGGCCAATGATGCAGCAGAGAAAATAATCCCGTAATGACACCAATTTATCTCTCCATCCTTGACATTGCTGTTGTCTCCGAAAAAAAGCTCACATCATTTCATTGCTCACATTAAACCCTGTTGTCCGTTGAATGAGAGTCTTCCTCCGTGTCGGCAGGATGGTGCTTGCCTCCAGCTTACCTTCGAACTTGTTATCAGTCCTGACTCCTGACCCAAAGTTTGGCTTGGCCCCTGCCATTGAGTGTGCGTGGTGTCTGCACTACCTCACATCCAGGTGAGAGAGAAGTGTCAACAGTCTCTTATACATTATAAACTCAGTTGTTATTATTTGTGTTTGCCTCAAAAACAGTGTAATTTTACTCACCATTCAAATGATGATCTCTCTCTCCTCGCCTTTATCTCATTCCAAAGCATGAAGGACAACAGTGTGCTGCTGGCTCATGGGGCCCTTTTGCAGTGCAGTTCCCTGTTAGTGTCACTAGGTGGTGCTGTGGCTGAAGGAAACAAAGAAGAAGGGCTGGAGCTGGTTAGGAATTTCATTTCTGAGCTACATGTTTCATTATGTTTGATACGTTTTAAGGCTCTTGTTTGCATGCTCTGTTCTGATTTTATATTATCTGCCGTGTTATCAGACAATCCAAACAAATTTATTATGTGTTTTGATTGTTGATTTTCACAGTGAACAGCAGACAATCCACAGTCGATCTCCTCACTGAAATGTTGTCAATGTGTTCTTCCTCCCTAGTTTATCTGTCCTCTGCTGAGGTGCGTGGGAAACCTGCTGTCCTCCTGTAAAGTGAAAGACCTGAGCACTCAAGTGGGTGACGTTCGTGTCGTGGTTGCTCTGTGTGCACTTCTTCAGGCCTTCCTGCAGACTCAGCCAGCATTGGCGAGAGAGAGTGCCTGGGTTCTCAACAACCTCACAGGTTTGAACAGTGTGTTGCAGTCGCAACCTAATCTATCTGCTGGAAATGTCTTTCTTTGACCCCTTTTTGAAATATATCTGGTTCCAGATTTATAGTAGAACGTCTTTAGAATGCTGAAAATCTAACTTGCCTAAAGCTTTATGAAATTTGTGTACTATAATTTGAGGAATTACATCTGAGGATTGATATATTTCTTAGGAATTCCATTGTGTAATAAACTTTGTTCCAGTGCATGTACCATCTTGCTCCTGCAGCTCACTCCAGGTCTTCCTGCTCTGCTCTGCTGACTCTCAACTTGGTCCCTGGACTGATCCAGCTCCTCCCGTACTCCCAAGGCATCAATACTATGGTCTGTGCTAGCTCAAGCCAAACTTTGACCTTGTAGCACTGATGATGAATAATGTGTATGCAATTTTTTACGTCAAACTACTCTGTGCTGTTATGTTCTTATTAGATCCTGAGGGTTCTAGCGAATATTGCCCACAAGAAAAAGGAGTTCTGTGCCCAGCTGGCCCATTGTGGATTGCTGTCTGCACTTTGTTCCACCCTTAAAATGGCTGACCAAGAGATGGTGACCCTGAGTATGGATGTCCTTCACATGCTGGTACTTAGTGGGCCGCAGGTAAATGAACCAAACCAGATAATAATTCGCTTTTCTAGCCAGTTTCTGTAATTGTGACAGTTTTTAACCCAAGATATTCCTTCCCACTAGGTGGCAGAGGACTTTGTGAGGCATGGCGGGCTTTCACTGTTAGAAGCCACTCAGTACAACAGTGAAGGAGAGATTAGACGAAGAGCAACACTTCTCCTGGAAGACCACCTGCTCTCCCACTCCTCTTATTGCCAGGTAAATATTTTCATTTTGCAGTTTGTTGAATTTGCACTGATTTGGAATTTTAGAAATTGACTGATATCACGTGTTGTGCTGCAGGAGAACATCCCATGTTCTTGAAGCAACGGAGAGGCATCAAACACACACCTAGAGGGTACAGTGTGTCACCAATCCCATGAGGGTACACCTGCAGTGCAGGACTGCTCGTTTACACAATGTTATATTTAACAATGTTATATTCAAAGTCATTTTAATACATTTTTGAATATGATCTCCAGTGTTGTTATCAACAGTATTTTAATGTACCTAAAGATGAAATATTTTTTTAATACCTGAGACTCTTGGTGCATATTGTGCCAACATCACTTCAGAGACTGAAGAAGACTGATATGTTTGCTCATCAAAGGTCATCTGAGACTGAAACGCTTACTGATGGTGATGCAAAACCATGTTTTTGAGTGTTTTTTGATGATGATGGATTTTAGAAGTATCATGTACTGTGAGCCAATAATGTAATGTAATTAATGACTGTACACACATGAGATGAATAATAAATTAACAGCAACTTTAGTACATTTGTTTTGGTTTATTGTCTAGATGGGGATGGTAATAATCAACATTAGGGTTATTACTCAAGATCGATCTTTTCAACTATTGTAACAAATCTCAGCTGTGACTCTGTGCAACCAGAGAATAATAAACGTTTCTACAATGACTGCCTTTAACCCTGAGATATAATATTCTGATTGTTTCCTGCAGGTCTTTTGAATTCTTCTTACGAGAATGAATTTATACCTAACTGAAACAGTTAGTCTACTGATTAAATCAATTGACTGAAAGATAACTTGCAACTATTTTAATTTTATTTGTATTAATTAATCAATCATCATAATCAGTTAATTTAGAAAACAATCAGCAGATGCATTATTAATGGCATCTTTAGTTGCAGCCCGACTTCTGCCCACATCCATTAAATGTAGATTAGAATTAAGACTCTTGACCTCACCCGTGCAGTTTATACATTAATGGTTCAAATCTACTTATAACCCACATTTTCTTCGACATCCAGTAAATAAACATGTAGTCCTGGCTGTAAGTTTTACTGTATGCCATGACTGACTTCAGAAAGTTGAGCTTGATTCACAGAGAGCCATTGCATCACACCAGGAAGTTGCTCTTGTGAAACAAAACATTGTTGAAACATTTTCCAACTGTTCTTTACCCACAAAGCACCACTTCAGTTTTCATAACATTTGCCATTGTTGTCTTTTTGTCCTTGGATTTCCACAAAGATCTCAGTTTTATTTTTACTTGACTTGGTAAAAAAATTGGATTGAGGAACATCCTCAGTCTGTAACTTGCAAACAAAGTGTTCAGCTCCACCCCTTAGTGAAAAAGAAGGTCTCAGATTTCCCCACTTCCTCTTTCCACCCACAACATTCCCTTCCCGTTATCTTCCACACTGCTTCTCAGCCTGAAGAACTAATACAAGGTGGGTCACTTCATGTTTTTGCTTTTTCTTTAAGACTCCTACAATCTGGCATGCAGCTGGTATCTGCACTAAATCTGCCTCTTTAAATCTGCTTAGTGGTGGAGAGAATACATCTGGTTTGATTTCTTCTTCTTCTCCCCTCCCACAAACTAACAGTGTGGCAATGGAGGGAACAACTAGAGACAGAGCAACAGGAAAGGGTGAAACTCAGGCGGTGGACAACGTGTTACTGATGGACAGCAAACCTCTGCATCGCTTCGTCCAAAAAGAGCCCAGAAGTCTTGGGGTAACACGTTAGACAATCCAGGGCCACAGAAGTAGTGTTGAGCTTGCATGTTTACACAAAGAGCAGCTGTGATCCGTCATTCTCCTGTAGATACTCTAATTCATCCTTCCTTCCCTTTCGCCTTCTCAGATTGTCATTATGATCTTTGGCTGTGCAGAGGTCCTGATGGGATTTCTGCTGGCCCAAGTCAGTGATCGAATGTCTTCTCATGGAATCTACATTCCCTTCTGGCAGGGAGCTCTGGTACATAACATTTGGTGCATGCACCTATCTATAAATAGCAAGAGTTAAATAAGCATACTATTATTTTAAGTCAAGTTCAATTATTAAATGATTTACTGAATTAAAAATCCTTATATTTTAACAGTGCAGGCCATTGGGTAGACTGTGGATTGTGTTGTATTCTGCATTATATTCTACATTAAATACGATTAATTCTCCAGTTGCCTTCAACATTAACATGACGTGATCAAGGCTGGAAAAGCAACATACAATCATCAAAATATCCTTTGGGTAAATGACAACGGAACAATGATGTGATCATATTTTTATTTTATTTTTTGGTTTGTTTTAAGTTTATTGTCTGTGGAAACCTGTCTATCTACACTGAGATCCATCCATCCAAGAAGATGGTATGTATATTGTGATTTTACACTGTAGAGACGGTGTTTAAATGTATCTCTCTTAATAATTCACAACCATATAACCAAAACGTGTTGATCTTATCTTTCCCAGGTCACTGTATGTTTGGCAATGTACGTGGTTTCACTTTTGGGAATTGTGGTCTCCGTCGGCTACCGGATTTACTTATTAAGCTTCATTAACTTCATGAGGTACAGACGCTATGCTGATTATGATCTGGTGAGTTACAGCTCATACAGTTTATGGAATTGGACACATTTTCAGTGCATATGAATAACTTTCTCTTAAACTTTCTCTTGTTTTAGAACCAAATTCTTAGCATTGAAGTCGTATTGTTCACCTCCTCTCTGTGTGTGTCGGTGCTTCTCATCTTCTTGTCTACCATCGCACGGCTTGCCCTGAAATCCACACAAACTCAGGTAAAACGTTTTTCACCTTTACTTCATCTGAAAAATGTCTTTCCCAGTGACAGTTGTATAATATACTATGCTACGGAGCCAGACATCCGGTTACCCAACTGAACCGGAAGTATGTTGAAAAACGTGGAAGTACATTTGCACTTTGCAAGATCTTGTAAAACTAAGATACTAAGTCCATGTTTTTTTGTAAATGCCAGAGCCATGACTAAAGAAATTATAATCTAGGTTGCATTAATGGGTTTTTTTCTGCTCTTGAATCATATCTTTTTTGAACCATAATCGAAACCGCTCAGATTTATTATCAAACTGGTTGATAGTTTGAAAGGTTCCTTCATATGATCTTAACTGCACAAAAAGTACGCCACAAAATCAGAATTCAACAGAAATGCAATTCTAAAATGTCCAATTCAAACAACCAAAACAATGAAATGACTCGCCAGCTGCGTGTTATTGTATTGTTATTGCCTTCTTGTTGTCCTCTCCCCTAACACAAAGCACCTCCGTATCTTCAACAGGTCATTGTCCAGCACATCCCACCACCCCTGAGCAACACACCATCGGACTAATCTCCACCTTTTTTGAAGTATTAATCCACAATCACTTGCACTAGTTTCCCTGCAGCAGACCTACTCTGTGCAACAAACATGTCACCCTTCTGTAGATGCGACGCCACCTGGAGGCAGGAGCTCTGTAAAACCCAGCCACGGCATTTTTTTAGTGATCTACATCCGCATTGGGCGTGTAACTGCAGTAAGGAATGCATTACTTAACCTTTTGGAAAAGCTTGTTTATGTGAGGGGGAAAAATATTTTACATGCACTTAACATATAAAAAATGTATTGTATGGGTCATATAGTCGTAAACACTCAGCTATGGGATATTAATTTGACTTGAAGCCTCCAAACTAACAGGTCTTCCATTCTATTACTGATATCTTTCAATTAAGTCATCAATATGCCATGGTAATATTATATATCCTTCACTCTTAATGTATATTGTACAAACAATAATAGACATTCATGTTAGTTAACACTGGTCAGCGTAAAATGTTAATGTTTTGAGGGTTTTTTTTGTTGTTTTTTTTTCAGAAACTTGCCCAAAGTCATTTTTTGCTTGTCCCTTAACAAATTGTTTTATTTATTAACAGTAAATAATCACAGTAAAGACCTATTTTATGTAGTTAAATGAATCTGGAGTTTCGCCCACATCTTCTCAACTGTTTCCAAGATAATGCAGCTCATAAACTTAAACTCATAAACTACTGCCATACTGTTTAGTATGCTAGAAAAAAAAAATATGTAGTGAAATGCAAATGCAGTATGCAAAAAGTACCAGGATTTCTCACTGCATCCGCTCACATATTCCAGTATGCAAGCCACGGTGCTTTTCTGGCTATTCTGACCCACCATCCTCCTCCTTTATGAGGGTCAAAGTTCAAGGTGCATTGTTATGACCATTCTCTCTACTGGCCATCAGGGGGCGACTCCCCTGGTTGCAAAAAGAAGTCGGATTGCATGGTAGTCTATTTGAAAATGACCCTACTTCTCATTTGATTCATTATCCCAGTAAACATGAGCTTAATCAGGGCTACCTTGTGCTTGATCGCTGCCGATGCAGTTAGCTAAATTACTTTAACACTTAGCTTTAAAGTTTACGTTGAATTATGTAAACTAACTTTACTAACAGCTTCGCACCAGAAGCCAGATTGAGCCAGATGCAGTAATATTGCCACTCGTGTATTCTTTTTTTGCCACTTGTATGATCGGGCAAGTGAGTTGCCTGAAATTGTGTTTTAATTGCCCCGGGCAAGTGGACAAGCGTTGTTGATTTTATGTGGACACTTACCGTTAATTCTTTATCCTTATCGTCAACGTGTGTGATAATTATCTACGTTAGCTGCATTTTTATGACAATATGTGCAGCGTCTGAGTATTGCAACTTCAATCATGTCAACCTCTGTATACACTTGGTTGCCGATATGTTACACTGACTTTGGAGGAGGGAGCCGATGTGGGCTTTGTGTTTTGATTACAGGACGGTTCATCCACCTGTGATCGCAACTTTTACATTTGTTTGAAATAGATTACATTATATTGGAATACAATCCTTATACATTCATCCAGCAAATTTAAATAAGCATATGACTGAATGTATATATATTTTTTACATGTGTTCAATTTTACTGTGATATGAAGAACCTGTTGCCATGTTTTGTCTGTGAATGTGTGCCAAAGCAATATTTTGAATTTAACAGCTTATCTGGTGCCATAAATGTAATGAGTCTTTGTTAAATAAGCAATACAATGATAAAACAAATTGATTTGATATTTAACACATACTGTACACATCCATATGCACAAAGGGCACTAATGCTGTCTGCACAAGTCATTCCACACACCGTCACGTTCTATAGATGATCGCTAATTATTTTAATGTTACCAAATTGATGATTAGGCATTTAAAAACTATCTTAACATTTCTAAATGATATTCAGGTTTTTTTATCCTGCTTTGAATTTTACATTGAAGCAACACCTTCAGTAAGATCACTAGACGGTGTCCTTAAATGCTGTCAGTATTTCCCCATGACTTGTGTAAGCAGTGGCTTCATCCTAGTTCTGTTTTTCCACAGACGGTAACCTCAGCTCTTCCTCCTTTGTGCAGATTCAAAGTCGTCTTTGTGACAATGATTTGACGGAGCGATGCATTAGTCAACTATTATACCTTCTACAGTGTATGCAAGACATTTAGTCAGTGGTGGACGATACACACAAAACAACTACAACAGCAAGACATCACTGGCAACAATCTCTGAAATCACAAAAACTGCAACTGACACACGTTATAAGAATTTTGTATAACCTCATGATTTTGGTCTTCTTTGTTTTCGTTAGGGTCTTGTTAGTTTTACGACTTTGACATCCTCATTGACCTAGGAGGCCCCATGTCTTCAAGCATATGTTGAACTGTTTATGACTTTAGTATCCCCACTGCTGACCTAAAAGCCCTATTTTAAAGTGACTAGTTGTTATCAGGGGCCCTGTGCACATGAAGTCTTGTTCTACATGAAGATTAACCGTCAATGAAGCGTTATCTCCTATACCTTTAAAAGACTCAGGTCACAACACTGATTTAAGCACTTCCTCTGTAGCAGCCTCATACGTTGTTGCATTGTAACTGCTCCTCTTGGCCAAGATTAAAGTCCGACGTCACTTCTCTGTCTCCGATCTCCTCCTTGGGTGAATTTATTCGTTCACGAGTGAATTCATTTAACAACACCAGCAACATCTTGGTCACTTAATTTATTTCATCGAGTAGACAAACGGTATTTCAGTGTTAGAATGGAAGTCTTCCTCTGACATGGGAAGTAAAATCTTGCAGAGGCATTGCATGTTGTGATATTTGGTCCATGTGCATTTTTTTTTTTTATTGTTTAACATTCACAGTATTTAATAGACATAGCTGGCTGTGTACAGAGACTGCATGGAGGCGTCGTCAGCTGAGGCGGAGGGCTTGTACTCTCCTTTGGCAGCCAGTCCATTGGTCTGAAGAGAGCAACAGAGGGGGGGGTAGTTAGGGCAAAGTCAAATCCGAGTGTTAATGATCAGCCTGGACCACATTAGTGCAAGGCTGAATGGGCAAAAGTCTTTTGTATTTAATCATTTACCAGTCTGTAAAGTTGAGTAATACAAAGAAGGATTAATTTAATAGCACAGTCCACCACGACACAGCATTTATTATTGATGATAGCAGCTGGTGCCCTCTGAGACTAACCTTGGCCCTGCTGAAGAAAGCTTGCTGTGCTGCCACCTTGTTGGCGGCTTTGCCCTGCCAGGCTGCGAGAGCAGAGGCTTGGAGTGCACGACCGTAGGAGAAGGTCAGCTTCCAGGGGCGATGGAGGGGCACCTGGTTGATGGCGCTCAGGTTGCGGGAGGCCTCCTCCTCACTCTGGCCTCCAGACAGGAAGCAGATGCCTGGGAAAGACACAGGAAGCGGTATGCCATTGAGTCCCGTGTGCTTTTGAAGCTAAAAAGGGACAAGCTGGCCTCATGACACTCACCGGGCACGGCAGCGGGGACGGTGCGCCTCAGAGCCGTCACTGTGGCCATGGCAACCTCCTGAGGGGTGAACTTCTTAGCGCAGGAGTGTCCGGCAGTGACCATGTTGGGCTTCAGCAGAGTGCCCTCCAGGTAGACGTGGTGTTCGGACAGAGCCTTGTACACGGCAGCCAGAACCTAAACAAACGTGGCAGATTTATTACGACACTTGCTTTAAAATGTGGTCTGATGGGGAAAAACGTTCTCCTGCTGGCGTTTTGGCCGACTAAGCCAAAGACTATAAACAAACCTTTTCTGTGACGTACTGGCAGCGCAGCAGGTCGTGGTCTCCGTCGGGCAGGATCTCTGGCTCCACGATAGGGACCAGGCCATTCTGGTGGAGAATATGGACGTCAAATTAAAATGAATAACCAGCAGGAAATATTTTTGATTCAGTCCATGATTGCCCAGCACACAAACACACACACACCTGTTGGCAGATACTGGCATATCTGGCAAGGACATTGGCGTTCTCCTCAATGGCGAGAGTTGATGGGCAGCTTTCTGAGATCTTGAGCACACACCTCCACTTGGCAAAATCACAGCCGTCCTTCTTATACTGGGCACAACGCTCCGAGAGTCCATCGAGACCTGTAGGGGGGGAAACAATCCACAGAATGTTAGCATGCTGCTGGTTGTGCTCAGTCTACATCATGTTGCTGAAGCTTGCAAAGAAATTTACGTATTTAGCAATACATCAATTTCAAGTTTCACCTTGTGTGGTGGTCTCTCCGTCTGTTCCGTTTAGACCAGCTGTGCCTTTGTCCACCTGATGCATGAAAATCAAAACACAGCCAATAACTCACAGGGTCAACACGTGGAGGAACCAGAAGCTGCTTGCAATCGAATCGGCTCAATCTGCCCTTTTAAAGGCTCCTCACCTTGATGCCGACAACGATGCCCTGATCCTTGACGACTTTGGGGAAGAGCTTGCCACTGTCGGCTTTCTGGTAGAGTGTCTCGTGGAAGAAGATAACCCCACCGATGCAGCTGGACATCGCGGGGTCCGAGGAGAAGAGGAGGTCACGGAAGCAGCGACGGTTCTCCTCGTTGTTCTCCACTTTGATTTTCTCCAGACGCTTTCCCATGGTCCCTTGACAGGAGAAGAGGGTACGGAAATGATTAAGGTTGCATACTTAACTCGTATAGAATGATACCTGGAGACTCGAGGCACACCTGTTGACTCATCTGCTGCCAGAATTCCCTTTCCCGTTGCCACGATCCTCTGAGCAATGTCAGAGAGCTCCTTCTTCTGCTCCGGAGAGAACGATGGGAACTGATGAGTCATCCTAGAAGAGAGAATGATATTTCACAGTTGGTTAGAAATCCCTCAAGACTAAAGTATGAGGAAGATTTTAACACAATGAACGCATCAGGCTGCCTCCGACTTCCTGCTTCTCTTGCATCACCTCTGTAAATAGTTGGCTGGTCTGGTTGAACTTCGGCCTTCAACCAGGTAAGTTCTGACATGAGATGTTCAACGTAAGTCCATAGCTCACTCTCAACTTGTCGCCTCCATGACGTTTATCAAATACATAAATAGGTCTGCAGCATAATGTGAACTACAAAATTTTAACTACAATTAAATCATTGTAACTCGAGCACACAGACTTGACAGCCTATTTATCCAGTTCTACAAAGACTCTAGACTCAAAGACTATTGCAAATGTCCATTTAATCCATTACTGTAGCATTACTTCATCGCTGCATAGAAACACGAGGAAACACGAAGATGCAAAAAAAAAAATTAAATTCACTTTGCATGAAAACAAGTGGGAATCTGCCACAGAAACCAAATGCAAACGCTCAAAACTAGAAAAAAGACGTCTTACTTGAGAGTTTTGTCAGACAGCGACGGCAACAGACGGTCTATGGAGCCTCCCAGCAACAAGTTGACTGATAGAGAAGGCCGAAACAGCGAACACAATGCTGTATTTATCGCCTGCGCGTCGCTGTGGAGGAGGCGCTGCTCGTGACGTGGCGGGGCGTGTGTCACCGTGGCAACGCCATTGGGTCCATCGGACACGCGGGGGCGGAGTTTGCATGATATCATCAGTGTTCTTTTGTGGACTTTACTTCGTATCCGGATGTAATGAGTTGAAGGGAACATGGAGGGAACACTGTGTGTCGCCTGAAACAAGTTATACAGTTATACAGGAAAGCATAAATGCATCGCCCGAAACGACCCTGCCTCCTATTGAAATGTAATATCAGAGGCAATGTAGCACTTCAGGTTTCTTTAGTTTCCAATCCCAAGATAAAGGAAGGAATGTATTTGCATTAATAATGTTCCAGACATGTTAACTACTTTAATGATTAAATATGTCAATATTTGTCTCATTTAATTGAAATGTCATCTTCCAGAGTCATTCAGTCATGACATAACGGTGTGCATTTGTTTTTATATAATCATAATAAATGACCTTTTCCTCTCCCTGCAAATTCATTTTTATTATGTGTATGCTGTATGTAACTCAAAACTAATATAATTCAGAAATGCATCTATAGTTCTGATCAGGGAAAACATCAATTTTCATTATAATTGATTCACTTTCAAATTTATTGTCACTTATTGGACACAAATATGCCCTTAGATACAACAGAAAAGATAAACAGTGTTTTCATGCTTCCTTGTGTATCTGCCTCATGCGTCACATCGCTTGTCAAGCACGTCATGCATAAACAGTTCTCCTATCGATTGCTGAAATGTTGCCCCCCAAAAAAACGTGTAGTGGTCATTTGTAATGCGCACAGGTCCATGAGTGACCTCAGCAGATATTTGAACTGATAGGCTGGGGGTAAATCTGTAACTCACAATTAAGTAGGCCTACTTTTACACAATCTGGACTCTGCACCCAGTGCAATGTACTCTTTATTAGTGCTGATCAGAGTTCAGTGTCTGCTTGTGAATCCCTATTTACATAAGGACTGACTGAGAAAAAAACTGTAGATATATCACACAATATTTGGGATCTAGTGAATTTCTATTATTGCGAACTCTGACTCATGTCATCAAATGACTTGTGAGCATCTCTGGGGTCTAGGATAGAGGTATATGTTAAGTTACAGTATAACTTTTACATCCATATTGATTACGGTGCAAAATACAGTTATTTACTTCACAGGAAAGTTTTTATTGTTTTTTTTTTCATATTGTATTGAAATAGCCTGTATGAAGTGATCATAACAAATCAGTGCTTTTTTTGTGTGTGCAAAGAATAGAGTAGTAAACAAAGTATATCTGCCAGTAACTTACATAGCAGTAAACCTGGGTCATGAAAGTAGGCCTATCCAGTATAGAAGTACTAAAATAATTAATCTGTTATCCAGAGGTGGGAAGTAACCAAGTACAAATACTTTGTAACTGTACTCAAGTAGACTTTCAGGTATCTGTACTTAACTTGGTTATTTTTTGCACTTTTACTTTCTACATTTTAAAACAAATATCTGTACTTTCCAGTCCTTACATTTAAGAAATACAGGCTTGTTAATTTAATTTTAATGCATTTGAATGGAATTATCTACTTTACCAGATGATTCTTTTTATACACAAGTATCTGTATTTCTACTTAAGTATAGAAAATCTGTACTTTTGACACCTCTGCTATTAAGTGGGCTACATACATTCCTCTTCGTGGAGAAACGGGTCAAACAGCAAGTCGTTTTTTCCTCCTGGTTCAATCTGAATTAAAACTGCGAGCAGTGATGAACGGGCCCTCGCATGGCACGTAACTTGGTTAGTTGCTACGACCGCCTCACATGTCGGACAGCCTGGCCTGGCCACCGCCACGGCGCGTCGTCCCCGGCCACCGCCACGGCTGGTGCCTGTCGTCTCCGGCAGTGGCGTGCACAGACATTTTGGGGGGCAGGTGCTCAGTGAAAAATAAGGGCACTTTATGCGGCATGTAGAACTGACAGCTGCCTTATTATGGCAGTGTGAGATTTAAAAAATAAATAAACATTACAGGCACATGTTGAACGTTATATGCTATTGTTTTATTTCCCACAGAGCTGCTCCCCTGGGCTGCCTGCTGTAGCTCCCTTTCTTTTTTCCCTTCTTATCCTCTCCTTTCTAGGCATTATGCTGCAATTGGTAAATAAAAAGAGACCAACAATATGAATAAGACTGTTTGGTTATATTTCAACAAGGCACAGGGCTACTTTTTCTGCAGGCAATTGGGTATTGCCTGTTTGTCATTTAGCAAATACATTACTGCAAGTGTTAATTATGTAGGCCTAGCCTAATGTAAACCTACACAATAGCCTACTAAATATTCATCTTAAGTAAGTATACAGATAGATTCACATGCTGTAGGATACCAATGACAAACTCTACTGGTGGTCATCATCATGTCATATCTATTACTGATTTTGGGTAGCGTCTAGCTTGTGAGCAGCCGATAATTTATGCCCAGCTGTGTGGCGTTGAGACCGGCTACTTCACAACAGAGACAAATAAATGCAAGTTGCAGCTTGGCAACTGAGGCGCGTTCACACTGCTTTTATTTTGAAAATTGACCGGATTGTCTCGTGTTTCTTTGTGTGAAAAAAACGAACTTTCAAAAGGGCACTTGCTTGGTCCAGAGGGCAAGGGCAGGTGCTTTAGCACCACCTAGTGTCTACCTGTGCACGCCACTGGTCTCCGGCCACCGCCACGGCACGGGTCGTCCCCTGCCACCGCCACGGCGCGGGTCGTCCCCTGCCACCGCCACGGCGCCGGTTGTCCCCGGCCACCGCCACGCCGCCGGTCGTCGCTTGCCTGAATCGTCCTGTCCATCACTGTGTCAGATGATTGAAGTCATCACGCTCGACAGGGGTGCAAAGTTCCATGACACTGGGACCTTATACAAGTTTAAAAACATGACATTTCATGTCGCCATTAGGTGGCGCTCTGATTGTCAGTCAAAATTCTAGTGCAGACGCGTTCAAGATGGGACTCTCATCAAATGTGAGATTTTGAACCAGATCGGACAATGGACACTGAAGTTATAACAGTTTAGAGTATTGTGGCGAAGCATGAAAATCGTCCATGGGCGCCGTAATTGCGCTCCCGTAGGACTTATGTAAGACCTTTCGATGATTTTTAATCGTCGAGGCCTCTAGAACAGGCTCACAAAGTTTGGTAGGAATCGGATCAACGGTGTAGGAGGAGTTCGTTAAAATACAAACCTTTCAATTGAAAAATGGCTGATTTACAGTAGCGCCCCCGAGTGGTCAATTTTAATAAATCTTTCAGGATATGTTCCACGCACATATGTCAATATATCCTGCAAGTTTCGTGATGATTGGGTTAAATATTGTGGAGTTATGTCTATTGATTGCTAGAGCCCCGCCCCTCTGATGTTCATTGGCTAATAACTTCTGAACACAATGACATTTTACAAAGCTTTTGATACATCATTTGACCAGCTTGGTCTAATGATGATGCACAGAAATTTTGGTGAGAATCGAATCTACAGTTTAGGAGAAATTAGCAAAAACGTGTTTTTCACAAAATTCAAAATGGCGGAAAATTTCGGTAGGCGGACTTTGGTACTCCAGGAGGGTTTTTGTAGAGCACACTTGCCTGCACATGTGTGGCAAATTTTGTGTCAATTGGAGTTACTGTGTGCGAGGCGTGGCGTAAAACGCGGTAGGTGACGCTAGAGAGCCACTTTTTTGTGGCCGATTACGAGACCTCTAAAATGTTGCGATTTTCGCCAGTCCCCATGGGCTCAAAAACATTTTTCAACTTCTGAATATGATGAGCAGTGTTGGGAGTAACGCGTTACAAAAGTAATGCATTACTGTAATGCATTACTGTAACGTGGTAATGTAAGGCATTAAAAAAAACTGGTAATATTTTACTCGGTACTTGAATCTCAGTAACGCGCGTTACAATGCATTTTAAACCCGAAATCAATTGACTCTACATTCGCGATCGCGAGATGGGCATACGCTCCACTTTTGGAAAAGTGTGAAAGCCGGTCCGTGTAACTCTACACTATGTTAATTAGGCGCTGTTGTTAGCAGGCTCCATGAGCTGGACACCGACTCACGGAGCGGCTCCCGGTGGGTCAGAGCGCAGCCGACCCGGCACACCGAGGATCAACAGCTGAGGGGCGGCGAAGAGGCGGAGGCTCCGATTCTCCCCATCGGTTTTGGACCGCTTTTATGTCCGCGTCGTAACGCTTTTGGTGCGTGTTTTAAACAGTCGGTTTACTTCAAAACGCGAGCGTCAGACGCTGTCAGAGCGTTTATGAACAGTGTTTTAGAGCTCCCCCTAAATGTCTCAGGTAGGCTTTCAGGTAATTTCGCAGCATAACACAGCGCCTTCCGGGTAATTAAAAAAGACGTACAGCAAATCTGGAATGAAAAATGGCCCTGTTATTTCATCCCCGAATCCCATTCATGAACACAATATCTAATATCAGTTAAGGAGTCGTTTTCTGTTCCTCGTTTTCCGTTTTTACGAATAACGGGATACGAGTCATTTTCCGTTTTTCGTTCTTTTATTTTGAAGCGAAAAACATCACATCCTGCTGTGTAATGAGCTGCATTGAACACAAGAAGATCTATTGAGAACAAAAAATCCATATTTCCTTTTATTTTGGCGGAAAGTAATGCAAAAGTATTTTGTTTCATCTGGATGTTGATGAAAAGAACGCCATTGTAAACGCCGTTCTTTTTCAAAATGGGGAGGGTAGGAGTACAACATACAGAAAAGCGTTAATATTGTATTCTAGTCCTGCTCAATGTGTTAGTGTCCTGAGATGACTTCTGTTGTGATAAGACACTATCAATAAAAGTGAATTGAATTAAATATTCTCATTTCTCAGCATTGGTGGCACCCCCACCTTTAAGACATCACTAAAAATGTTGTGCAGTCGTGAAATCTGTAATCAGTTAAATCTAAAGATTTCACTCAAGGCAGGACTAGGATGTTTTCCAGTCTATTCCATCCAGCATCTCAGGGACGAGTAGAAAGGGTTAATCGTACTATCAAAGAAGGATTGGCTAAAGTCTACACAGATACAAAACTAACTTACGGTAGATCGAAGAACTCCCTATAGTACTATTTAACCTGAGATCCACTCCAAATGTACCTGTACCTGATGAATATAAATTGATAGATCAAGTCAATGCAGGGTTTGAGTCATCCCTGTTCTGGTGGACCACGATAGACAAAAAAATGGACAGAATTAATAACATTCATTTTAATGTTCAAAGGCTTAATAATGTGACTAGAGATGCCATTGCCGGACTACATGAACAATTGGCTGCTACTTCTCTGATGACTTACTAAAACAGAATGGCCCTTTATTTCCTCCTAGCTGAAAGAGGTGGTGTGTGCGCTGTTTTCCCAAGATTGCTGTGTTCATTCCTAACAACTCCATAACTCGAGCCCTCTCTGGCCTCAAAACTATGTCAGAGTTATCAGAACACTCAGGTATAGACAATCCATTATCTGATTGGCTAAACAGAGCCTTTGGCAAGTGGAAAACATTAATTATGTGTGTGTTACTTAGTTGTTGCAGTTGTAGTGGCTAAGGGGTTAATTATTTCTGCAGCCTAAGGATATCTAAGTTACCATGTCAGGCTGTGATTTAAAGGCCCGGCACCTGGGCTCATGAGTCTACACAAACTGTGTACACTATTGTGTCATAATGGCCTTGAGGCCTGCTGCAGTGAGGAGAGGTGTTTTAGGAACGCTTTAGGAAGCTAATGGGGAAAAACCCTGCCAAATTGGGACAGCTGGGAGAGTTCCAAATGATGGGTGGGGAAATTATGACAGTCATTGTTTTTTAGAAAAATAAGATCCTGATCTGTAGAAAAGGTGAGGGTGGCAACCTGACATGGGCGTGGAATCCTGGGTTCAACAGCATATAAACCGAGGACACGGGGCTCTCGGGCGCTTACCCCGGTGTAACCCGTGATGTTTGGATCCTGTATTGGCTAATAAACATCTCTTTTGGATTAAAGACTGTCTGGACTTCTTTTCATCTGGGACTACAATTGTGAGTTTGTTAGAAAGATAGTTTAGTTGAAATGGACCTAGAAATTATGTAGTTGAAGGTTTTTCGCTACAACACAGTGACTGTGTTAACCTTATGTGGATGTTGCGGCATACCATGTATCAGGCACCTCTGTCTACAGTGTATTACCAAGGCCATTAATGATAAATTCCCCACACCACCTCCTTATCAATTATCACAGCATGCAGGTTAAACTGTCCCAGTGATCTCTCTCTCTGAGGATGTGACTGAAGCTTACAAGGATGCCGACGAAGACCGCCGTTAGTACTCCTGAATAGCCATAGATGCACAGATTTTGCTAAAGTTACCACATCAACATATAGCATTACATACACGTAGAGGCGTGAGACTCATAGTTTTCTCTTATGATTATTGTGCTCATAGCAGACATTTACATTTACATTTAGGTCATTTAGCAGACGCTTTTGTCCAAAGCGACTTACAATAAGTACATTTGTCAAAAGAAGGAAACTCCCAACACTGCTCATCATATTCAGAAGTTCTAAAAATAGAACAAGTGTTAGGTCCTCATCTGAGTAAAGTAGTGCTTTAAGAGCAACAGTGCTAATATCAGAGTGCTATAGGTAAGGGTTTTTTTTTTTTGAGGGGGGGGGGGGTCGAGGGAGGGTGTTAGTGGGTCGTGCTATGTAGAGTCAAGGTGAAGTCTGAACAGGTAGGTCTTGAGCCTTTTTCGGAAGATGGCAAATGACTCTGCTGTCCTGTCCTGTCGGGAGTTCGTTCCATCACTGAGGCGCCAGAACAGAGAAGAGTCTGGACTTTGCTGAGCGACATTTGTTTGATTTCAGCGATGGTGGTACCAGTCGGCCAGCTGAAGTAGAGGAGCGAAGTGCTCGCTTCGGGGCATGAGGTTTGACCAGTGTTTGAAGGTAGACAGGTGCCGTTCCATGGCCCTGAAGGCCAGTGTCATCGTCTTGAATTGGATGTGTGCTGCAACAGGGAGCCAGTGGAGGTCACGGAGGAGGGGGGTCACATGGGAGAATTTGGGTAGATTGAAGAGTTGCAGTTGTCAAGGCGGGAGATGACTAGTGCTTGGACCAAGAGTTGCGTTGCATCCTTTGTGAGGAAGGTCCGAATCCTGCGGATATTGTAGAGGGCAAATCTGCAGGATCGGGCCACAGCAGTGATGTTGGGGGTGCAGGATAGTTGGTCATCGAGGATTACACCCAGGTTCCTCGCAGTTGACGACGGCAATACTGTGATGCCCTCGACAGTGACCGACAGGTCCATGCAAGGGCAGTCTTTCCCTGGGATGAAGAGGAGTTCGGTTTTATTCAGGTTAAGCTTGAGGTGATGTGCAGTTGTCCAGACAGAGATGTCAGCCAGACAGTCCGAGATGCGAGTTGCAATGTGGGTGTCAGAGGACGGGGGAAAAGAGAGGAACAGCTGGGTGTCATCTGCGTAGCAATGGTAGGAGAATCCATGCGATGTAATAACAGAACCTAGTGATCTGGTGTATAGTGAGAACAGAAGCGGTCCTAATACTGAGCCTTGAGGGACACCCGTGTTCAGAGAACAGGGTTTGGACATAGAGCCGTTCCATGTGACCTGACAGGTGCGATTTGTCAGGTATGATGTAAACCAGGTGAGAGCAGAGTCGGTTATGCCAAGTTCAGCCAGAGTGGGGAGGAGGATTTGGTGGTTGACTGTGTCGAATGCAGCAGATAGGTCGAGGAGAATGAGAACGGAGGAGTGGGATGAGGCTCTGGCGTCTCGCAGGGACTCGGTCACTGAGGAGGGCCGTCTCAGTGGAGTGAGCAGTCCTGAATCCTGATTGATTAGGGTCTAGGAGGTTGTTCCGCGAGAGAAAGGATGACAGTTGGTTGTAGGTGGCGCGTTCCAAGGTTTTAGAGAGGAATGAAAGAAGAGATACAGGTCTGTAGCTTTGGATGTCAGTAGCGTCTAGGGTGGGTTTTTTAAGGAGAGGCTTCACTGTAGCAGTCTTAAAATCCGCTAGAATGACACCTGAGGTGAAGGAGGAGTTGATCAGGGTGGTGAGGAATGGCAAGATGTCATGTGAGATGTCCTGGAGAAGAGAGGAGGGAATCGGGTCGAGGGAGCAGGTGGTGGCACGGTTAGATGTAACAAGTGCGTGAACGTCTTCAGAGGTGAGGGGGCTAAAGCTGGTAAGACCATCCGAGTTGAGAGTTGGGGGAGATGTCTTCTGGGAGGGAATAGATGTGAATGAGGAGCTGATGTCATTTACTTTCTTGGTAAAGTAAGTTGCAAAGTCATCGGCAGTAAGGGAGGAAGGGGTAGGAGGGAAGGAGGAGGGAAGAGAACATGGAGAAGAGTTTCCTGGAGTTTGAGGCAGAAGAGTTGATCTTTGCCAGGTAGAAGGCAGATTTAGCTGCCGAAACAGTTGAGGTGAAGTCAGAGAGGAGGTGCTGGTAGTGAGCAAGGTCCTCGCGCTGGCCCGATTTCTTCCATTTTCTCTCTTATGCTCGCAACAATGATCTGTTGGTTCGCAGAGGTTCAGACAGCCAGGGAGGGGCGGGAGATGATCGCGCAGGTCGTGAGATTGGGGGACAGAGAGTGTCCAAAGAAGAGGAGAGTGAGGACATCAGGATGGAGGAGGCTTCCTCAGTAGGCATTAAGGAGAACTGTTCTGAGGATGGTAGCGAGGAGATAACAGTTGAGGAGAGAGCGGAGGGAGTGAGGGATTTCAGGTTGCGGCGGCTGGTGACCGTTCGAGGCGTAGAGGGGAGGGATGTGGTGGGCTTCATGGGGAGGGAGAAAGTCACAAAGTGGTGGTCGGACACGGTGAGCGGGGTACATGTTATCATGTTATCACTAGAGTTATAGAAGGTTGTATTCTCCTGGGAAAGAGGTTCTGTTCCTGGTACCATGATGGCTACTCCTGATATGAATTGTTTAGCTTATGCTTTTAATATTATGATTGTTTTGTTTTAATCAATATTGCTCTGTTTACTATTTC
The DNA here is from genome assembly GCF_963514095.1 of Eutrigla gurnardus. Lineage (NCBI taxonomy): Eukaryota > Metazoa > Chordata > Actinopteri > Perciformes > Triglidae > Eutrigla > Eutrigla gurnardus. Next base: position 22,990,348 of record NC_139919.1, on the reverse strand, counting down.
CACATGCATGTGCAATGAAGAACTGCTTGCTGCGAGTAACTGCAATGAAGAACAACTTACACATCCTGGCATACATATAGGATGCTCAACGCAATGAAGACATGCTTACATACCCACTATACGATTATGAGATGTTTATTTGTGTTGATATAATAGGATTGTATCAAAAGGGGGATACAAATACCTGGTTGTGTTGCAGCTCAGGATGGTTAGTCACTCACAGTTTGGGGACCTGTTGAGCTGCTGCTGCACAGAGTTGGGACACAATACAGGAATAACATTCCCACCTGGATTTATGATTATAGTGACATAATAAAATTATGTCAAAAGGGGGTGTTACAATGCCCGAGCGGCCATGGAGGCGAATGATGAGAGGCACAGAGTTCAGCTGGCGTTTTCAGTTATCTTATTTATTGCAGCATTGACAGCACCCTCATTCCATACCGACACTTCAACCCCACAAAAAAGAAGCCCCTACATATATTCCCACACAATTTATAAAGGAGAGTGTGCTTTGTGATTGGCCGGCACAAACCATTTCTCCCAGGGAAATATATAATATAATATATTACTCTTGATTGGTGTATCCACAATACCCACCAACCAAACATACACCCTCCTGACCAACATATACACCTCACCTAAGCACCCCAGAGAAACATACATAAACATATTTACATTACGAATATATTTTCGTAGCTACCACCGAACTCCCCTCTACCTGCTTCCCACATACCGTTACCCTCCCGGAACCTCCAGTAGGTGCGCTTCCCCGGGGACCTCTTTTGCCCGAACACCCTGGGAGGAAGAGAAGACGGCAGAGGTAAGCTTGCTTAGTACTTATGTTACGTTAGCATTTGGAATGAACTCCAATTATTATTTTTCACCTATGCGTTAATACTACCGCTGCTACTCTCAGGTCACCAATCCGTCTTTTATGTTTGTTCACAGGCCACTCCGACCCGACATGGGCAGACGTCCACGCTGTGCACCCTCCGCCGTGAACCCTCTGCAATATATAAACAAACAATAAAAGACAATATAAACATATGACTTGTGTTCCTTTCCCCAGTCTGTGACATTACGTAAATATATATACACAATTACTCGTGCCCTCGTGACAACGGTGGCGGCGGCCCGTCGTTACAGGGGGAATTATTAGAATTGGCTTTTACTTTGTTCACTTTAGACTTATAGAGGATATTATTGAAAAATATTGGAGACAAGCTAATACATTAAACAATTTTGGAAAGTGTTGGGAATTAATGAAATTTGAGATTAGGAATTTAGCTATAATCACTGGGAAAAGAATTGCTAAAAGTAAAAGAGAGAATGAAACCCAAATAATTACAGAAATAATTAGATTCTCTGAAAAAGTAGGTCTTTCTGAAAGGGAACTTGGAGAATTAGCAGCTCTACAACTCAAATTAGACAAAATGTATGAAGAAAAAGCCAGAGGTGCCTTTATTAGGTCCAGACGGAAATGGTTAGAACAAGGGGAAAAGTGTACAAAATATTTTTTTTAATTTAGAAAAAAGGAGCTATGAAGTTTCTTCCCTATCTAAACTTAAAATTAATGACCAGATTTGTGAAGACAAAAAAATATTTCTCAATATGTTGCTGATTTCTATCAGAGGTTATATTCTAATGATAATGAAAGTGGAGATAACATTGATTTATTTATTAAAGGAATTGAAAATGACATCAGAGGTATTGATGAAGGATTTAAATTAACCTGTGACCGGAAGATCGATTTGATTGAGGTTCAGAAGTGTATTGGTTCCCTAAAAGACAACAAGTCTCCTGGTAGTGATGGTCTGATAAATTAATTTTATAAAACATTTGTCAAAAACTTAGCCCCGTTCTTAGTTGCTGTATTCAAAGAAGCCATAGACAAAGGAGAATTACCACCTACTCTTCGACAAGGACTTATTAAATTGATTCCTAAACCAAAAAAAGATAAATTAAGTATTGAAAATTGGAGACCAATTAGCCTATTAAATAATGATGCCAAGATTTTTGCTATGATCTTTGCTAAAAGATTAAAACTAGGATTAGAAGATATAATTGACGAGGAATAATCAGGTTTTATGCCTGGCAGAAATATATGTAATAACATCCGTTTAGTTTTGGACATGATTGATTATAAAGATTATATTTTAGATGATAGTATTATTTTATTTGTCGATTTTTATAAAGCATTCCCCAGGAATGTGTTGCAACTTCTTTTTGGTTATACAACTGATCATTATAGGACAGCTCCTTTAAACAATATTTTTCTGGGGAATGTTGATATCACAACTCACAAATGTACAAATAAATACATCAGGAACCTTTTGATAAATGTATCTATTCCTTCTGCTATTTTTTTTTGGAAATCTCTTTATAAAGATGTGAATTGGAAAAAGATGTGGTTGATTAGTAATACATTTTGTCTGAATAACAAGATCAAGGAAGTATCTTACAAAATGATACATAAAATATATACAGCAAAAAAAACATTAGAAAGATTTAAACTTGATATTGAGTATTCCTGTGATTTCTGTGGTTTGTTTAATGAATCTATAACACATTTATTTTTTCATTGTTTATATTGTCAAATGTTTTGGTTAAATGTACAAAAGTTTACTGAAAATAAAACTGGACATTCACTAGAACTACATGAAAAGGACATTTTTGTTTTACTTTGAAAATAACGAAATGGAAAATGATTTCATTTTTTTTTTTTTTTTTGTACAACTTGTTTTATCTTTAGGTAAATTTCACATACATAAAAAGAAATGGACTAACAGCAAACCAAATTTTACATTTGTTTTTTCTCTTTTTCTCTCTTTGTATATTTATACCTTTATTTATTTTCTCTCTTCCCCTGGCTTGACAGTTTTTGATATGTATAATAATTATTAAAAAAGTAAAAAAAAAAAAAAAAAAGAAGTACAACACGTTTCATATTACATTTCCGTAAGTTCACGTCAGAGATAACTGACCAGTGAGACCAGTAACTGGTTGTGTGAAAGTTCATCCTCTGTATGGGGCAGTCCCAGCCCAAGAAGATTAAATGTGACCAGCACCCAGAAACGGGGCTTGCTCTAACTGAGATCCTGCGGGAGCTCTGCCATTCCGAGCCCAGGCCTGCCATACTTTACCTGTGACCTGAATAAATACTATATCTGTGAACTTAAGATTTCTCCGGTTTATCCTTGGGCTTCCAACAAAAGAACTGGGGGTTAATATAGCAAAAGCAGCCATCTCTCCTCTGTCTCGTTTCACACAGGGTACTTAGTGATGATTTAAAACATTTTCTTTTAACTCTTTAGTGTGCACACCAATGAGGATGTAACAACCACATTGTGTGAGCTAAATCAAAATGTAATGATAAATGTAAGAATAAAGTCAAATATCTCCACCTGATTCTTCATGCAAGGTGCAGCAGAAAAACACAAACCAGGAACAGACTCTTGGAGGAAGAGTGACGGAATAGGTCTAGTCCATCAAATACAAATCAAAATAGTTTATTATTAAACACAACCTTCTTGTTCAGGGTGTTCACAAATCATAGATCATTGCAACAATACACCTATACTACATACAAATTAAGACATTGTTTGTTTCACTCTTGACTATTTATCTACACAATAAAGACTGTCAAAGATATAGAAAGTGACAGATGCTCAGTTAGTTGAACTCAGAATTTGACCTTTGACCTCATAGCAAAGGACACCTCAAAGTCACATGAGAGAAATCACTTTTATGAATATCAAAAACTCATTATCATTTGCTTAAACTGATCATTTAAGGAGGTAAGATCACTTTGAAATATCTGATTTTCAAGAGAGCCGTTCCCAAGACAGAAGTATCAACACAAAACAGTATGACAGAATATTACAAAATCCAATATTATACAATTGCTTTTAAATGTGATATATTTATTTAAAACAAGACAAAAACTGAACTTTGAGGTTGATATATACATAAGGTTTCTAAATTACTCTAAACATACACCATCTTGGGCATTTCTGTACCGCAATTTCTTGTTAACTGGTGTCATATACCCCAACAAGAATATATCTGTCGGTATTGATATTAGTTCACATTGGTCGATGCCATTTCTGAAATAAACTCAATCTGGTTCTCTGTTTTCTCAGAAAAAAATCTGACTGTACGACGTTGCATATTGTGTTAGATTTGAAGAACCTAAGTACACAGAAATTTAATTTACAGACAGGCTTAAAAACAAGGTTTGACAGGTGCTAAACAAAAATGTTACATATGTATTTGTATGGACAAAAATGAGCATTTGCAGATACAAACATGACTAAAAATGGCTATGCAGAAATCGTAGTTTCTCTTTATCCAAAAACTAATTATGGTTACTTAAAACAATGAATACACACACGTTTCGTGTGAGATATTTTCCCCAATCCCTGGACTCCTTAAAGTATCCTGATATATGACAACCGACATGACAGCCTTTGTTGCTCACTGCAGCAACTGCTCTGTCAGCAGTTGGAACTGACTGTGGACACTCAATCGGTGGTGTCCATTGGGACAGCTTCCTCTCTCTGACAGAAGAATTCAAAGAACTTCTTCAAACTCTCACGCTTTCTGACCTCTGGATGGTTTGCTGAACTTGTAAATGCTGGGCGACCTCTGCTTTCAACCAGTTTCTTCAGATTGCGCATCATTTTTTGTTGATGTGCATAACTGCAAGCCAGGAACTTCTCCAACACATCGAACTTTCCTTTTTCCACCATTTGGACAATGATGTTCTCAATAATGTTGGACAAAGGGTAGCCAAATTCTATGACACTCTGGGTGGCACCCTTTGCATTTTTGTAGGCATATCCACCTGTATGCATTGCAACAACATTGCAGTGCTCATCGAAGACAGGAGAGCCAGATGAGCCAGAATAAAAACAAGTATCGTAAAGTAGAGCGTGTCTGTTATGGTTATCATTTGCAGCAAAGAAACGGTCAGTAACCAACTGCATAGAATTTTCATGGCAATGCCTATCCACAGCATTTTTGCGGTCTTCAGATGGAATAATGAAGCATGGATCTATCTTTTTGACACCATTATCAGGATGCCCAATAATACAAATTCCACCACTGTTGCCACGGAATCCAAAGTGTGTTAAAAGAATCTCAGGCAATTTCTGATCAGCACTGAGCCTCAACAAAGCCCAATCATACTGGTCTCCTGACACATCAGGGCGGTATTCAAATCCAACGACCTCCTCCACTGTTGCTCCTGACTCCACCTGACCTAGACTTTCATAAGAGAAATGGACAGTGGACTTCTCATTAAGCTCTCCTGTAATGGGGTCACAAACGGCGGCAACTACATGTGCATTTGTGAGGACAAACCTGTCAAATAGGAGGAAGCCACTTCCCTTTGGTACCTCATTTGCTCTAACATGGCAAACAGAATTACTGAGATCCATCAGTTTCTTCATCATTTTCACTTCCCTGCATGTCTGAGTGTTCTTTCCGTACTCCACACGGAACAGATTCTGGATACGAGAAAGCCTTGATCCTTGCTGAATTTTCTTTCCTTTCACCAAATCTTGAAACTGGGAAGATAGGTCACGCAACAATTTTTTTGAATGAGGGATTTCATGTAACACCCTGTGTGGTGCGTCATTATCATGGAACGGTGGATTCTGTTTTGTTGTGTTGTCGTTCACTGACTCAGTTGTGGTAGAGTGCTGTGGAGGACCTTGATCAGACCTCTGAGAGTAATTTTCCATCATGTAAGCATCATCCAAACTACTAGGCTGACTGTCTGGAGGACTACACTTGTTGAGCAGTTTTAACTTGAAAGTTTTACCATCAAGATCATCAACGAGACTGCCCATCTCAGTGATAGCTTCAGTGCTCGTGTGAGAGAGCGCACAGTTCTTTTTGAATACAAGATTACTCAAGCGATTATCTCTTTTCAGAGCTTCCTTCACTGTTTCTCCTTTGTATGCATAAACAGTCATTTCATGAATGCTTAACTGTAGTGCTGGGTTTCTCAAAATTTTCTTTATACTGTCACTTCCCTTTGTCAGTAAATGAAAGATCACAAGGTCGCCACATGGCCCCTTTCTCTCTCTTACCGGCTGCCTCGACTCGTCATCAGCTTTAATATATTTGATGGTCAGACGTTCATTTCTAATCAAGTTGCATGGAAAGTGTGAACTGACAGCTTTCCCATCTCTTACAATCACAAGCTCTTTGTTTTTGTTTTTTCTTGCAATTTCTTTAAACCGGGGACTTCCATTCAGCAAGTTCTCAACAGTTCTTGCTTTATTGCAGGTCATAGTTGTGGGTTCGTTTTTGTACCACCACTCAAACGAGTGGGTTTCATGTGGCTCCTCTTCCTAGGAACGAAACAAGATTAAGTCTCATTTAATTTAATTACAGTAAATGTTTTATTCCAATAAAAATACCACTCTTAAACCATCCCTCCATTAGCTTTACCTTTTTAACCAGACGGACTGAAGCCAATCCCTGCTGACTTTGGGTGAGAGGCGATGACCTCTCTGAGGACTGACAAATAGAGACAAACAACACACTGTAAACCTCATCGCATCATTTCATAAACATGGGTGAAACAAAACAACATAAATATTTTTGTATCATGTGCTCTTAATTATCAATATACATAAACCATTAAACAAAAAACAAATTGTACCACAAACGTTAAATTAAAATGTAAGACTCGAAAAATAAATATATGCAACACAGATAAGAAAATACAATATGACAAACCTCTGCATCAGTACGTGTACCGCTTTCCTCGTTCTGGTTGTCTGTTTCTTCTTTGATCTAACAGACAGGAATGCTTAATAGTAGCAATGTATCACAGAATGCATGCTAAAGACTTTTGACATGGAGTTATTGTTTAAATGTATTTCCAAGATGTATACAGTACTAGATGCAACAACATAAAAGGTACCTTGACAACTTTGTCCATTGGTCCATCAGTTGTGGTCTTCAAGGGTTGGTCTTGTTCCATTTTCAACTTTTCCAGGTGAGTTTCAGTGACACTGAAAAGAAGGTGATGTAATATCTCACCTTCCAAAAAAGGTAAAGAAATATGATTGAACTTAATACATTTATTGGGATTCACTCAACGTAAACACAGCAATAACGATAACGCATTTAATGTGCTGCATTACATGTTTGTGTGAGGCGTGATGTCGTTTATAAAGGCGGGTCCACACCGGACCGACTGCCCGACTCGCGTCGGTAAATGAAGCATGGCTACTTAATATGGCCGACTCGAACAACGACATGGGCGGTTCACACCAACGGTATTACAGCCGACGCCATACGTTCCGCGCTTGCGCGAGATGTAATGTCTCCAAAACAACAGGCGGCGCTAATCTGTATTGTGGGCCAAAAACGAAAACCGGAAGTAGGCGGTCCTCGTTAGACCACCTTCTTCGATTCCACTGGTTAGCTGGTATGTTTATCATCGTCACTTCCGGGCTTCACTGATTCGCTAGTCAAGCTGCTAGCCTCCACCAATCAGAATGGTAAAAGAGTGACCGACTCGCTTGGCGCGGCTGAAATGAACGCCGACGTGGGCCGATTCGAGCGACCACACCAAGCTGACTCATGTCACGGCCTGTCAAACATGTTTGCGAACGTCTTTAATTACAGGAACACCCATTTCCCGCTCTCTGATTGACACAAAACGAAACTAAAACAACTTAAGCAAATGCGAAGTTTCATAAATAAATAATGCTACAAGGAATGTACAGCATACAGCCAAATAATAATACACATGCCTAAAAGAATATTCGATGAGACTACAGCAAAATAGTAACAGTAGTTTACATAGTAGGCTACTCTGACTTCTGGACGATCACATAAGGATAACATTTATATCCAGCTTATTGGCCTACTTTCATTTCTATATTTTTCAAGCTGTGAAATGCGCAATCACCCTCAACACTAAAAGAGTTAGATTTAGATTAGATTGAATAAACCTAGACTAGATTTTTTTTTATAACTACAGTTGAACGAAAACGTATATCACCAAACAACCGGTGTGACAAGTTTACAAGAGACGATATTTAAACTTTTTAACTTACCTGTGTGTGATCAGACAGCCCGCCAAGCGTGCAATACTGGGAAGCGGCGCGTCCACTCGCGTTTAAAATCGCCCCTGTGGACACGCACCTTGAGTTATATCTAGCGCCCCGCCTGCTGTAGAGCGCCGCCCGCTGCTGTAGCGCCGCCCGCTGCTGTAGCACCGCCCCCCCCCCCCCCCCCCTCCCCTCCCCTCCCTCCGCCATCCTGCCGCCAACCCTTCCGCATACGCTCCTTTTTTACACTTTACACTCGCTAGATATAACTCAAGGTGCGTGTCCACAGGGGCGATTTTAAACGCGAGTGGACGCGCCGCTTCCCAGTATTGCACGCTTGGTGGGCTGCCACTAGAGGATGATTGACAGGCGCTCTCCTTTAAACAACACATTTTTGCGAGCGTTCGCGAGCGTTCCAGAGGCGGCGAGTCGAGCCCTGCGCCTCTGATTAGCATAAAGTAGATTCGACTTCAACTTTAGGAAAAATGAGGAGCGGCCAACTCGCGCGCCGTCTCTCGACATTCGCCGCGACGCTACCAGAATGCATTGCACAGCTTTTCACATAGACAATGAATGGGACGCGGGGAAACACCGCTGCCTGTGGACACGCACCTTTAAGGCGCGCGAGTTGGCCGCTCCTCATTTGCCTAAAGTGGAAGTCGAATCTACTTTATGCTAATCAGAGGCGCCGGGCTCGACTCGCCGCCTCGGGAACGCTCGCGAACGCTCGCAAAAATGTGTTGTTTAAAGGAGAGCGCCTGTCAATCATCCTCTCGTGGCAGCCTGCCAAGCGTGCAATACCGGGAAGCGGCGCGTCCACTCGCGTTTAAAATCGCCCCTGTGGACACGCACCTTAACTCCGATGTTCCGGTGCCTGATCGAACTTTTAATTACGCCTGAATAGACAATATAAACTGTCTAGATGGACCTCTTTGTATTTCATGTTGCAACATTATTTGACTTGTCGTCTTTATCCCGCTCCAGATATGTTGACAACATATCAGGCAAGATGTGTGATTGACCAGGTTTGCTTTATATTATCCCTTCGGGCTACAATCTATTTGACATTGTGTGACGTATGAAACTCAGGAGGGACACGGCCAAAACTAATTGATCCTCCATTTACTACGGGGACGTCACTACGGTGTTTCTGAAAAGTCCAGTTCTGTTCGACTAGAAACACTCGGGGACTTCTCCATAGAGGAGGCCCAGGAAACGACACTGTGCGCAGCTAGTGTCCTCCAGGGCTCCGCATACGCTCTTCCTCGGTGTGAACAACTGAACAAAGAGACGCTGGCGCTCAGAAAAAGGCAGCAGCTGACAGGAAGTAAACTTGGACCAAATCTGTTGCCTTAGCAACAGGATGGCAATCGAAAGGGTATGCAGCCGTAACCGTAGTTGATAAGCAAAGGTGTGGGAAACCACCAAACGCGATGAACGCGATTGAAACGCGCGACAAATGAAATCGCGTCGCGCTAGACGCTCCAGTTTTGACGCCGGTCCAATATGCCAAAAAACGCCTCATCGCGGCATCGCGTCATCGCGTCGAGCTCGCCCAAACAACAACATTTCTTCCGCCATTTAATTCTCTCGTCGATCATGGCTGAGATAACCACCATCGCTGCACTGTATCTACTCTGGAGAAGTTCCCAGCTTCGTCTGCGGGCTAGGCGCCGACGTCGGTTCTGGGTGCATGCTACCCTACGGAGGCGGCGTGAGCTCGGCGAGTTCCACCGTCTCCTGCAGGAGCTGCGCCTGGACGACGGCCGGTTCCAGCGGTACTTCAGGCTGACTGTTGCCCAGTTTGAAGACCTGCTAACCAGGGTACAGGACCGGGAGGTTTAGCTGCTGCTCTGCCCAGAACTGGTGCTTCATAGCCGGCCATAAGCCCCAGTGATAAACAATCGCAAAAAAAAAGATCTCTGTGTGTGAAAGAGCTGGGATTGATATGTATGTATGTGTGTGTGTGTGTGTGCGCGCGCGTGCGTGCGCCCCCCAACTTTGATTATGGGCAATATATAATATAATATAATATAATATAATATATAAATATTGTGGCAAAAAGCGAGGGAACACCAGGACGTCCGTACGTCAGCACGTCGGTGACGATCTCAACGCTGATAGGCTGTCGCGGCGCGTCTTCACGCGAATTCGCCGCAAAAGTTCAATTATTTCAACTCGAGCGATGGCGCGATGGCGCGATGAAGCGATGGCGCGATCAAGCGATGAAGCGATTTTTCGCGTCCATCGCGTCCATCGCGCCGCGCTATCGCGTCCATCGCGTCGCCCGGCGCGATGAAGCGTCTAATCGCGTCTTTGCATTGACTTTACATGTAATCTTGTCGCGCGATGAAGTTTCATCGCGTTTGGTGGGTACGCCCCGTAACGCCTTTTAGCCCGGCAAGGCGACAGTTGTTCCTCTCATGCCGGTTACGGATAACGTAATATGAGACGCTTCTGTTTAGGTTCTAAGAGGAGACTGAAAGTAAAATAGAGCAGCGAAGTAGTAAATGAAACACTTTTATTTCTTCCCACAATAACTCACACCAACAACTAAACCGTTTAAATTCACTGTATCGGTTTCCGTTTCAATTTTTTACGGTATTCACCTTTAAGTTAAACAATAGCTTTAAATGGATTTTTTTCACTTCAATACACTTTTTTTATATTTGTAACGAGGACCTTTAACCTGGTACACAATTGGGCATGACAAAATTTAAACACACATCTGGCCCAACTTGAAGTTAAATGATCAATACCAAAACAAATATGGCAACTTAATTATCACCATGAAATTTAGCGATAAACTTGCATTCAACCTTGTATCAATGTACAAATAAATTGTTAAATAAATCGTTGAAACCCAACCAAAATAAAAAAACAAAAAACATTGAGATCTCAATGAACAAAAAATGTACTCTTGTGTCAACAGGTTGAGTATGAGTCAGTCTTTGGTTACTCAACCCAAGTAAACACCCGAATCGACATTCCCCCGGAGCTTAGTTTTTATTATTCAGAAGCGCGTCCGGCAAGTAAAGTGTTTCCCTCGCTTAGCCTCTCGGCGACCACTATTGTTCCAACCATAGTCGCCTAACAGTAATAATATACATAAATAAATGTTAAACCCTATCCATTAATCCTGTTTCCCTCAAGTACTTGCTCACATACCTGCTAATGCTTTCTGATCTTTGCAACATGTTCCCTACCGTGAAGCTCACTTTTTCCCTATGCATTGCTGCTTTTAGTTCTTTCCTCTCTCTCTCATAACCCTTGCATTCCATGAGAAGGTGTTGCACAGATTCAGGATGATCACACATTCTGCATTCACCAGTAGGATGTTTGCCGATTTGGTGTAGCGTGCTATTAAGCGCCGTGTGTCCTAATCTGAGGCGGGTAATGACCACCCCCTCCTTCCTGCTCCTGCCCACCATTCCTCCTTTCCCCACCTGTTTTTGTATATTGTAGAAGTGTCTTCCGGTCTTATTTGTATCCCAGTATTCCTGCCAAACTTTTCGCATTTGTGATTTAATGATTGTCTTTCCTTCTGCTTTCCCTAGTGGGATGTTGATGTTTACTGCTTGTGACCTGAGTGCTTGTTTTGCAAGTATATCTGCATCCTCATTGCCGTCAACGCCTGCATGAGCAGGAACCCACAGAAATCTGACCGTTCTCCCCCTATTATGAAAGCTGTATAACTTTTGGTGGATCTCCATGATCAGATCTTGCCTGCATGACTTCATGGTCTTAATACTGTTGAGGGCTGCCCAGCTATCTGATGCTATGAGTGCTTTGGCCCTGTTGTTTCCCCCTAACCATCTCAGTGCAAGCGTGATAGCCAGGAGTTCAACTGTATATACTGATGCGTGGTCGCTCCTTAATTGCCACTTTATATTCCGGAATGTACACCGCAGTTTCTGGCTCGTTTGATCCGTCTGTAAATATTGCTATTGTATTTGGATAATTCTGTTTGATATACTTTTGAACCACGACTCCAGTAACTCCTTGCTTTGACTTATTTTTGATCTTCTGTTGGATATTAAAGTCCACTGATGGCATCGGGAACAACCAGGGAGGAATTTCTGGTAATGAAACATGAGGAGTGTACTGCATGTTGCACAAGCCAACGCTTTCTGCCTTTTCAGCATTTCCAACCCAGCCTAAGCTCCAGAAGTTCGACTTATCATGCTCTGAGCAGTCCTCTAATATAGCCTTTGCTGGGTGAGATCTTTTATGGCCCTGCAGGTGAACCCAGTATGCCAACATGAGCTTTACCCTTCTTATTCTTAATGGCTCTTCCCCCATCTCAACCTGCAGAGCTGCAACTGGGGAGGTCTTAAATGCCCCACTACATACCCTGAGTCCTTTAGCCTGCTCCACATCCAGCTTCTTAAGGTGACTTTGTGCTGCTGACATATACGCAACACTCCCATAGTCTAATCTGGTTCTCATCATGGTTTGGTATATGTTTAATAGAGATTTCCTGGTTGCACCCCAATCACGACCTGACAGGCATCTCAAAAGGTTATTAACATTTTTACATTTGTCTTTTGTCCTCTCAATGTGTTCTCTCCAGGTGAGCTTTTCATCAAACAGGACACCCAAAAACGAATGACTTTGACTTGCTCCAGTGTTTTTCCATATAACCCTATTGATATGTCTTTATGGCGTTTTGCAAAACATATCACTTGAGTTTTTGCAACTGACAACTTAAATCCCCACCTATTTGCCCACTGTTCCACTGCGTCAACCGCTGTCTGCAACTTCTTCTGTAGATATTTTAGATTCCTCCCCCTTACCCATAATGCCCCATCATCAGCAAATCGTGATTTACTTATTCTTCCCCCACCTCCTCAAAGATGTCATTAATCATGCAGTTGAAGAGTATTGGACTGCAGACGCTTCCCTGTGGCGTTCCGTTTTCAACCATATATACTGGTGAATATTCTCATTCCCTACTCTGACCTCTATCGTCCTCCCAAACAGGAAGCCCAACACCCAGTTATATAGCTTCCCTCCCACTCCTAACTTATCCAGTTTAATTAGCAGGCCCTCTTTCTTTCTTTTCCTTGTCAAAGAACACAGCAACCACCATCTCTTTATTTGTCTGAGCTTTCCTAATTTCTGATTCTAGGCACAACACTGAATCCATTGTATTTCTCCCTTTGCGAAACCCACTCTGACACGAGGACATAAGGTCTCCACTTTCTATGAAATACATCAACCTCTCTGTAACCATCTTTTCCACAGTTTTCCCTAATTGAGATGTAAGAGCAATAGGTCTATAGTTTGACGGGTCTGATGCAACTTTGCCTGGTTTTAAAATTGGCACTATAATCGAGTGTTTCCATGCAGCTGGAATCTCCCCTGACTCCCATCCATCCATCCATCCATCCATTGTCTACCGCTTATCCTGTATTTAGGGTCGCGGGGGGGCTGGAGCCTATCCCAGCTGTCATTGGGCGAAGGCAGGGTACACCCTGGACAGGCCGCCAGTCTATCGCAGGGCCAACATGTAGAGACAGACAACCATTCACACTCACATTCACACCTACGGGCAATTTAGAGTCACCAATGAACCTATCCCCATCCTGCATGTCTTTGGACTGTGGGAGGAAGCCGGAGAACCCGGAGAGAACCCACGCTTACACGGGGAGAACATGCAAACTCCACACAGAAGGAACCCGGGCCGACTCCCCTGACTCCCATACTTTATTAATCAATTTTAATATTACCTCTAGTGACCTGTCATCCATGTTGTCTAACATACAGCTAGCATAGTATTCTTTTGTTGCCTAGCCTCTGCTGATAAGTTTTCTGAACAGTGAACTTTGATCAGTGTTTCCGCCAATAGCGTCGCTTTTTCTAAACCACTAACCGCTGTTCTACTGTTACTTGTCAATACTGGGATTGTTATATTCCTTCTTATTCCACTCATTTTCCTGATCATTCCCCAAACCTCCGACAGCTGTACCTCCCAACCTATCTTACTACAATATTGCCGCCAGCATGCACGCTTAGCTGCTCTAACAGTTTTCCTAACCACTGCTTGCGACCTTTTATACTGCGCTAACGACCCCATTGAATGATGTTTCTTTAATAGCCTAAATGCCCTATTCCGTTCTCTTATTGCCTGTCTGCAATTTTCATCCCACCACGGCACATTCTTTTTACTTCTGCACCCTGATGTTTTTGGTATTGACTCATTTGCTGATTGTATTACAGCTGTGACTACTTCCTTATTCAACTCCTCCACATCTGTCCATTCCTCTTTATGTAATTGTTCAAATCTGTTTCTACACGCTGCCCGGAAAAGCTCCCAGTTAGCTTTATCAATTTTCCATCTTGGCAATCTCATGTCTTCCTCCCGTTGCAGCTCTATTCCAATCTTAATAGTGATTGGATAGTGATCACTACCCATTAATGTTTCACTTAACACCTCACGCAGTGACACCAGCCATTTCATTTGACATCAGCGTTAAATCAATCACACTTTCTTTGTTTTGAACACAATCGTACCTTGTTCCCCTCCCGTCATTCATACTTACTAATCCTTTATTTTCTATAAATTCTTCTACTATTGAGCCATTTGTGTCAGTTCTCTCACTTCCCCATAGAGTGCTGTGTGCATTGAAATCTCCGCACCACACTACTTTCCCCTGCACTTCCCCCAACACCATATTCAGTATATCTATACTCAGTTTGTTACATGGATTATAGTAATTAATTATTGATAGCTCATATTTGCCTGTCCAAACCTTAATTATTATGGACTCACATTCGCTCCCTAATTGGACAGTACTAAACCTTATTTCATTTCTGACAAAAGTAGCCACCCCACCACCTTTCCCCATCTTCCTGTCATTTCTGATAGCCGTGTATCCGTGTATTATGAAATCCCATTGCGCTCTCAGCCATGTTTCTTGAATACAAATTATAAGGGGTTTATCCTGCAGACCTGAAACAAACTTCTTAAACTCCTGCATTAGCTACAAGACTTCTTGCATTCCACTGCAATATACTTAAGACCATGAAGATCCACCACCCCATACAGATGATTGTGACGGTATCTGCGAGCTGGGTAAACCTGCCTTCAACATGTCCTCCACTTCCTCCCACCCAATGGCCTCAATTCCCAGATATTTCTCTGCTGCTTTCACTATTATTTTGATTTTTTCTGTTTTCTTGTCTGTTTGCGCAGTACAATTAATTACATCAACCATGAACATGAACTGCCTTTTCTCCACAATCAGCGTGTCTTCTTTAACTCTTCTGCATCCCTCACATGTTCTCATTTCAGGCCTGTCTGCCATCTTAACACTACTGCCATTTGGCTGCATCCCCACCTTTCTGACCGCTTCCGCGTGACCCCTAGGGATGTTTTCACTCGCTGCACCTCTTCTGCTCTCTTACTGACTTCACACCCTCTATATGCAGAGGTGTGCTCCCCTCCGCAGTTACAGCACTTACGTTTAGCTCCTGTTTCACACTTCCCGTATTCATGCTCCCCTGCACATCTCCCACACCTTTGTTTACCCTTGCATACTGCCGCTACATGCCCATATTTCTGGCATTTAAATCACCTTAGCGGCGGAGGAACATAGAGTCTAACATCATAGCTCATGTATCCGATAAACACTTTAGCAGGGAGTCGGTCCTCATCAAACGTGAGCAACATTTTTGGCCCTCACGAGTAGTTTTTAGGCGTCTGACTTCCCTCACTCTTGCACCCTTCACATTTTCTTTAATCTGTTCAGCAGACACACTCAGTGGGATACCAAAAATCACTCCTCGGGTGAGACCCCCACCCTTAGCAATCGTGGCTTGAACTTTTTTCCCCTCGATCTTATTCAGCCTAATCGCTTTCCCAAGTTGTGCGCTGTCTCTGCAAAAAATCAACAGTGCTCCACTGCGCAGAACTTTTGCACTTTTTACCTCTCCCACTAGATTGTTTATCCAATTTTTTTCACCTAATTATTATGTTAAGGCTCCCAAAAAGGCCGTCGAACTTGCGAAATAATAAAAAGAAGAATAAAAAACATTACAGTTTCAATAGGGCTTCGCTGCCCGACGTTGTCGGCGCTAGGGCCCTAATGAACGTTCAACGGTCTGGTTCCCTCCCGGCCAGTAGAGGGCGCAATGTCAACTGAAGGTTATCCCGCTGAGATCGCGTTCACACACACACACTTCCGCTTCAGAGAGCCAGGGAGCCGCAATATCAACAGCCACATACAGATTTAGTTTATAACCTAAAAACCCGTAACATTTAAAGCGGTAAGAATTCGGATAAGTCTGTTATATATTAACAACATTACAAAGCAAACGAATTGATCTGTCGGCTCAGAGTGGAGTTCCCCTGAGAAGCAACGGCATTTAAAGCTGGCGTTAGCAAACAGCTAATGTAGCCTACCGTTGTATGGGCTGATTCAGTCGGCTTATTGGGGGGATTTGACGTGTGATAAATCATTATGTGTGTATTTCTTTTGACTTCTCATCATTTAGATGAAGATGGTTTGAGTGTAAGCATTAAAGTCGTTTTCTTCGACCACTTTAACGTCAGCTAGCTAACGTTACATCTAGCGTAATGTTAGCTTTGTCGTTCATCCAGCCAAACCATCCCAATCTAGCAGTCCTCCGCTTTCTGCTTTTTTCCCTCTCTTGTTTCAGGAGTCTGAGGATGTCGGGACAGAAGCGTCCTGCTGACCCCAGCGGTTCCTCGTCCTCCGGTGCGCCGCCAGAGAAGCGGAGGGACCGAGAAGGGGAGGACGGAGCTCCGGGTGTCAGCGCCGCGGGCAGCACCGCGGTGGAGACGGTCATCAAACTGGGAGGAGTGTCCAACTCAGTGAGTCCCACTTTATTATCCACAACTGCTCAAATATATGTTCACAATCTTCATTCGAGAATTGTTGAAGTTTTTTTGACTGCTTTCTCCTTTTTTGTCATTTTTTCAGGAAGAACAAGACATTAAAGCTCTCCAGGCTAAGAACCGAAAGTTGGGAGAGTCTCTTGATCAAAGACAGGTAGATTCACTCTCCAATATTTGTACACACACACACACACACTGTAAGCTGAACTCACACACTGTCTTGTTTGGAGAGAGGCTTATATCTTGACTTGTTGCAGGTAATAGAAGATGAATTGCGAGAGCGAATTGAGAGGCTGGAGACCCGCCAGGCCACTGATGATGCCAGTTTGCTGATCCTCAACCGATACTGGAACCAGGTAAACAAGTTCAGAGAAGGAAGCGAAAGCAAAAATAACTTGTTCCAAATTAACAGTCTCCTCCTGTGGAGATCTCATTCTAAATGTGATGTCCTTCTCCCCCTTTCAGTTTGATGAAAACGTTCAACTGATCATCAGGCGCTACGACCAAGCAAGCAGCGAACCTGAGAAATCTCAAGCAGGAGAGGGACGGAGCCTGAAGCCGGACACTCCAGAGCCCGATGGCGACTCCAACCAGGAGCGGGCCAAGGACAGAGGTAAAGACAGAGCTGACACAGAATCCTGAATTTGAAAGCAATAACATGTAGATAAAAAAACAGACACCAAAGCCAAGACCCTCATCCCTGCTGTTGTACCTCAGGTCAACAGGGAGAGACCACCAACTCTTTCCTGGCAACACTGGCGAGCAGCAGCAGTGAGGAGATGGAGGCTGAGCTTCAGGAGAGGGTGGAGTCCAGCCAGAAGCAGGCCAGTCACGTGGTGGAGATCTATGAGTGTCTGAAGACCACCGTTGACCAACTGAAGGCAGAGCTGGACTCTGGTGCTGGTGAGATTTAAGCAGGGAGTGAAGGAAGATGTGATGATATTGCAGTAATTGAGTCCCACTGAAGATGACACTTATTTGGGAAGAATTGATCAAGTCAGTTTGCTTACACTCATAAAATGTGATATTGTTTCTGTTCTTTCCAGAGGGTAGTCAATGGCAAGCAGCTTCCAAACTGAATTCCCTCCTGGTTACCGAAAATAAGCGGCTCCTACAGCTGTCTGAGGACCTTAAGCAGAAGCACAGTCACATGACGAGTGAGGTACAAATCATACATCCTACCCTATTCACTGTGGCAGTAAGTTTCTCATCAGGTTGAGCCAACATTGACAGTTAGAGAAAGGTGTGTAAAATGAATATCTTAAACATTTCTAGCAGCAGTAGCAGCTGCAGAGTAATAACGTAGTATTATGTATGTCTAAGGATTATGGTTTTATTAGCTCCTGTGCGGGTGGTGTCAACTCTCTGTATTCCCGTCTTGTCCAGTCCCGGCCCCTGGGTCGTGCAGCTAACAAAGCGGACCAGCGTATCAGCGAGCTGCAGGTTCTGATCGAGGAGCTCCAGTGGGACATGGAGAAGATCCGCCGCCGAGAGAACAGACTGAATGCACACCTGATTGAGATACTGGAGAGGGTGAGGAAGTTTTCTCTCTAAAGTCTGTGCTTTTTCAGAATTCTTCCATGACGTTGTTGTGCAAATGTTGACACTATGCTGAGATATCTTGTAACACTCCCTGAAACACATCCCAGGTGAACAGCAAAGGCTATAAGGTGTGTGGGGAGGCCAGCAGCGTTTGTGGGACCATCACTATTAACAAGAGAAAGGTATGAATTTTTATTTCACAATTTTGATAACAGGTGTGCCGTTTGTATTTTTACCTTCTACACCATTACTTTTTGTACGTGTTGACATTTCTCCCTCTTCTTCTCCTGTCAAGTTTGAAGAAATGAACAGTGATATGGAGGAGAACACAGAGCTGGCAGACAACCGCTTCGTTGAGCTGCAGAAGCTCCAGCAGGACCTACAGAGTGTCCACCAGGAGAACAACAGCATGAAGGTGGACTTGTGTTTCTCACACGCCGTTCTTTTGACTTTCATTTGAAAATGGCCCATTTATGGATCAGAGTATTCTATGAATTATGGTGGCGCACATATGACTTTAATTTACAGCTATGAAGAGTAAAAAAGAGGACATTGGTTGAAAATGATCCTTAAATACTACTCCTGAGTGAAGCATATGCTTCTAGAAAGCTAGTGAGTACATATTTTGTTTCTCTTTGCCTACTTTCTCTGCCTCTCTTCCTCTCAGGTGGAGCTGCTGAATCGAGCAGCAGGCATGGTAAAAGACACTTCGGAGTATCGCTGCCTGCAGTCACAGTTTTCTGTGCTCTACAACGAATCTCTGATCCTCAAGGCTCAATTAGATGAGACTCGCGCTCGCCTCAACACTACCAGGACAGCCAGGCTTCGACAGCTGGAGCACATGGAGGTAAGTGTGTGTGTGGTTCGCTCAGTGTCTGGACCGTGCAGCCTTTTCTTACTCTCTTGCCGTTTGTGTGCAGAATGATGAGGTGGCTCTGCAGAGGAAGGTTCGTACAGAAGTGTTTCAGCTGGAAGACACACTGGCTCAGGTCAGGAAGGAGTACGAGATGTTGCGCATCGAATTTGAACAGACTCTTGCCGCCAACGAGCAAGCAGGTAACTAACAGAATTGTGTTACATGGTGAATCAGCTGAAAATGTAGTAGAACTAACATTCACATGAGCTGACCGCAAACAACTAACTAGGTTCACATTCCTAATCAGTATACTCCCTTTTCCCACCCTACATTTTTCACTGCTTGACTCTGCCTGCTTCTTTGTCTCAGGTCCTATCAACAGAGAGATGCGTCACCTGATCAGCACGCTGCAAACCCACAACCAGCAGATGAAGGGAGAGGTGGTGAAATACAAGGTCAGACTGAGAGAGACACAAACTGAGCTCAACCAGGTGGGTCACAAAGAGTAACTCACCTCTCAGCAGCAACGGATATTAAACTGCCACGGGCCATTTTCATAGTACAACTGATGTGTAAGGAATGATAAAACACCACAGCACATCACACTTAAAACACATTAATGTGTTGCCTCTTTAGGTCCGCGCCTCAAAGGGCAACTCCGTCCTCCAGTCCCAGTCAAGTACAGAGATGGATGTGAAGGATGAGACAACCTCTCCTTTGACACCAGCCATTTCTGGGGAACCTGTGGTCAAGACAGAGCCTGACAACGGCTCCTCCACACCCAGCAGCACTGGTATGAATATCTACTTGACCAACTACAGACATAAATATATGAAATCAAAAGGAAATGTTTTTAACTGACTTCCTAGTGTTATTATGATACATATTAGGACCGACTGGTTGAAAATGTATCCTTTACTTACTGTTTTATTTGCTATTATTACTAAAGGAGCCTCGGTGAAAGCGGAGCCTGGAGTAGAACCTGATGCCACAGTAAAAGAGGAGGAGAAAGAGGAAAAGAAAGAGAAGGAAGAAAAGAAAGAAAAGGACACGATAAAGAAAGAGGAAAAAGAACGAGAGAAAGAGAAGGAAAAGGAGAGAGAGAGGCCGACCCGCGGCGGTGGCAGCAGCAGTGTGATAAAGGAAGAAAAGGAGAAACCAGGGAGTAGCAGCCAGCCCGAGGAGTCAGCCGGGGAGCGTCTGTCTATGGTTGGAGGGTCAAAGAGGAAGGAGATGGAGCAGCTAAAGATCGTCCGAGCAGAACTCAAGTAGGTAGCACATGTGGAAGTTGTTTTTAGCTGATGGGGATTTTTTAATTACCAAATAAACTAGAAACTTGACTTAAACATAATATAGTTGCTCTGCCTATTTGCAGACATAATGTGTGCCATGTTGATATGTTTTTAAAGAAATCATACTATACTTAATGCACCACAGTTGAAGAAAAGGATGGTTGAAACTCAACGTATGGCAGGTAAACAATACACGTTAAAGACTCTCACCATAACTGCAGGAAAGCCCAGGAATCCCAGAGGGAGATGAAGCTGCTGCTGGACATGTACCGCTCAGCACCAAAGGAGCAGAGGGACAAAGTCCAGCTCATGGCTGCAGAGAAGAAGTCCAAGTCAGAGGTGATAAACACTGCATCCTGTAGAAGTTTGTGTCTATATGTTGAAGACTTACAATTCCTGGTTACATTCATTAGTTTCCAACATGATTTATGGATATTTGTGCTTTGAAAGTAATTGTTAAAGTTGCTGTATGTGGCAGTCCCATAATAAGAGTGCTGATTGCAGGGAGAGGAGCTGCGGCAGAGATTGAGGGAGCTGGAGGAGAGAGAGAGGAGGGAGGGCAAGAAAATGGCAGACGAAGAGGCTCTGAGGAAGATCCGCTCTGTGGAGGAACAGATCGATATCCTAAACAAGAAGCTCTCTATAGCAAAACAGGTGTGTGAGCTGCTCCTTTTTTTTATGCACAAACAGAACCTCCTTCAACTCGCTAACAGTCTATTGCCTCCTCGGCTCCCTCTGCAGGAGGAAGACGCGCTGCTGAGCGAGATGGACGTGACGGGCCAGGCCTTTGAGGACATGCAGGAACAAAACATCCGTCTGATGCAGCAGCTCAGAGAAAAAGATGATGCCAACTTCAAGCTGATGAGCGAGCGGATCAAGTCCAACCAGATCCACAAGCTGCTAAAAGAAGAGAAGGAGGAGCTGGCCGACCAACTGCTCACTTTAAAAACTCAGGTGAGCCACCAGGCAACCATAAGTTGTAGTGTAAGATGCAGTCTGCAAGAATAAGGCTTTGTACATGTGGGTTGTATGATGCAATTAAATTGCAGTGATCACAGTGAGCACTACAGATTATATTCAACAAAGCATTTTTATTTTTATGTTTTCAATAAAATGGCTCGTCATGTACATATTTTGCTCTTCACTATTACTTTTTGTGTGCTTGCTTCTATTTGTTTGCTGAATTTCACATTTGTTGTAATTTCCTCAAAAATACACATTTGTCTTGTCTATCTTTTTTTTTTTTTAATCTTCCTTCACCATCATCATTTTTTGGGATCGTGCCCATTTGTCAGGTCGATGCCCAGCTGCAGGTGGTGAGGAAGCTTGAGGAAAAGGAGCGTCTCCTGCAGGGCACCATCAGCACTGCTGAGAGGGAGTTGGCACTTCGAACACAAGCTTTGGACATGAACAAACGCAAGGTAACGCATCATTCGGTAATGATGAGCCCCAGCTGTAGAGTCAAACGAAAAAGGGGAAATTGCTAGTAGAGAAATTAAACTGTAATGTAATTAAGTTGTTCAGTTGTCCCTAAACACACATTCAGTCATTATGAGAAGAAATAACATTGCCATTGTGGCAAAATAACAACAATGTCTCTGTCACCCTCCAGGCTCAGGATTCTGCGTTGCTGTCGGAGGAGGTGCGAACCCAGCTGGAGCAGGTTCAGCAGAGGCTCAACCTGGTCAGAGAGGAAGTCATAGAGAACAGCATCTCCAGGGAGAAAGAGTCCTTTAACGCTCGACGAGCACAGGTACTTCCACAAATACTCAAGCTATTAAATATCAATAAGTGCATGTATTTAAAAGACCCAACATGGTCCAAACACGCACTTACATTTGTTGAAAACATATTTGGAGGTGAAATATTTTTAAACTTTGTCATTTTTTTTCCACAGCCATTATTCACAGTAAACATATGACATTGCAAATTCTAGTAACCAAAGGAAGAACAAATTATTCTGTTGACTTTCATAATATTAATGTTATGACTCTTTCTAAAATTACTAGCATGTTTTGTAATGACAAATTAGATTTGAGGATAGAAAGAAACTCTTTGTTTCCTCCTCGCTGTATGAAGGCTAATGATTATTGCTCGTTTGGTTGTCCTCTACTGAAATGGTGGTAAAGTTCCACATCAAAAACATTTCCACTGGAAGGCTTACTGTTGTTAGAGCTTTTTTATGTTCACATGATGAAAGGGGGCTCCAGCATCTGATTTTCCGATATTGACTACTAAAGAGTAATGCATTCATGACGTCTGTTGTCAAAACAGACTCCTTTTATTCACAACTGTTTACTCTGACTGTGTTTCAGGAGGACATCTCCAAACTAAGGGGAAAGATCGAGAAGGCTAAGAAACCAGCTGAGAAAATTAGCAATGGAGATGATATCCTCAATGAGGAAATCAATGACTATAAGGTAGGTTTCTGTGACATAAAACCTTCCTGTTTTCAGTTCCTCTTCAGGAGAGTTCAGAATGACTTACTGAAGCATCGTGGATGTTGATCAGGGGTTCAGGGCACATCCACGTTTTGAATGGATCAGTCAAACTGGGGAGTGTTTACGCCTTTGGTATATTTTATTTTGCAGATGCCAACAATTCCTTTCAAAGTCAGGTGTCACTAAATGAACAAAACCAGTTTGCACCAATATTTGTTTTGTCCTCTACCTCTTTGGTGTAATCTTAAAAACTGATTGCAAATGGCAGTTTGTGAAGTCGGTGTCCATTTAGATTTCTGGAGCTTAGACCGATCGACTGGATCATGCTGTAGTGCGTACTACTACCATGCTACAAGATTTGTGGGTCAACGGTTCTCTGTACTCTCTGTGGTTTTGAGACTTAGTCATGGCCACAAGGGAGTTATAATCAGCCCTTATATCATGTGATGTGTTCCTGAAATCAGTGTTCCCGCTGAAGGGCAGTTGAGCTTCAAAGTACTTGTGTCCACACATAAAAAAAAACCACTCAGCTCAGGACAAAAGAGACATCTCAGTTCATTCCCTCCCCCTCTTTCTCTCTCTCTCCCACCCTCCCCCAGGCACGTTTAACATGTCCGTGCTGCAACTCCCGGGTGAAGGATGCGGTGCTGACAAAGTGCTTCCATGTCTTCTGCTTCGAGTGCGTTAAGACGCGCTACGACACACGCCAGAGAAAGTGCCCCAAGTGCAACGCCGCCTTCGGAGCAAACGACTTCCACCGCATATACATCGGCTGAAGCAGCGTTTCCGACGTGGGTTCTTGCAAGGAAAACGGTCAACAAGATAAGCAGTAGTACAAAAAGGTGCCGGGAGCGAGTCTCACCCCTGCGCTCACGTCTGTCCACGGAACACGTAGCTTGTCTGCCCCGTGTGTACAGGTTACCGTCGGTGTGAGGTCTCCGGATGATTCCAGCTTCGGAGCGTGTGCTGTGAACTGAGCGCTTTAATATTTGCCTTTGTTTTTTTTTTGTTTTTTTTTACAATGACTGAAATCAGCTTCACCCATCCAGTATCCACCACTTTTATGTTTTCAGATACTGTGTGTGTGTGTGTGTGTGTGTGTGTGTGTGTGTGTGTGTGTGTGTGTGTGTGTGTGTGTGTGTGTGTGTGTGTGTGTGTGTGTGTGTGTGTGTGTGTGTGTGGCATTTGAGAACAGTCAATCGCACAATATACAAAGATAAATATTACAGTGAGAAAACGGAGTGCAGTGGGTGTTTGTATAATGGCGGTCTGTGTGTGTGTGTGTGTGTGTGTGTGTGTGTGTGTGTGTGTGTGTGTGTGTGTGTGTGTGTGTGTGTGTGTGTGTGTGTGTGTGTGTGTGTGTGTGTGTGTGTGTGTGTGTGCGCGTGTACATACTGTGTCATTGTTTCCTTTTTTATTATTTGACAAGTGTTCTTGCTCCAAAATGTCGTGAAATCTCTCAAATCCGACTTGATTCTGTGTAATAGCTGTTCTGTTAATTAAAGTGACATCTGAATTGTCGGCGTGTGCTTCCGACTGTTAATCAAACCCCCCCCTGTGACTCATTCTTTAACATTTGACCTGCGGTATTAAACCACAACTCCCAGCGTGCAAATCTCTGTTTATCCGTGTGCAGAGCGCCTTCCTCCCCGTCCCTCCTCTCCCTCCTCGCTGAAGCCCGTAGCCGTTTGCGTCAGGCTGCTGGGGAAACTCGTTAGAAACGCTGGAAGGAAGGGAGCGCCATGCGGAGACGGCGACGAGGGAGTTGCGTTTTTTAAAGGTTGAGCAACATAATCCGTCGCGCCAGAGCGTTTGATGCGAGACAAAGGAGCAGCAAAAGCGCAGCTCAGAGCTGGAATAAGGAGCTTTAGGAGACTCGTGGTAATCGGCGTCACCGCGTTTCCGCTGTTTTCTTTTACGGGAGAAAAAACAAACTTTAGGAAGAATATTTTTAAATTCACCATCTGCTGCTCACCTCGCCTGACTTAAATATCTCGATCCCCGCTGGATGTAAAGCCTTTAACAGTTTCTTGCCAAATATAGCCGCTGTTAATGCTGGACTGTCCTCGACGGAGCGGAGCTTTCCTAAATTGGATATTCGCAGCGTTGCCAAAGTTTATAATTAAATTCGCAGATCATTTTTGATCTTTTTTTTCCCCTCTTCTTTTTTTTTTACCCACACGTTTTGGCTCATTTGCATATTGGACACAGTTGGTGTGACATTTTAGAAGCGCGCTTCTCAACACGTTTTCCTGTAGCGTGTTTTTTTTAAAACGCTTTGTATCCGATGACTGCTCTCCAAAGAAGCCATTTTTAAGTCTTTGGTTTAAGGCACTGAACGTGGGCTGCTCAACCCTTTCCGTGCACTTACATTTTAGCATTTATTTTTTTTAGTTTTTTGTATCCCTTCCTATTCTCAGATCCCTGACTATGACTTTTTGTGCGTCTGGCCGTGGGCGCGGTGGATGTGCCACGGCTCGGTTTTTCCTCACCGCCTATCTGTTGGCGCTGGCGTTGGCGCTAGCCTGGGCTAGAGATGAAGCTGAGCAAGCCAAGTCGTCCGAGGAGAGCCCGCCGACGGTCACTCTGAACACTCTGATCAGGGGAACCTGCCAGGAGATCCAGCGTTACGCGGAGTCGGTGGTGGGAAGCGGTGTGATTCGGTCAGCTGCTGAGGTACAGAGAGGCGGTGCACCACTGTTTGACAGCACTATTGTTTCAACTGGCCTTTACACTCTTTAACTCTTCATTAATATCCCAGTTTACTGGATGTTTGCTCTTAACTTCACTATTTTCTATGTCACTTAATTACTGTTCAATAACTGTACCTGATCACTAATCTTCAACTCCAACTGCCATCTCTCTCTCCAAACCCTTTCCTCACCCTTCACACACATTCCTCTCCCCAATGCCCCTCAACTTGTTAATCTCTCCCCTGATCCCCTCATCTTCTCTGCCCTCCTTTCACGTCATCTTATATCCTACAAACCCCCTTCACCCGTGCACACACACACTCTTCTCCTCCCTGCTTCCACCCGGCTGTGGCTACCTTATCGCCAGAGTGCAATGTTGTTTCTTGAGTCATTGCTTGGTCAGGAGAACGTCTTTGCGGTTGCCATGGTAAGGAAACCCCCTTGGGTGTCTCCCATCTAGTCTGCCCTGGCATGGTCCCTTTAAACGGAGTCTTCTCATGTGGCTCCTTAGCTCATATCTCCTTTTAGTTAGTGCAGAGTAGGAGCATGACTGTAGTGAAGCTGTGGCTTTGTGTGTGTGTATGTGTGTCCTTCTACACAGTGGTATTTGCATGAAAGGCCAGGATATACTGGCTTGTAGTGGTAAGAGCCAGCACACTGATAAGTAGGTAAATAGTTTGTTACTCAGTGTAGGGTGTGTACATGATCCTAGGATAAGAAATAGATTTTTAATGAGTCCGAAACTGAAATAGAACCATGTTGTTCCATGTCAATTTGGTTTTACATTCTGTTTCCAGTGAAAGAACCCAGTTTAAAAGGCGGAAAAAATATAATTTTAGTTTTTTTAAAGCTGAATCCTTGTGGTGAAAGTTAGACAAAAGAGTTGCACTCTGTTCTGAAAGTAAAGTAACAGGGCAGCAACATTCAAGGTCAAGCAAACAAAAAAAATGCACTTCTATGTTCTTACCTTTAGCACTTTGATCAAAGCTCTGTTGTACTTAAGGTGTCCATGCTGAACAGCTACTACTCTAACACTTGTTTTTATCTTTTCGCTCTTATTTTATCGGCAATATGTTGTGGTTTCTTTTGACAAATGTACTCATTGTAAGTCGATTTGGATAAAAGTGTGTAAATGTAATGCCTGGTAATGTTGTCTGTACAACATACAGATCTTTTGTCTAACTTTTGCCTTCACTTTGTATTTTGATCCACCTGTAAAATTATTTTGAATGTTTATGTACTGTCTTCAAAAGTTAATCATTCATAGTTGATTGCATGAAGTAAAATAGTATTGTCTGTTTGGAAGCCCACAGAAAGACACCATCCAATTTAGCATTTGTTTAAAATAAAAGCTAAAAAACGATGTTGACCTTATGGGCTGCATCACACCTTCTAAAAAAGAGAAAAGAAAAGGTCTGTGGCCACACTAGTCTGCCTTTAGCATTAAAGGTGGGCACACTTCCATCACCCCTAACTATAACGTCATCGGTTGGGATGTGGAACTATACCAACTAACATGGAGTGACAAATGCTTGAGTCATGACAGACTGGACAGTTCTCACATGTGTGCCAGCGTGTAGCGCAACAGGTGCAGATAAGATACTTGCCCAACTTACTGGACTACCCTTGACCTTGCCTGATGAGACTACACTGTATGTGTGTGTGTGTGTAATTTGGGGGGTTGGTGAGCAGCGGAGACTGTACAGGAATAGAGAGGGTCACTGTCCAGCTGTCACTCACATGTACAGCTGTTTGTCCAAGTCAACAATACAGCACTTCTTCTATCTTAAGATGCATCTCAGCAACACTCAGCCTAACCAAGTTCTCTATTAATGTAATAATCAAGTTTGTGCAAACAGCTGCTGTGAGGATCAGTCTTGCTGGTGTGTGTGTATATGATAATAATGTAACTTTATCCGCCCATGCATTGAAGCTGTGAGAATGCATCTAGGTAGGCTTTCTGACTCTGCATGGTTATTATGACAGACTGCTGCCTTTTTCCATTGTCGCCTTGTATAATGACAAAGTAAAGACATGTCCCCACCCTCCTTCCACACCGCCACAGTTTTTTGAGATGGTGATCCGCTTCCTGGCTGAAGGAGCTGCCAGCGGCCTCAACGTCATCGCCGTTTACGTCACAGAGATCCTCAGGGTCACAGGATTCGATGGTGGGTACCAGGATGGCCCATGTTTACGTGTGTGTGTGTGCTTTGCACCACTTTTTCCCTCAGCTTGCTGCAAATTGTCTGCTCGAGCAAGAGCGGATCTGTGGCAATGAGCGATTGATATGAAAACAAGCCATCTTGCCTCTCCCTCAGGCAATTTGTCTGCCGCTCCCTTTTAAATGGGAGTGTTTACTTCAGTTGCTTCCATAGTAACACGCAGGTGTTTTCAAGCCTTATTCCTGGTGACTGAATGCCTAAACTGGATTTCCTCCCTCCACAGCCACACTGACTTTGCCCCGCTTCACTCCGGAGGGCGTGGCCGCCATTGCCCAGTGGGGTCTGGTGGCCCTCATTGGCTACTGGGTGCTGACCATCCTTCTCCGTCTGCTGATTGGCGTGATGCGGCGGGTGTTCTGGGTGGTGAAAACCGTCCTGGCGCTCTGGCTCTTTGGACTGATCGTGACCGACAAGTATGCTACTGCAGACATCACAGCGGTTCGACTGGGCGGCCTGGTGCTGGGATGCTCCCTGTTGAATCTGCTCAGTTCCTGCTCTGAAAAGACGTGTACAGTGGATCACCGACTGAGCTCCCTGGAGGGTCGGGTTAAGGCAGTAGAGAAGAGGAAAGGGGAATAGTGACCGGAGAGGGTGGAGGGGAAGGAGTAAATATGGACAAAGTTGATGGTAATGTTAGTTAAGAAAACCGTATCATTGATGGTTTCTGTGTGTCAAACTATCATGGGAAATAAAGTAATCTCTGGGATTTTTAATCTGAAATGTTCTTTGTTTGCCTTGAGAAAATGACAAAATAAAGAAACTATGAGGAATATTTGTTACTGTAATAACTCATCACAGACACACAAAGGTAGTACAAGGCTGCGATAGCAAGACCAGTGTGCACAGAGGATTAGATAATCACGCGAGTCAGATAGTACACTGACCCCTTTCTGTCATGTCTCTTCCACATTTGCTTAATCACATCATTTAATTCTTTACTTCAAACATGACAGCCATGCTAGAGAGGGTCACTGTCTAGCATGTAAAAACATCCTCACAATGTCATGGTAATGTTTACTATTTTGTTAACCATCTAATTTTAACTTTGTGCCAGAGTCCTCACATTCACTAAATAGCAGTAAACACAAAGTACAGCCGAGGCCGATATCTTCATTTTTGCAGGTCAGGAGTTTGATAAAATGTCGGGGGAGTAGATAGAACTGATTTTCTGGGCACTGTTTATTCATCTGTACCAAATGTCATGACATAGCATCCAATAGTTGAGATAATTTACTTTAGCCCAAGGTATTTTAGGTTAACTTTATCAACAAACTGGAACGATCTTTGGATGTATCAATTTTAATTGACCACAACCGACCACTGGCTGACCTGTGACCAGTTTACAGCCTCTTGTGCGTGATGAGTTCCCTGCTTCTCAGTCAGCTGGAAGCTTTTTCACTCACACCAAGCCTTCACCCCACTGCGTCTCCAGCCGAGTAGAACAACCCGACCTCAGTGCCATAATCATCATTCCTGCTAGCTCGCCCCACAGCAGTAAAACTCACTTTCCTCCTATACTTTGCTGTGGCCGAGTGCCAAGTGGGCCAGATATGAATCCACAGTGAAACTAACTCACTGTGTCACCAGCTCCCATCATCACAAAGTAATCTTAAAGTAAAAAATATACATGAGAAGATCACATTGAAGATGCTTGTGTAAATGGAGCATTTTGATTTATGCTCTATTTCTAGTTCTATTTCTGTCACTTCTTCTACTGAAATCACACAAAAATCAAACAACTGCAGTTAGTGTCAACTACAGACAGTCTATTACGTCTCTAAAAAGCTCAATGACAGGCAAACAGGCGGAGCAGCAGGAGGCGGAGCCTAAAAGCTGCACTCCAGTCGGACAGTTTCCATTGGCCTTCGAAGATTTTACAGGAAGAGAAAAAGATACATCCTGTTTTTTGTTCATAAATATCTGTGGAAATCAGAATCAGAATACTTTAGTTACCCCTCGGGAAAATGTACAGCTGCAGTTGCTTTATAAGAGAAAGAGAAGAAAGAAAGAGTCAAATAAGTATAAAAATATAAAGTATAAAATAATGCCACTAAAAATAAGTAATGTAAGTATAAAAAAATTGTAAGTAAGTAAAGTTTAACAGTTATACTGTATTAAATGTGTATCTGGGTGATTATTATTAATATGATCAACCACATGAGATATGTTTGTTAACAGATTTAACTTTAATTGCACAACATATTATTAAAACTAAGAGCCAATTAGCTCTTAGATGAGGCGAGAGCCAGGCGTTTCCCATCATGCCCTGGTTCTTGCAGTCGGTTGAGAGCAACTGCGGCGCCTGGCTCTAAAAACTGCGGCCGCCGTGACCTCGTGAGACTATCGTTGCCCACGTGTCCGTGACGTGAGAGCAAGTTGGGATCAAGTCGGACACAAAACTAACCGGCATGCATTGTGCGACGATTGGGGGACAGACCAACCGCTGCTGACTGACGTCAGTAATTTTTAATTTTGCGCGGGAATGTCGCCATAGACACGGAGATCTTCTTATTTCTGGGCAAAGCAGCAATTAAAGCACTTCCATTAGTGAGTCATATGATCAATCACCATTGTTTTAACTAAATTTTGATAGATAGTAACTTAAAAGGCAATTACATAGATGGAAATGTTACGGACTGCCACTCAATAGAATCTCGGCTGTGAACGTGAGGGAGATGTCAGTGTTTGAGGGAGTGAAGCACATGTTTCTTTGCTAGTTTGTTGTTAGCCATTGTGAGGAGGAGAGGCTAGTTTGTTGTTAGCTATTGTAAGTAGAGGATAGTTTGTTGTTAGCTATTGTAAGTAGAGGATAGTTTGTTGTTAGCTATTGTAAGTAGAGAATAGTTTGTTGTTAGCTACTGTAAGTAGAGGCTAGTTTGTTGTTAGCTATTGTAGGTAGAGGCTAGTTTGTTGTTAGCTACTGTAAGTAGAAGCTAGTTTGTTGTTAGCTATTGTAAGTAGAAGCTAGTTTGTTGTTAGCTACTGTAAGTAGAGGCTAGTTTGTTGTTAGCTCTTGTAAGTAGAGGATAGTTTGTTGTTAGCTATTGTAAGTAGAGGCTGATTGTTGTTAGCTATTGTAAGTAGAAGCTAGTTTGTTGTTAGCTCTTGTAAGTAGAGGATAGTTTGTTGTTAGCTATTGCAAGTAGGGGCTAGTTTGTTGTTAGCCATTGTGATGAGAGAACGAAACACTGTACTTACTGTTCAAGTTCATATACTTTTCCTACAAAACATAATTAAATTACTTTAGGCTGTACTATATCCTTGTAATAATGCAATTGTGTTGGAAGGATAGTTAATTGCCAGCTATGGCTAATTGTCAAACAATTTCCTGCATTCTGGTGAATTTCTATGGACCAATATGGAAATGTCTTTATTTATGTAAATTAAAGCACAAAATATAAGTGAATATAATGCAGGAAAGCATTCCAATGATCATGTATTGCTTTAAAATATTATTGTACATTAAATATACTCTGTTATTGGTTACATATTATAGGCTATTGTGATTGAAGAAAATAAGTTGATGACTGTTAGAAACAGACATAGAACGGGATAACTTATAACTATTATTATTGCTACTAGATATAACCTGGAAGATCGTTTGATGGCGTGTCCAGCCCAGTGGACGACCGTGGAAGTGGTCTGGTCTACCACAGGATCTGCCAACAGAAGACGCCTGACTAGCTTGATTAATTCATTGTGACATCAGATAAGAACACGTTCCCACTCTACATCGGTAGAAACGGTCATCCTAGTAAGCCACCCAGTTTACACACAAGGACAAGGCAGGCAACTCTCTCAAACTCCTTCATTTAAAGGATCATTCATTGAGTTTTCCACTCGGAGGGGCTCAAGCTGTGTTTTTTTTAATTGTATTTAATACTTTTAAATAACGTTTAGTTTAGTACTGTATATGTTTTATTACTGAGAGGTAATCAAAGCTCAGCTGTTCATTTCAATACTAACTTCTAAATGGGATTACAGGTTTTAGTTCATATTTTGTTTCTATTCATCAAGATATTTTAATGCATGTTGCAGCATATGCATTAAGATATCTTGATATAGTATCTAGTAGTATAGTATAGTATGTGGGAAACTAAAAGAGATTTTCAGGATCACCCAGAGTAAATCTGTCTACAAAGAATTGATTGTCTTGTACACAAACCGATTTATGACTCCTCGACAACATACAAAAGGCCCTGTCCTGGTGGATTTCTGCTCAGTTGAGTTTCCTCTGTGAACCAGTTTGTGTGGTGGGAAGGAATTTATATGCTTGGATGAGCATTTGGGTATGTGGCTGGGTGGGGGCGGTGCTTGCAGTGGCAATGAAGTTCTGTCACAGAACTACAAGTAAAGAATGACAGAAGAGTGGGGGAAAAAATGCAAATTCAAATTTGGGTGTTATTAGATTTAATGCACTACACAATGATACAAACACAATATGCTTACTTGTTCAGACATACATAAGCTGAATTACATGGAGCATAATGTCAAACAAATGTACAAGTAACACAGTTACAATTAGGACTTTTAAATGCAAAGAACTCTGCAAAGATAAGGATACTCTGTTTGAGTCCTGAAAAATATAAACAGTCAAGCTGGTCGGCAATATATTGTGTCCCTGAAATATGTGTCCCTGAAATAACTGCAGGAATGAGGAAGCAATTCACCCAGTAGGCTACTATCACACTCTAATGAGCTTGTTACGTTTGAGACATGAGAGGAAATTATTTAAGTAATACAGGCACTCTAAACTTTCCTTTGCACCGGTTTTGTAACATGTGATCCTTTGGTATACAGTCTCATGCTCAGCTCTGTAAAAGTTAAATAAATGAGACTAACTCAGATGCAAACATGGTGTTCAATCATTCCTTCAAACATTTTGGGAAACACTTTTATTGGTTAGCTAACTTTTTACAACGTTTGCATCTAGCATCCCTTTCCCATTTAGAATCCATAGCCCACTTGGCTTTATAGGGTTGGCAAACCAGTACCCGGAAATCTTGCTTTTAACCAGTGTGGCTGTTCAGTCCACACTCCTCGACAGGAAGTTAGCCGACATTCCACTGTCAAACATCTTGCACTTGGGGCAGAGCTGTAGCTGTTTTGCAGGCTGTGACTTACAGGAATAGAGGCAGCACTGCATAGGGGTGTGCGTTCAGTTGGTTGCTTTCAATGACATCAAGTTCACTCTGGCCTGCGCTTTCTCTCATACAGTAGTAAATATTTTAAAACTGAAACCCATTGTCACACATGTCATACAGGTACATACATGAAATGTGTAAGGCTGACACGTTTTGGCCGATCGGTTGGTCGATGTTCCCTGGTGTAATTTTAATCAGAGGACAAATCCTGCACATAAAAATTGAGGAAAATAGTTTAATGATCCATCTCCACAATTAAGTAGTATACAGTTTTCTATCCAATGTTTTTAGCATAACTACTATACTACAGGCTTTTCCTTTAATGTCACAATAGTGAATGAGTTAAAAAAAAAAGGTTTACCCATTTCAGTGGACCTTTCAAAGTCAAGGTTCTCAGAGGAAGTTGAGTTTGTCAGAGTTGTAAACATCACTGTTAGTAGAGGCTGAACTGAGAGGGAGGGCAGAGGGAAAGGTCATCCCCAAGTCAAATTGTGGCTCAGGGTCGGAGAGGACAGGGACAGGTGGAGCGTCTGCCTGCTCTGCTGGAAATACAACCTGGAGAGCAGGTGGAGCGTCTGCCTCCTCTGCTGGAAATACAACCTGGAGAGAAAAAGACAGTCATGTCACAGTGTCGGACTAAGCAACATGGAAAATATTCAAATTATCACAGATATTTTTTATACATTAGCATTAAACAATGTATCATTATTATTACAATTTCTATAATTGACAAACAAAATATACTGATAAACAGGCTCACCTATTAAATTAACAGGGCGGGGCTGTTGTACCGGACTGCATTAGGGTTACATATAATCTCAAACGAAGCTTCAAATGTAAAAAATGTACACCTCTATTGGCTCAGTGTGATCCACTATGTGATGTGTGGCGGGTGATGATGACACTAATGACCCCTCGTTGTGTGAGTGTTTGCTATGTGGGCTTGTGGTGCTGCTTTAGGAAGGAAAGCCCTCCCTTACAGCGCTTTACAAGAACAGGGCATTGTTTCTGGTGTTTCCCAAAAATGGCAGATGGGGAACAATTGAAAAGCAAAAGAAAAATCACTTTCAACATTTTACATAAAGTACACGTGCGCAAGTTTGACATAATACGCATTACATAATACAAGAGCAGACTGCTAGCGAGTAAATGTGGAAATAATGTAGTGTTTTAAACTTTTTTAGGAAAAACTGTCCTCACAGAGTAGAGTAGCACAATGAACACACTGGAGAGCTACTTAGAAAATCTGTAAAAAGCATTTTCTACCTCAGAATAAGATGGCGGCGCAATCACAGGAGGATGATAGTGTATCTGCAGAGTGAAGCAATACATATACATACATACATTAACAGGCTCATTGTTACACTGCAGTACAAATTAAACAGAAACAAAGTAGGTAATTAAGATATCAACAGCAGGATTTTGAGGAGCAAAGTAGTGGACACACAGGTATGGTAGCCTCACCTTTTGGTTGTGCATGTCAGATAAAGCAGCAGCCTGTGAATATGAAGCTACATTAGCATGAACACCAGAAATGAGGAAAGAGATAGCCTGGCTCTGTCCAGCTAACACATTCCTACTGCAAGTACCTTCTGGCACAGAACTCAAGCTTGACCTGCAACTAGTCAGTAGACAGGGTTTTTTTTTTTTTTTTGCATTTGGACAGATTAGTTTTCCCTGCTGTTACTTTATCTGTACAAAGCTAAGCTAAGGGTTCCTGTAGTTTCATCGTTACTATACAGATCAGGCACAACCTCCAGTGCTGAGAAAATTAAGCAAAACTAAAGTGCAGTTCATCTATTTCTGCCCAACATTATTTATCATTATATTAAGATTTAAAGTTAAGCATTATCGAGGCTGTGCTGCTTTGGTGACAGGTGGGTGCCATCCCAGGTCGCTGCTAGCTGTCTGCCCTGCTGTGGGCCAGCCCCAGCTCCACTGATCTAGTAAATGTGCATGGAAATAATGTAGGTTTCAAACTTTTTTAGGAAAAAATGTCCTCACAAAAGTGTTTTGGGGAAGTAAATGCACCCGACATGTTTGTTTTCAGCCTCAAAACACACACACGTCACTTTAAATCGGAGAAACACAGAGTAGCACAACAAACACA
Source organism: Eutrigla gurnardus (assembly GCF_963514095.1). NCBI lineage: Eukaryota > Metazoa > Chordata > Actinopteri > Perciformes > Triglidae > Eutrigla > Eutrigla gurnardus. Next base: position 22,955,104 of record NC_139919.1, on the reverse strand, counting down.
CTGGAGAGCTAGAAAATCTGTAAAAAAAAGTATTTTCTACCTCAGAATAAGATGGCGGCGCATTCGCAGGAGGATGATAGTGTATCTGCAGAGTGAAGCAATACATAACATATTAGTTGTGGAGAAGCAGGAGCATAAACTCAAGTGTTGAGGCAACAAGAGAGATGAAATGCAACACAGACCTCTGTCCCAGAGGGCTGACTGATTTGGTCTGGCCTCGACCCAACAGGCTCATTGTCACACTGCAGTTTGAATTAAACAGAAACACAGGGGGTAATTATGATATCAACGGCAGGACTTTGAGGAGTAAAGTAGTGGACACACTGGACACACGGTAGCCTCACCTCTTGGTTTTGCACGTCAGATAAAGCACCAGCCGCCTCAGCCTCAGATCCGTCCTCTTTGGAGGAACTCTTCCGACAGCAGCAGCACTTCAGGCAGTAGCAGAGAAGTGAGGAGAAGACCACACCAGCACTAATACTGATTGTAGATGGCTCATAAGGTGTTGCTGAAACGATGACTCAATTAGCCAATGATTAATTGTGTAATTTATGACATTTTTGATGTTATTTGCTGCCATTCCATTGTTCCATTGTTTTTATGACCAGGTGATGATCTAATTACGCAGTCATCTGACATTTATTTCAAGACATACTTACGCTCCACTTCCAGTGACACCTCTACGGCCGTGTCGCCATTCAGATCTCTGATCTCATAGCGTCCTTTGCATGACACTTGGAGGTCCATGTTTGAAATCCCACATGGCCAAACGAGCTCAAACCCGTTGCATTCATATTCATCCAACCCCCCCTTCAGCCTGCCTCCATAAACTATTGTAACCGCCGACGTCGGCTCGGGGTCGCTTTCTGGGAAGAAGTAAATGTTGCAGAAGCTTGATTCCAGATCAAAAGCGAAGCTGAAGCCTTCACCTTGTTTCCGTTCAAAAGTCTTTTCGATACCTGGAAGATAGGAGACATAAGCATACCAAACACTCCTTCCACTCCTTAGGTCTTAAAGTAGAATTTCTAGTTTTTTCTTTCACATAGCATGGCAGCTGTGATACGCTTAAAGGAATACTTTGTGTTTGTGTGTTGTTTTCTTGCTGAGAGTTAGGTGAGATTGTTGTTTTCTTTGTTGTTGTTTGCTGTGCTAAGATAAGCGTCTCCTGTATTTTCATGTTTACTGTATAGAGACGTGGGTGTTATCAATATTTTCATTTAACTCTCAGCAGAAAAAATGTGTAGCTTTTCCTTTAAATCCATATCATTTACAAAGGGTTTTAATGATGCAAAGTTTTTGTCTATATGCTTTCATCTTCCAAAAATGAAATGAAGCAGATCATGCTGCGTGAGAGTTTTCTAATGACTTTCTGATGCTTTTGGACTGACGGGGTGAATCCAAGCTGCCCACAGCCGCTATACTCTGCGAAGGATAAAAACTACAAATGCTTGAGGTCAGAATGCTATTTGAAGACAGTTAAATTATTCAATAAGACAGTCATCTGACACTTATTTAAAAAAAATCAGGTTACTTACGTTGCATAGTCAGTGACATCGCCAACGCGGTGTTGTTATTCGGATCTCTGATCTCATAGCGTCCGTTGCATGTCATCTGGAGGACCTTATTTGAAATCCCACATGGCCTCGTCAACTCAAACCCTACGCAACGAAAATCTCCCAAGCCCTCCGACAGCCTGCCTTGATCAACAATCAACACACTCGGACGGCCGCTTTCTGGGAAGAAGTAAATGTTGCAGGAGCTTGATTTCAGATCATAAGAGATGCGAAGGCTCTCACCAGGTTTCCGTTCATAGGTCAATGCAATTCCTGGAAGACAGACCAGAGAGTGCAATGAATAACAAAGTGATATCTTTTGTGTATCAAACAATCCACCCGATCAGCTTAAAGGAATAATCCAACTTTCTCAAATGTGGTTATTTACTTTATAACAGAATAATAGAAGTTAAATCACGACACATTTAATATAATCAGCTCTTAAACCCGGTCTTACATAAATAACTACTATAATACTTTATAATAATACTTTAAGACCCAACATATTTCCATGAGTAAGCATTTGGGCGACTTAATGAGGAGAAACCTCAAGCAGAACCAGGATGTGGGTGGAAGGCCATCTGCCTTAACAACCCTCGGGGGTGAATATGAAGCTACGTTAGCATTAACACAGGAAACGGGGAAAGAGATAGTCTGGTTCTGTCCAACTGACACATTCCAAGTACTGCAAGTACCTAGTCTGGCACAGAGCTCAACCTTGAACCGCAACTTATCAGTAGACAGTAGAATATTGAATACTTTTATATGATAATATTACACCTAAATGCTTACATCCAAATTACCAAAAGAGTGCGATGCCACAGTGCCTTTACAAAAAGAAATGCTAGGACAGGAAATTAAATACGTTGAGAAATAAGAAGGATCTTCACCTTTTACATCAATTTTGTAGGAGTCCAATCTTCTCTGATCTTTGTCTCTTAATATATAGCGACCGCTATCTTTCTGAGTTAAATCAAATATCGCAAAGATGATATCCGACATTCTATACTTTCTGTCCAGTGATGTTCGAGGGTCACCGGTTTTCCATATGATCGTCACGTTTGAGTTGTAACTGGGCCTGAACTCGATGGAGTCAGGCTGACGGTACAGCCGGATGAAGTACTGCTTCCCATACTTCGGCTCACTATGCGTGTCAGTGTAGCAGCCTAGTGAGAGAAAGTCCAACAGAAACATTAGGAATGTACCACACATCTTCTTGGCATTATTTATTTTAATGATTTGAACATTTTAGCATGATTTAATTTTGCTTGACTAAATTAAATTGTCAATTTATTTGGCAATCTTTGTGAGTAAGTGATACACCTGGACATACTGTATAGTCACATACTATTATAAGTACTTGTTTACACTACTACAGAGTAGTAGTATGCATATCATTTACACTTAAGTAAAAGAGGCCACAATGCAAAAATACTGTATTAGGGTTAGTGGTTAGGGTTGAATTCAGTTGAATTAGTTCTGCTTTTGTAAAAAGGTAATGTAATATGTTAGCTATTAAGTGTTAAAAGTATGAACCCCAAATTTAAGTGCAAAAATAATGATCCTGTGCAACATAAACAAAACGTAATGATTTCCGGGTCTTGTATATTCAAGACACGTTACATATATATAAAAAAAATGCATATGTATTGTTAGCACATTACTTTTAGTATATTTCATTTATAAAAGTGACGTTTTTAAGTTTAATCCGAAGGCCTCGCCTACAGTACTAGTATATGCATTTCGACACTTTCCACCACTGATTGAATACCAGACATACTATGTACTTTACGACTTAAATACTCATCGTTATAGTTTATTATAGTATTGAAAGCAGCCTCGTTTGATAGGATTGATATATTTCGTTTACACTTTACTCACCCACGCAAACAAAGGCGCCCAGCAACAACAACACTATCATCATCCGCCGGGTTTCAAAACACAAAACACGAGTCCAGTGTGAACCGTCGCCGACCAGAATACAGTTTATCAAAACACTTTAATATATTCACAGTGTTGAGAAGGAGTTGTACGATGTACATATTCCTCTCTTCAATATCCGCTCATACTGAGTGCCGCGGATAGAGGTCGTATGGGCCCGGCCCCGCCCCGCAGGACGTTCCTGTGGATACACTCGTGGTGCGTTTAAGGACTGTCGGATGAGATTGTTGTTGGTGCTAGCCGTCCTAGCATGGCTGTTACGTGTCAGGTCACCGAGATCAGTGGGCATGCGTGTAAAGGAGGGCTATTCATTGGAGTGACAAAAGGTTAACTTTATCCTGGAGAGCCTCGAGGGCCAGTAAAAAGTGACTAGATATAGTTGAAGTATGAGCGGGCGTTTAGAAATTACGTTTTCAAGTGCATAACAAACATAAATCACACAAACGGAAATACTTATTCATGATTTATTAAAGAGATATACCTCCAATTTTACACATGGAAGTCTATTCTGGGGTCTGACGACACCCCTGATGTATCGCCCAGATTATCTCAGACTGGGTTTGAGATTTGAACAGAAAACCGGAATTTGATTTACCTAGTTGGGAGGGCCTTGTTGCATTATGGGAAATGCTGGATCCAGTGAAGTTGGAGCTTGACACATGCGATGGATTAAAATGTGTGTTTTATTGTTATTTTATTGTGCTACATCAATATTCTGTGAGTGCAATTTGATCACATTCGATCAACAGTATAGGAACTCACAAGATACGCAGAAAAGACCTGAAACTAGTCACATGATTTATAACTTTTGCACACCAAAAGAAGTCAAAGACCCAAAACAAAACACACACATATTTCGTGTAAAATCCCCCCAAAATTCTAACTTGACAAGGATTCACATAGGACCCCATTGCTCAGAAAATTGGGAATATATTTTCAGGACCTTAAACCAGTAATTTGAGGTGAGACATTTACATAGAACATTCGTTTCTCAACCACAAATAAATTATGCAGTATATGCAACAATCACAGTCACCGAACACTGATAGTAGTACATGTTTACTTTTAATACTCAAGTAAATTTAACTGCAGTCTTCCAAACTTTTAAATGTCCTTGTGTTGTTTGCAGAATACAGATTGTTTTTGTGTCAAAATACTTTTACGTGATTGCTTTTATTCACATTTCTATGGTTATGCAAAATGTTGGAGTTGTGATGGTACACTGATGCAGAAATTGTTGTTCACATTAAATTTTAAACTACATTACATTCATCTTGGAAATGCAGCTAACCCCTGGGATTTTATTCAGTCCATTATGGCAGGTTATTTAGCTCTTATAAACCAGGAGTAGTATTTTACATTTCATGGCCTAATGATCGGACCAGTTTCTTAAAGTCACAAGACACAAAACCTACAAATAATCACTTAAAGATACACAGCGTAACAGTTTCTATGGGACTTATAACTTTACAAAGCATAACACAAATAAAAATATCACATATCATTTCTCAAAATGATAAAAGACACATTGATATGTATGGCTGAAGAGGCACATGGGTCTGTAACAACTGTATAAAATATTACATAAGTAATGTCAAGTGGTGAAGTCCTAAATTTCATTGTAATATATCTCCCCTCGATATTGGCAGTAGATGAAAATGTACATGCATAATTATGCATCTATAACCTGAGTTTAGAGCACCGACATTAATATAACATAGTACACACATGAATTATGAGCTGTCCATTTACATTGAATACAGAATGGAGCTAGAGTGCTTGAGCTTTATTCTTAAATGAATTGATGTCTTGGTATTACTCCTACACCCTACAGCTGTGTTGTGAAGAGTTACTGGAGTACTGGCCTCAAACGTCTGATCACACCACATTTGTGTTTGGATCTACAAAGCTAGACAGAGAATATCCCTCATATCCTACGATGAGTCTCGTCGTGTGTCGACATGGTGTGAATGATATCTTTCTACATCGTTCTTATCCTGTGACCCTATCACCACAATCCAAGCAGGAACTCAGTTTTTCATGTGCGTATCTCACACAATCCAATCAAGGACCGATATGGCTGTTTCCTGGCTAGTCACGAAGCACAACGCTAGGCTAGACTCAACTCTGCTCCGCTTTAATTTCCGATGTGTTCATTAGTTGAGATAAAGTTGAGTTTATCTGAGGTATAAACATTAGAAAAACTTGAGTCTGAACTGAGGGGAGGAGCAGAAGGCATTCCTTTTAGCTCAAACCTTGGCTGGGGGTCTGAGGAGAGACAATCATAGCCGATTGAAAGAGCTGGACCGACTCCCTGTCCTCCTACAGGTGCAACCTGGAGACAGAATGGGCATGTAAATAACATGCATTTGGCATTTAGAGGGATGTTGTATGTTTGTGTGTGTACCTCAGGCTGAAGGGGGTTCACATGGATATTCAGAGGGTTGTTCACCTGGAGGTCAAACAAAATGCATGTGATTCAGAAAAAGGAGCACATATTGCAGGGATCTAATAATAATTTGATGGATGTTGATAGGAAGTATAACGTTAGCATGGATTCAATCCGTTTTGCTGTGGGCTGCAACTTGAGCTGTTTTTTTAGCCTATATATTTTAATACATTTTGGCCAATATGCATTATCAAAAGAATGCAGAATTAACTATTAGCAGTTCCTGTTTGCAATGAACCACTGGATGTACAAATAACAATCATGGATTAAATATTTGATTTCCTATTAAAGAAAACATAATTACGTGATGATTAACCCAAAAGCAAGTAAATATTACTATTTTAAAAATGAAAAACTTTTAACAGAATTAACAGAAAGTGATTCACGTTTTGTTTTTGTTTTGTTTGGAGTTATAAAGATTCATGAACATTTATTCACAATGGAATAATAATGGAGATATTTATATCCTCGGATATATCAGAACTGTAAACTCTAATCTATAAATGTGTAATAACGTCTACATGTGTGTTAAAAAACGGGTTCAGATTGTGTCTGTTTTAAAACAATAGACTGGTGCCCATTTGAAATATGAAGTTGCTGTACTCATTCATCCTGGTCAAACTGACCATCAGCAGCTCCCTTCTTAATGTGATACCAGTTTAAGTGACGGGGGACAAAATCTCCCAAATGTACAACCTTTTACGTACAAAACGTCCTCCTGGTTTTACTGTCTGTCTGCCACAAATCATCAGTGAAACACAACACTTACCAATGGCTCAAGCGGGATAGTTGCGCGTCCTCTAGGAACGGGTGAATCCCTTGAGTAACGGTTAGCATGAGAGTAACCTTGAGCAGGTGTAGCAGGGAAACTTGGGTGTGCAGGTTGATCTATATGCTGCAATTGGAAGGAGGATATTGAAGTCAAAAATGTCAAAGTATAATAGAAACAATTAGTCTCCCATTTGAGGAAGAACCTACATGGTGATACAAAGGAGGTGCAGGCTGAGGAGTAGAGTCGCTCCTTTTAGAGGACTTTTTACAACAGCACTTCTTCACACAGCAACAGCAGACGATCACCGCAAACACAATCCCGACACCAATGCCGATGTAAACATGTGTATTATATTCTGTTGGAGCGGAAGACATAAGGTGGGTTATATTAATTTGAACCAACAGTAACAGTTTGTCACACTTTTTATTTAGTTTTATGTGCTGTTGCTCACTGTGGGTTACTTCCACTTCCACAATCTGGGCCAGATTGCCGTCTCGGTCTCTGAACTCAAAGGTGCCATTATCAGAGATTTGCACAGGATCAATCTGGAAGCCATGTGGCAAAACCCGGGTCCTTTTTGTCAGGCTATCATAACCTCTTTCCAGATATCCGTGCGAAAACAATGTTAAGGGTTCATTGTCCATCCCTGTAAAAGTCACAGTCCACGGGTTGCCGGGCCAAAGATAGTCAATTTGGAGGCGCTCGTTCACAATTAGATCATAGTGTCTACGTTGCGCTGTGGGATGAAGAGAATAAGAACATTAAATCAGATATGCAGCAGTCTAAAAGGTCACATGCAGCTTCTATCAAGTTCCTAGCATCACCGTCGACTTCGAGCAGTATCCGTGACAGCAAAGTGTGGTCTTTTGCTCTGAAGTTGTAGTGGCCCATGTCTGCCGGAATGACACCATTAATCTCCCAGGATTTACGCTTCATCTGCCCTCGGCCTCCCCTATTGATCTGATCGTTGGTGCGATTCCACAGGACTATTGGCTGGTCCACAGAATGAAGTGGAATGAACTCCAGGAATTCAGCCTGTCTTGGAACAGTACGGGAGAATATGTTCCCGTAATACTCCATTACCTTGTCACCACAATCTGAAAAGACACATCCAGACAACAGCAAAATAGAAAACAACAACAAAAAAACAGGTGAGACTTGTTGCACACACTTAATAGAAATGCCTATTTCCACAGAGGGTTTCTGATGGAATAGAGCCTTTAAATTTACAATAGTGGGATATTCTCACCCTTAATCATCAGCTGGATAATAGGATTAGGTCTATCGCCATAATATGAGATGGACAAACCTCCCTCATCTCTTTCTGTCAAATCTATGAATTCAACTGAGCCAATGGAAACTTGGAGGCGTGGGTCCTTTGACTGAATCAGTGGACGACACAAACACACATGCATTTACTCAGTGTGGAGAGTAGATTCTGTTCATCCATTGCACTGAAGATATTCCACATCTTGGATGTCATAGTGATACTATAGCGATAGTGGCAAAAGCTGCTCACCTTCCCCTTCTCCATCAGTAGCTTCGTGGACCCGTGAATCGGATGGAGGTACAACTTTCCATTGAAAAGGGGTGGAGTATAGCGTAACGGTAATTTCAGTTTTCCTCCATAGCAAATCCTTTCAGGCACAAATTGAGTGAATGAACCTTCAAATAGAAAGATACAAGTGAGGAAGAGATAGATTGAAGATTAAGATATGTCAGATGAAAAACACCTGAGGACATGTGGAGAGCATTTACATAAATATGGTACCACACAATATGGAAAAAAAAGAATCATTTTGTATATAATAATAATAATAATAATAATAATAATAATAATAATAATAGCTGCAGATGTAAACCAACATACCACCAATATGATTTTTCATGCTGAATTTCCAAGAAACTTATGAGCATGTTTTTGGTAAACACAGGAAGTGGCACCACTTCCTGTTTTTGTGTGATTCTTTGTGGACAAAACTGAGTTCTACAGATCTGTTGATTAAATCTCCTATTCAAGAAGACTAAGAATCTCTTTTTTGAGGACAGCCCTACTCTTTTATTATCAAGTTGCAGCATAATCAGGGACACTAGTTGTGTTGTAGGTTTGAGACTATGCACATTTGTATATTTACAACCAAAATAAATAGTGATCTGTGATATTAAATTATATATTAATGATTACATTAAGAGGAAGGGGGTTGTTTCTGTTTGATCTCATTGTAAACCTTAATCCAGCAACTCAGCTAAACAAATTTGACTACATATTAACAGAACATATTTGGTAAATGTTGCTGTTACCTTTCAAAGCAACTGACAAATTTCACATAACTTAGGATTTACAAGTTGTAGGGGAGACCGGGAATGGTTGTCCCTACATGTTTTTGTGTTTGTTAGAGCTGTTAAATGTTTACAACTTCATATTACTTCATAATACCACGTATTACTTCATGCTGAAAACTTTATAAGCACTTTCTTCTATAACATACGCACCATGTGTGTAGCCCTATCAGTGCATATGTGTCGAGTTAGTTTTAACACTTATTTAAAAAGCTATCAACTACGGCAGCCATTGTTTAGCCAGTTTTTGCAACCGTTTTTGTTTTTTGTTTTACCTCATTTTATTTATTATTATTTTTTTTTCACTGGATAAAAAAAAAATTAGACGCCTTATCTCGTAATTATGAGGAAAGATCTCGTAATTGTGAGATCAGGATCTCGTAATTATGAGGGAAGATCTCGTAATTATGAGAAAAGGAAACTTGCCACATTGGCCACCGCTTCACTCATGAATTTGTATCCATGACGCATTTTCAAGACACCTTAGAATTTCCCAGTGTCTCAAGCCGAGAAGGTGGTAATAGCAGATTACCTGCGATAGCGCCATCATTGCCACTGAGAGAGGATTTCTCTTCATTTTTCTTTATCTTTTTTCGTAATTACGAGATCTTCTCTCATAATTACGAGATCCTGATCCTGATAACGAGATCCTGATCTCGTTATCAGGATCTCGTAATTACGAGATCCTGATCTCGTAATTACGAGATAAGGCGTCTAATTTTTTTTTTTTATCCAGTGAATGCAATGCGCTTACTAATTTAATGCAAGTTACATAATCATGCCTTCCTACAAAATACAGACTTGGTCCCGATAGATAACTTATAAAACCTTTTAAAAAAGAAACCTGTGAAATAAAAGCCACGCAAGGTCAGAGAAGAGGTGGTCCAACATGAATCGACTCATCCCTTCATGGTGAAAGTGGCGCTGCAAACTACAACCTCCCTACAAACTACAATCTCCACAAAGCTCACAGATAGGAAAGCGAGAAAAAGCAGCAGAGTTAAATGTCCAATGAGCTAATAAATAAACCTGTGTGATTTCTATACTCACCACCAAACAAGACGCAGAAAACGGTCGCGTAGAACAACAACATCTTCTGCGGAGAGAAGAGACACGTTCACAGCTCATGTTAACTTTTTAACGCCATCACAACGTTTCTCCATGAAAACCAAAACACCGACCACAGAGAGAAACATATGAACAGCTGATGGGCGAGAGGTTATCAACTCACCATGCATAGACAATCCGTCCTGGCAAGTTTATGGTGTAAGGGGAAATTGGACAGGGGTGGGGCTTCCTTCATACCATGGTTGCGTCAGAGCAAACTGCGCACGCGCCCGACAGTGGAGCTCCGTTTTGTGTTGTTACCGTCTGGGGCCCTACGATAAAGCAGGGGGTCACGTGATGAAATGCATTGGATTCTTTCACTCTTTGAGGCCACACCTTCAAATTATACGATTCAAAAAGTTACTGTCATCTGCCCAGAATTCTGCCAAAAAGTAAGAAGGTGTGATTAGGGACCATTCATTTGAAGGGGTCTATAACCCTCAGTATGCAGGCAATAGGATATTTGATTAAAACCATGTCTTTCTAGGATACTGTTTATTTCGTAATAACCTGTAATATTCCCCATTAAATGAGAGGACTTTGTTCACTTAAATATAATTGTGAGAAATGTCGACATTTCTGTTCCCTTCGGAGGAATAGTTTGTTAAAGTTGTATGTGTTTTTTTAATTTTTTTTAATTAACTATTAAATATGTGATGTGAAACAGGGTTGGAATGTAAATTATATTTACTCAGATAGACTATTTGAAGTATACTTAAGTACAGTTTTGAAGTACATGTACTTTTTTTTATCACATTACTTAACGAATAAATGATGATGTATTAGTGGTGTAATGTCAAATGTATTACCAGTTGTAATATTTAATGCACAAGTTACATATCTGCACTTTATGTTATATTATGGAACAAAGGGGGCAACCTAAAAATAATTTGAATAAAAAAAGGTATCAAATCCATTACTTTGTCACTCTCTGCGTTTGAAATGTTGCTGATGTACAAAGGTATATGTTTATCATCACAACCTTGTATTAAAAAGTAGATTGCCTGAGTGTTATACGATTAGGCAAAGATATTAGGACATCATATTTTATAAGCTTACCATATTTTTTTTCATGTGAGTATCTGTTGTAATGTTTAAGGCACACGTCCGGCACAAGTATCCCACGTCGTAACTGTGCGCACTCTTGCACGAATAGCGTAAAATGCGCAAACATAACGCAAAGGTGTGGGACATCTAGCGTAGGAAGCGGCTGAGAATACAACGCAGCATCGCCATAAATAAACGAAGGGAGACCAGTGCCCATGCGCGAACTGCAGAGGACGTTGTTATCCTCTTATCGTCCCCATCCACGTAAACATTGCCAGATATGCAGCGACGGGTTCATTCTTCACACATCCTGCAGGTGAGTTGGGACGAGATGCGTCACAGACTCTATACGATCGGGAGGAGGTGATCGATAATTGGCGGCCTGATGGTCCGCTGCATCGCTGCGAATGTTGCTCATCGTTCTGGGAAACCGACCCTGAGTGGACATTCAGACAGCAGACAGGGCGTCACGGATCACTCTCACTCTAGTGCTGTGTTTTTATTGTTTGTATGTACGTAGATGTATCGATCTGCGGAAACGTGGTTGTCTTTGACCCCCCCCTGCTTAGCTTATTGATTGATGATGAGTGAGGCTGAATGACAATATTTGTCCACTGAGTGTTGATGAAACAATCTGATCTTCCCAGGTGAGCATGTCCTCCTGTGTCCTGCTCACCGCCCTGGTTGCCCTTCCTCTTGCTGTGGGTGAGTTCATTGCATATCATATTTTTCTTACTTTTAATAAGACACCCGTTGTTTTTCATACATTGTAACTGAAATAATTGTTAATTGATCAATTTTATATCAACTTAATAAGACATTTGGGTTGCCAGGTGGCGTTAATCCTTTGTCATGTGATAATACTGCAGTGAGTGATGAGCGTCATATACAAATGGTAATAAAGTCATCAATAAAGAATCACAGATTTCTCACTTTCTAAGAAACCACCAGCTAGAATGTGCAAATTAGAATGATCAATATGTTGTTAATAAATAGATAATCCGCAGCTCTTTTTCCAGGAGAGGTCAGATGTCAAACAGTCCATTTCAGGGTCTATATTTAAGATACTAAACCAATAGTTATTCTTATTAATAACTTAGAACTGATACAATAATAATACTGATATTTCTGTAGCACTTTTCTTAACAAAGTCACAAACAATGAAATATTTAAACACAGGAGATTAAAATGTTAAACGGGGAAGAATATATAATGGCAAAGATGACAAACACAAAGAATGCATAAAAGCTTTCCCATAAAAGAACGCGTTAAGATGTAGCCTGTAGTCTAATCTCAGAGAATAGTTCTCTAATAGAACGAGAACTGTGTGATCCTGAAAACAATCACTCTAAAAGTCTTACAGTGATTTCTTCGTTAATTGTGGAGGAGGAGATGAATTATCATCAGATTCATTTTGCTCTCCCCACAGGTTGGGTCGTACCAAGTGAGTCAAATGCGTCTGACATATCTTTCACCTACAAAACATATTCTGTGAAGAGGTTGTTGACTTTGTTCTCCCCCCCGTTTACAGGCGAGAGGGAAGAAGCCCAGACGGTGTGTGCCGGGAGGGAGTTCCGTCTTCCCGTGTACTCGACATCCAGAACGGTGACTTTCACACCGGACCCCGAGGGGCCGAGGCGCGTCCTGCTGGACAAAACCACTGTGAGTGGAAAAATGTCTCGGCCCTACGTGGGTGTGTTTGTTTGCGTGCGTTCGTGTACAGGTTTCCGTTTACTGTACGACTGCAGGTAAAGGATCTGCGGTTTGAGTGGACCAGAGATAAGATGCTAGTCCTGAGAGGAGTGACTCATGGGGATCAGGGACTTTATTCCATCAAACTGTCCTCTGGATTCACCTACGAGGCTGTTCGTTTGACCGTTTCAGGTACAATCTCCTCTTTTTCTCAAACCCGTCCTGTGATTGGCTTAAAAATGTTTAGTTTGGTCTAATTTAATGGTCAGGTCTCATCTTCAGGGCAACAAGAGACATTTGAGGGGTCATTAGGTGATTAAAGTTCAGCTACACAAATGTATTTTCTTTTTTAGGCATTCTAGTCTTTTCTGCATTGGGGTTCATCTTTTATCTGTTTAGACACTGAATAATTATTTTAATTCCTTCCTCCGTCCTGCTCCAGAATGCATTAAGTCCTACCACAGAAACTATGGGGATAAATTTGAGTACAACATCCCTGAAAATGGGACCCTACTGGAGTTTTCTCCCCGGGGTGCTCCGCCTGAGGCCATGCCGGTTGTGCTGTGGAACCGGACAGACCCGGAGACCAGCGATGCGGGTCGGGGCCGACTGCAGCGGGGTGGGACGGTCTGGTTGGCGGAGAGACTGACGCAAGCGGACCAAGGCAACTACACAGTGAGAGACGGCAGAGGGAGGGTCCTGTCCCGCAGCACCCTCGCTGTCCGCGGTGAGCACGGGCAGAAGATGACAGGATGAGTTCTTTAGGCAGCTGGCTGATGGATTTCTTCTTCATTTTAGGATCCTGCCATCTATAACATTTATATTTTATCTTTCCCTTTCCACCTGACACCCTCCCATACCGTCGCATGTCCTTCATTCTGCACCCCTGTCTTTGTGTTAATGATCCTTGGAGCAGGGCATTCCTTCAATGTCACCCGCTTCACCAAGGAGTCTCTAAACCTGCCCCTCTTTCTCCCTGTCCCTCATGCCCACCTCATTTTTACACCCACCCGATACCCCGATGAATCCTCCCTGGGCCCTTTTGACCCCAAGCCCCCCCGCGGCCCTTTGCAGCTGATTCGTGAGGGCCATATAACAGACCACGACATGCGCTACAGGGGCCTCATCTCTCTGGGCAGGAACGGCACCGTCAACGTGATCGTCATAGGGAGGCTGTCTTCAAGGCATGACGGAGTGTATGAAATCAGAGATTTGGATGGCAACCTGGTGTCCTCCACCTGGTTGCAAGTGGTCGGTAAGCGACGGCATTTTAGTTTTTTTGGGATCTGAATTCTTCGCTTCCTCACATTCATTCTGGCATCCCTCCCGCGTCTGTGTGTCCACTCTCTAGAAAAGGGAGGCAAATGGAGAGCATTTCTAAAGTCCATCACCGTACCTTCTGGCATGTTTGTGTCGCTGGCTGGTTTCATCCTGTTCATGAGGCGATACCCAAACTGCAGCCTGTCACAGATCATCACTGGCCTACGAGCAAACCGCGCGCTGCCACCCGACCCTCCGGTGGTCAACATCCAGGTGAGGAAGTCAGGAGAACCTGATCAGTGGCCCTGCTGGCTGAGACAGCTGTGCACGGAGGAGAATTAATATGAGGTGTATGCTTTTAGCTTCTTGTGATGTTCTCAAAATAGATCTGGTCTGGGCTCATTTTAGTTCTCAGCATGTTTTGTAGTTATATGAAACACTTCTTTGAACACGTTTTAAAAAACTTTCACTTCATATTGTTATTTTGATCACAGCAATGCAAACTATTTCAATAGAGTTTTACATTTTAACAGTTTGTCTTGTCTTTTGATTGATTCTGGATTTCCAGCTGTTTTCACATTTTTCTGGTTATTTATCCATTTAAAACATGATTGCAGATGGGGGAGAAGTAGTGTTGGTTATTAGATAATGTACCATATGGGTAGATTATATGGAACAGATTAAATAACCATATGGCATTAACAGGGCTGTTACACTACTCCACCGCTTAATCAATCTAGGCTTTTGGAGCTTTACTGCATATGTGATTTAATCCAACTCTCAAAGTGTCCGTACATATTGAATCCATATCATAGACTGTATGGTCTATATGTTGTATGAGGAAGGCTTGAATGCCTGTCCATTTAAAGTCCTTCATAAATCCTTCTGAGGCCTTGTTTTTGCCAAAACACTGAGTCCTTCATAAATCCACAGAATAAATACAAACAGAGCATGTGAGTTAGTTTCACTATAATAATGTATCAAATAAGAAGTGAGCTATTCTCTGTGACTGTCATCTAAGTGTCTGCACTGACTTTGTGTGTTTGTCTGTGTAGGATTACAGCCAGCCCAGCCCTCAGCCCTCTACAGGCTACAGTCACTCTCCGCAGCCTGGAACACCGAGAAAATTTACCCCAAGAGCCAGTCCTGCTCACACTGTAAGGGTGATGGACTGAATTAAATGAGTTAGCAGGTTTTGTGCCTTTGCTTAAAATGGTTTAATAGCTTTGTGTCTGTACAGGTGTCCCATATGTACTTGTGTGCTACCGCTTGTATTTCCAGGGTCACAGTCTGGTTATGGTAGGAAGTCCGAGAGCTGAGAACCAGGAAGCACACAGACCGACAGCGAGGAACTCCCCTCGCCATAGTTCAACTACTGAGGTAATACTGCACTTCAACTGTGAGCATTTTAATACATCACAGGTTCAATTATTTTTTAAGCAAGTGTTTTAATTCTCTCCTAGCGGGACACATCGCACAACAATGAGGAGAGAAGGATTTCCTTTTCTGTGCCCGGGGCGTCAGATTGCCTCCATTCCTCTGAGGACTGTGTTCAATTCCAGATCAAACCAGGTGGAGATAAAGACAGGTGGAAATCACAAGGGTTATTTTCCACACTGCCACTAGACAGGGACACCTCTGAATCCTGCAGCGTTTACACTTCAGAGAAACTGAACTTCTTATAAAACAGAGCTGAAGGAAAAAGAAGAACAACAACAAAATAAGGTGAAGAACAAGAAACGTAAGGATTGGAGGAACTGGAGACGGAAGCTGTTTCAGAAAAGACAGACCTCACCTGTGCCTTTTGCATCTTAGCATAGTTTAAATGGTTTGGTCTCAACATCGCATGTCATTTTTCGAGTAATTTTCTGAAGCATGCGTTGCGCATAAGCCTTCCTGTCTCGTCTCACATATTTCTTGACACTGTTGATGGTGCTCCTGAAATCTCCTGCTGTTACCTACCTCCAGACCCTCAGGACCAGTATGACCTGCACTGCATCTGTTCGAGTGTTGGTACGGGTGTGTGTATATGATGTGATCTCTAGGGCTACGTAGAACAAAACATTCGCAAAAGAGAATTCTTAAATACTGTACAGTTATAGAGTGTTAGTTCTCCATCCTGTTAACCATTCCTAACTGCAACAATAATTAATTATCATGTTCAATGTCTGCAGTGATAGTGTATTTACCCTTGAGGTACCCTTGAGGTAATTGTAGTAATAGCTATGTGAAACGTGACATGTTCCACCAAATTTTGCAATAGCCTATAAGTCTGTGAGCTTTGTGAACAGGATAATATGTTATCACCAAATCTTTCTAGAAACAAAAGAGGTTGGACTGCTGCTTGTGGTATTTTTGGACTATCAAAACGTCATCTCTTAAACAATAAAATATATATTTAACACACATTTTAGATTATTTTCCCTTCAATGCACTGTATGTTTGGCTGTAATTAGGGATTATTTTCACTATCGATTAAACTGTGGATATTTTTCTCTTAAAATGTATGGAAAATTACCATCAGTCTTGTACCCAAGGTAGCAAATTACAAATTTTAACTCTAAAATATTCGACTTGTGTTAATTATAACACAAGAAAACTAGTTATACTCCCAAGTGAGAGATGTAACCATATCATATTTTCGTATTTTTGTTATAAACATGACAAACGATTAACTGACGGTTAAATGTGTTGTCAATTAATCTATTCGTCATTTCATCCTCCATTTCTGTTGTTAGTGCGTTGGTGAGTGTAGTGGTGTTTTTCGGCGGTAGGGGGCAGTAGAGCGCCTGTGAGGCTTCGCGGAGACTACCGGAAGAAAGTGTAAAAGAAGAAGAAGAAGCCCGTTTGTAGCGGCAATGAAAGGACAGCGTGCCACCTCCAATTTGTGGAAAATATAAGTTACGCGTACATTAGTAATATTAACTATCAGAGAGCAGCACGAGCGTTATTTTTTGTAGAAGATATTAAAAGGACTCCGTCGGGAAGATGTCTTTGGTTTGTGCAAGTAAGTAAAGTTGAATTCATTGATATGACGGAGGCTAGCTAGACACCGCGCTAATGCTACTAGCTAATTTAGCTAACGCTAGCCGCCATGCAGTGCCGCCCTCTACTTATGATAAAACATCGTTCTGGTTCGTGGACATTTTATTGTTTGTGTCCTGTGGTTCTAAAGCTGTGACTCAATCTTTGTTCAGTCTCCAACGAGGTGCCGGAGCACCCCTGCGTCTCCCCGGTGTCCAGCCAGGTGTTCGAGCGCAGGCTGATCGAGAAGTACATCGCAGAGAATGGGACCGACCCGATGAACGGACAACCTCTGTCTGAGGAGCAGCTCGTAGATATCAAAGGTAAAAAAGAGCAGCTGGCTGAGCTACACTCGGTTTTTAGGGAACGTTACACCTAGCTAAAACGAATGCATTTTATGTTTAGTGCTATTCAGCTGCAATACAAACTACCAATCGTAAAATGAATGAATGAATGAATACCAAAATTGAGTTAAAATAACACCGAGCAGTATAACCTACATGAAGGCGGGAGTGATTACAGGTCTGTTGTATGAATGCATTATTTATAGCGAGGTGTATCTGACAACGTGGCAACTGAGAGAGAATGGTTTAAATAGTTACAATGGCGCTAATCTGGTATTATTTGTAACATTTTCAGACAGGATTGTGAGGTGTAAAGTGCAGTAACTAATGAGTATCTTCATTATTGATTAGTACAGAGATTATAACAATGTTCTGAGGCCTTACATGATGGTTTTGTAATACATTTCAAAACCAACTTGAGTTTCAAGACCCAAAAATATTCAGTTTCATATGACAATTTTTTTTTGTCAAAACTGATAAGCTGGATCTGGTCAAGTGACCTGTTGCATCACAGACCTATTGTTTTAACTGTAGCGATGCTTAAATGTATATTTGGACGTTGTGCTTACTTCAGTGTAAATCCTCTATAGTAGAGTACTGTATGACTTGTCATATCCTGCAGCAATTTACAGTAAATAAACGAATTCAACTTGATTAATGATTTAAACATGAGACTGCTTGTTCTAATCAATGTTTCTCTGTTTTAGTGTCTCATCCTATTAGACCAAAAGCTCCATCAGCAACAAGTATTCCTGCCATTCTCAAGTCCCTTCAAGATGAGTGGGTAAGTATCGTTAACCATGTTGGAGTGGCGAAGGAGAAATCCACTACACAACACAATCATATTTTAAATGTTACCAAGAATGTCCTTGCAAAAGAACCCTCTAACATAACAATGGTTTAGAACTGCTTTCTTGCTTTTTTTTTTGTTTTCTTTTTTTAAAATATTGATTTTAGAAGATAAGAAATGTTCTCTCTTTTCTGTTTTAGGATGCTGTTATGCTTCATAGCTTCACCCTGCGGCAACAGCTGCAGACTACTCGCCAAGAACTGTCTCATGCCCTCTACCAACATGATGCTGCCTGCAGAGTCATTGCTCGACTCACCAAAGAGGTCACTGCTGCAAGAGAAGGTAGGTCGACAGCCGTTTGTGTGTCCTCTATTGTTGGACATAATCCACTTGTAAAGCACATAGAACCGCTTTTATACGACAATCAAGTCTGTGTAGAAACTGCCCTGCACAAACATGAGCTCATAGATAATATTGTTAGAGCATCTTTTACTAATGGGGTCTATTTTAAATTTTACAGCTCTTGCAACACTCAAACCCCAGGCTGGATTGATTGCCCCACAGGCCCTCCCCAGCTCTCAGCCAGCTGCAGCAGTGAGTGATTGGCTTTTAATTCCACCTAACATAAATGTTGATCATAATCTTTTGCCGTACTTACTCCTGCCATAATATAATTCTTTATTATATTTCTTCTGTTTCTCAGGGTCCTGGTGGAGAGCCCATGGAGATTAGTGAACAGGTGGGAATGACCCCAGAGATCATCCAGAAGGTAAGTTTTCTCTTCATCTACATAAATCATCGTTTGGATATAAGCTTTTCATTTAGCAGATGTGTTTCAATATAAAAAAATTCTGTTTGCAGCTCCAAGACAAAGCTACTATCCTCACTACAGAAAGAAAGAAGGTATTGTATTGCTATTTTATTTCACTCATTTATGCAAATTTCCGCTGTAATATTTCAATGTTATGTAAAGTTGTTTTTAAAAACTTTTGTTGTATTATGTAATGTGCTCTCACACTCCCTTTTAACTGCTTTCCCGTATTTCTCCAGAGAGGAAAAACTGTCCCAGAGGAGCTTGTTAGAGCTGAGGATCTCAGCAAGTACCGCCAAGTAGCCACGCATGCTGTAAGTGTAGATTTCTGTCTGAATACAAATTACATTTTCCCCCTTTTTAATCAGGGAGCTGCTTTTATAGACTTGATGTACATAGTGTCAACATCCCATCTCTTTGATGCCTTCAGGGTCTTCATAGTGCCAGTGTCCCTGGTATTCTGGCTCTGGATCTGTGTCCCTCAGACACCAACAAAGTTCTTACAGGTACATTACCACCGCTGCATCTTTCAATTGAACATTTTTGTTGTGATTTTGTTCACACACTCAAAGTAATTTGAAGACTTACATGATATTGACCCTCTTGCGTTGTTCAGGTGGAGCTGATAAGAATGTGGTGGTGTTTGACAAGAATGAAGAACAGATTGTTGCAACACTTAAGGGCCACACCAAGAAGGTCACCTCTGTCATTTACCATCCATCTCAGGTAATGTTTTCCATCATACCAACAAATCCTCTGACTGGATTCTACAATTATTCAGACCTAAGTGTGATCTGTTATTTTTACTCATTGCTTGCTCTTTTTCCCCCCACCATCCCTTACACCCTCGCTGTCTCTCCCGTCCTTTAGAACGTGGTCTTCTCTGCGTCTCCAGACAACACCATCCGTGTGTGGTCTGTCGCTGGGGGGAACTGTGTCCAGGTGGTGCGTGCCCACGAGGCAGGTGTCACTGGACTCTCCCTGCATGCTACTGGGGACTACCTGCTCAGCTCCTCTGAGGATCAGGTGTGTGTACCGACAGACCTCAAATAATTTATATTTAATATTAATATTTTACACTAAGTGACCTCTTCACTGGTTACGAAACTAACGTTTTCCCTCTGTGCTCTGCAGTACTGGGCCTTTTCTGATGTCCAGACTGGTCGTGTCCTGACCAAAGTTACTGATGAAAGTGCTGGCGTTGGTAATTGCCTTTTATGTAAACGTGTGTGTTTGACAGTCTGAATGGGAGTCCTCCTGTTTCAAGTAGTAATGTGTCTGTCTGCCCCCCCACAGCTCTCACCTGTGCTCAGTTCCACCCTGATGGTCTCATTTTTGGCACTGGGACTGCTGATTCCCAAATCAAGATCTGGGATCTGAAGGAGCGCACCAACGTGGCCAACTTCCCAGGCCACTCTGGCCCTGTCACCTCCATTGCTTTCTCTGAGAATGGATACTATCTGGCCACAGGTTAGAACTACCAACAACAGTTTTTACAGTGTTGCTGATCATCTTTGATGTGCAAATGATTTACATTGTGTGTGTTAAAGTTGCAGGGACATGGAATCTTAAAATCCTACTTTTAACCCTTGCTTTTTGCACCAAAGGGATCTGGAGCTGTATTTGCTTTAAATCACTGAACATCACTGTCTGATACGGTTTCAGGTGCCCAGGATAGCTCTCTGAAACTGTGGGATCTGAGGAAACTGAAGAACTTCAAGACAATCACTCTGGACAACAACTATGAGGTGAGACATTGCAGGTCTTTCTCCTATGAAAGGAATTGATTGATAGATGATTGATAGACGAGCAACCTCAACTTGACGCTTTCAGATGTATGTTTTGTGAACGAGTTAAACATAAATGTGTGAATTAGTCAGTTGTAGAGGTTGCTGCTAGGTGTAATGTTTTAACTTGGAAAAGAACCAGACGAGCTCTTCCCTAATGCTTTCTGTTTTTGGCTGTTCTGGCTCACGTTTCATATTTACCGTACATGAAAGTGGTATTGTTTTTCACATCTAACTCTCAGCAAGAAAGCAAACAAACACATCTCATATGATCACATCACTAAGAGGGCTTAAAGTAATAGTCCGATAAATGATACCAAAGCAACTAGGGCTGCTTACTGACTTAAAATGTCCTCTGAGCTGCTAAATACAGTCAAACCCATAACCTGCTCTGACTGCTACCTTTAGAAATTCTAGTTTTTTTTAGGGCAAACGTCTGATTTCCTAGACGCAGCACAATGAGCTCCTCCAGTCATGACATAGCCTTGCATATTTTATTACTCTTATGAAAGGCTATCTTTATTTAAGATTTCAGGGGTAATATGTTTTGTTTTTAATCATATAGATTAATCGATTGGTAATCTATAGATTAATCGATAGATTAAGTTATTCGTGGCAGCCTTAACTGCAACACTGAGTATGAAAGAAATATTCATGTATTTAACAGAGGTTGATCTTGTCTTTGGTGTCCTTCCTCTGTTCTCCAGACTGATTATTTCACTTTTTTTTTTTTTTTTTTTTCCTCCAGGTGAAGTCCCTCGTGTTTGACCAGAGTGGTACCTACCTGGCTGTTGGAGGCTCTGACATCCGTGTCTACATCTGCAAACAGTGGTCTGAGGTCCTCAATTTCACAGGTGAGATGAGGAAAAATGCTCTTTTCAAATGTTCATCCATTCTGCCTGACATGTGGTGTGTGTGTGTGTTCTGAGGATGTCGTTTTGACCTTGCTTTTGCCTTTCTAATTGTAGACCATACAGGATTGGTTACTGGAGTGGCCTTTGGAGAGAACGCTCAGTTCCTGACCTCCGCGGGAATGGACAGAAGTCTCAAATTCTATAGTTTGTAGAATAAATTCAGGATCAAGGGAGGAGGAGGAGGACAACTTAGATGAGAATACATTGGTACCCTCCTGAACACAGACCTGTAATTCTTAGAAAATATGAGGGGGAGAAGAAAAAAAATCACTGTTAACTTTGCTACATTAATGTGTTAGTCCTCATGTCCAGGAATGAGACCCCGTGAAATTGTCTGCTAATTGAAACCACAGCAGCATGGTTAGGATGACATGTTTGTTGGCATTGTAAAGGCTGAAATGTAAATGATATGAAATGAGATGCAGAAGCCAGTGAAATATTCCTTTCTGATTTGCCAGCAATTACGATTTTACTTTAGTATTTTCCTTTTTTTTGTGTGTGTTTTTGGGGGGGAGGGGGGGGATTGTTATACAACAACTCAAGTGTTGTAGTACTCGGTTGGGGACTAGTTGTGACAACAATCTGCTTTGCTTCTTAATGTAAACCTTCTTCATAACAGTATCTTTAGGTAAAAGGAAAATACATCTGTAGTGATGTACTGTACAACTAAGCAGATAAATGAACAGGTGTATGAGATAACGTCTTCCTCTGAAAACGTTCTCATCCAACCTCACTTCAGTTACATTTGCCGTCTTCGTTTGTTCCATTTAAACTTTTGTCTTTTTCCAATTGTATATTTCTCATAACTTGCTATTTTACCTGTTGCAAATCTGCCCTTTTACAATAAAATAAAAATATCTTTTGTATTGCCATTCATTTGTTTGTCAGATCAAGACAGAGGAGTCCGGCAAGGATCTTCTGCAGGAATTAGAATTGAACTTTGCTTAAATAAAATTTGTTTAGCAAGTGTGTATCAATCTATAGTTGCCTGATATTAATTTGTTGTTCATTTGTTCATCAATTCTATCTATTATAATATATTTTATTTATTTATCATTATTTAAGTTAAGAAGCCAATCTCGGTGCAGTGAGCCACTCGGTTTCAGTTTGATGGTCAAACCTTTAAGTGACCACTAACAGGCACGTGATCTTTTGGTTAAACTTTTAAAATGAAGTACTTTATATATAAAATGGTATGAGTTGGTTTTATAAATCAATCAGTTATTTATCACGCTTTTGTATTGGCGGTTCTCTGCAGTGATCAGGAAGTGATTCTGGTCACAACCATAACGTTACTTTAATGAGTCACGTCACGCGCGTCATCAACAACTAGGTCACCGCTTAGAACACCAAACCGCTCCGTCACACACGACGCTAACTATTAGCTTAAGATGCTAATGTCACATTAAACTAACATATGGCGTTAAAACGCATCCCAAATCCGACTAACGTTTTTTTTTCTTTTCTTTTCTCCGCCGGACCCCTCGTGGCCGCAAATGAGAGACGCGACGCCGTACGTCACGTGGGACGGCGGTAACGTGACTACCACAAACGGGAAGTGAGTGTGAGATCAGACCGATAACTTCTAATAAACACGTCTGGTTCGTCCACAGTCACCGGTCTGTCCGTCGGCACGGGGCTGGACTTCAGCGGGACTTCAGCGGGATCTCGGAGGCGTTCAGGTCAGTCATCCATCATTAAGTAATAATACTGTGCTCACGTGAAGGTCTGTGTTCCCCCACCGAGTACGGACCGCTATAATCACGACATTAACTACTTTTCTTTTACGGGATTTATTCCTCATAGTCTTTTTAACGTTTTAACGTTGAATCCTTTGTTTGATTGCCGTTCTTTCAGACGTGTTTCCTTGGGCAACGGTTGCCACCAAAAACGAAACTTATTGCCGTAGTTCCGATGCCACAGTCGCACGTAATCGAGGTGAAACAGTACAATATTGTTATTATTTCGTTTAAGGAAACGCGTAAAGCTACTTTAGACATATATTATTATTTGTACACTTGAATGTATATGTGTTTTGCCACAAGTCGTGTTTTAAATGTGTATTTGTATAACACTAAGCCTTCATAAATATAATACTATGCTCACTTTGTACATAAACCCAACTTAAATCTGCAAAACATTACATCATCAGAGGTTGTAATGTTCAACAAAAGTTCATGATTATTTTGGAGGTTGTGCTTTCTGGTGCTGCTGGATGTTATCCACCCTCATTAATATCAATGAGGTTGTTCTACATGAAACACAAAACAGATCAACAGCAACACAAACTGCAAAGTGATAACCGGGTGGAAATCAAAGCCTCTTGGTTTCTTTCATGGTTTAAAAAAAAATATATATATATTATAACAAATTGGGTATGCGGTTATGTGTTTTAGTGTATTGAAGCAGGATTTTAATTGCAAAAACTGAGCTTGTAATAATCAGAAATGTTTGTGCAAGAGTGGAAATCACATCTGAATAATCACACAGGAGGACTTGATGCTTCCCCTTTTCTTTAGTTTCCATTCATACGCTTCTCCTTTTGTCAAAAATAGTCTTTTATCGTCCTAACTGGAAATAAATGCCCTCCGTGTGCTACTTCTCTTCACGTAATAATACCCCTCATTCCACTTTAAACAGCAGGACTTTGGCTGTGTTGCAGGTTTGCAAGCAGGCAGCTATGGGCTCCATGTTTCGCAGTGAAGAGGTGTGCCTGGTGCAGCTCTTCCTCCAGTCCGGCTCGGCCTACAATTGTGTCAGTGAGCTGGGAGAACTGGGCCTGGTTGAATTCAGAGATGTGAGTTAATTAAACTCTTTGTTTTAGCTCTTTGTTTGTGATCTTGTGGTTAAAAAGCTCAGAGTCCAATCAAATGCAGGCCTTCTAATGGAGTCAGCTACTCTTAAATCCATGCGAAGCATCCCCCCCCCCCAGTTACGCCTAATGTCCACATGACTCATTTCAACCCTTTTCTTTTGTTTTTTGGCACAAATTGCAAGCATCTGATATTGTTTCTCCCATCCCCCCAACAACCCAGACCACAGTAATTGATCTATTTACAGTTGAATGTGATAATCTTATGAAGTCACGTTGGAATCTGCAGCATTTCTAAATCTGATTTTAATAAAGTTATCCTATTTATCTGATGGTGGTTTTGATTCACTGCATGGTCGGATGAACACAAGTAACCCCCTTCCTTGTCCCCTCTGCTTTAGTTGAATCCTAATGTGAACGCCTTTCAGAGGAGGTTTGTTGGTGAGGTCAGGCGATGTGAGGAACTTGAGAAAACCTTCAGTAAGTACCCCCCCCCACACACACACACACCTATATTTGTGGTGATATTCTTGTATGTCGATACCCTGTTTCTTTTATCTGCCCTTCAGCCTTCCTGGAGCTGGAGATCAATCGCTCCCTTTCTCCACCCTTGCAGTGTCCCCTCCCTCCTCCATGTCCGACACCTTCGGCCCCGCAGCCCCGCGAACTCATCACCATAGAGGAGGAGTGCGAGAGGCTGGCGAGAGAGCTCAGAGAGGTGAGCGCTTAAAACGGGGCTAAGATGATAAACGAGAGAATAGCCTCTAATGTCTCATTAGTGCTCCGTCAAAGGAGATGGAACTGATTGGCCTTTTGGTGTCTCACTAGGTGTCCAGGAACAGAGATAGCCTCCGGGCTCAGCTGACCCAGCTCAGTCAGTACCGAGGAGTCTTAACCAGGACGCACTCTCTCACAGCCTCACAGGTTCTGCATCATGTATTACCTTTCCTTTTTTAATGTACATATTGTGCTGGTGTGAGCAAAGTGTCTGCCAACTAACACTCAGACTGTCTTCTCCTTTTTGGCTTCATCTCACAGGCACCACCACCTGTACTGGAGAGCCAGGGCCTGTTTGATAACCGCCAAGACGTCCACCTCAGGTAGACTGTATTTTGGTAAAATGTCCATTATGTGTTTTACTGTTTTTACCTACATTCAGTGTATTTACCACCGCGTCTCTCTCAGTTTCGTGGCAGGAGTGGTCCATCCTTGGAAGGCCCCCTCGTTTGAACGGTTGCTATGGCGGGCGTGTCGCGGTTATATCATCGTGGATTTCAGAGAAATGGAAGATCGACTGGAGCATCCGGACACGGTGGGGGACTGGGGAACGGGGAGAGGGTCATGGTTGAGAGATAGCTATGAGTGTTATTTCTGTCGCGGGGATAGTCTCTGATGATTTTTCACGGCCGTTAAGTTTTCTCGTGTCTGCTTTATCACAGCTGTTGGCTGTTTGTTCATTTGCAGGGCGAAATGGTGCAATGGACAGTGTTCCTCATCTCCTACTGGGGAGATCAGATCGGACAGAAAGTCAAGAAGATATGCGATTGGTGGGTAAACCCGTGCATCAGTTGGATTTGTTTTTCCCTTCTCATTGTAGATTTCCACACGACGGCGTCTATTATACCTGTTGAACCTGTTGAAATATCTTTTTTTTTTTTTTTTCCTCCACAGCTTCCGCACACAGACGTTTGCTTACCCTGAGAGCACTGCAGAGAGGGAGGAGATTCTCCAGGGGCTTCAGGGCAGAATTGAAGACATCAAATCTGTAAGTGTAGTATGTTTATAAAAGACACCAATACAGTCTGCAGCATTTACTGTCTCTCTTTTGGAATGCTCTACTTAAAAATACTAAAAGTATACAAAATCGCAGTAATATACTGTAAGTTTTCCTCAAATAAGTATGTTTTTTTAAAAATATCCTCTCATCTGTACTTGAACTAGGTGTTGTCGCAGACGGAGTCCTTCCTGCAGCAGCTGCTGATGCGGGCGGTGGCCGTGCTGCCCCAGTGGAAGGTGCGTGTGCAGAAGTGTAAGGCGATCCAGACGGTGCTGAATCTCTGCAGCCCCTCGGTCACGGACAAATGCCTGATCGCCGAGGCCTGGTGTCCCATCGCCAAGCTGCCTGAACTGCAGAGCGCTCTGAGAGAGGGAGGGGTGAGATGAAAACGCAAACGATTTGATGAGGAGACGTGACATAAATGTGCAAACTCCCCAATGTCTTCATCTTCTCCGACCCTGTTTGTCCATCCTCAGAGGAAGAGCGGCAGTGGCGTCGACTCTTTCTACAACCGCCTGCCTTCCTCCACCGCTCCACCCACCCTGTTCCCCATCAACTCTTTCACAGCTGGTTTCCAGAACATCGTCGATGCCTACGGAGTGGCAAGCTACCGTGAAGTCAACCCAGGTACGCCTGCATGTCACTGAGCGGTCTTCATTAATGCCTTGAAGGAAGTAGAACAAAGTAGAAACCAGAGAATGCTAAACCTCATCGTTCATCAAGTCTTTCCTCTCGATGCTTCTGCAGCGGTGTACACCATAATTACATTCCCCTTCCTGTTTGCTGTGATGTTTGGGGACGTGGGTCACGGTTTACTGATGACTCTGGCTGCCCTCTGGATGGTCCTCGAGGAGAAGGACCCCAAATTTAAGAATAACACCAATGAGGTACTAACTACACACACACACACACACACACACACAAAGTGCAGGAACGTGTTTTCGACCTTTCATAAATACCCTAAATACTGAAATGACGTTTCTTCCCGTCCCCGTGCCGTTCAGATCTGGAGGATGATGTTTGGAGGAAGGTATCTGATTCTGCTGATGGGACTCTTCTCTGTCTACACGGGGGCCATTTACAACGAGTGCTTCAGCAGAGGCCTCAGTACCTTCAACTCGGCGTGGCACGTCGGCCCGATGTTCGAGAAGAACATATGGAAGTGAGGACAATTTATACCTTTTCTGTTTTCTCCAATCTCCACACGTATTGTTTCTTGTCCATCTTACCTAACTGTATTATTTCCTCCAGTGCGTCCGTCCTGGCGGACAACCAGTACTTGTCCATGGATCCTGTTGTGTCCGGTGTTTACACCACTCCCTATCCGTTCGGCATCGACCCGGTATGGCCAACACACTCATCAACTCTTCCTTCGCGACTACATTTTCTTCCTGCCGCCATCTTGTACGACATCGTTTGCGCATTCCATCCTCATTCGCTGTTGTTCCGTGTCACGGTTAGGTCTGGGGGCTGGCCAACAACAAACTAACGTTCCTCAACTCGTACAAGATGAAGATGTCGGTCATCGTCGGTGTCATTCACATGACTTTTGGAGTCTGCTTGTCATTCTTCAACTACTGGTAAGTAATGTTTAACTTGTTGTGTATGTGTTGGGTGTGGACACACCCTAACTGCCTTTTGGTTTCATTTCAAATTTCGCACATCCTTATTCCCCTGTCTTGCCTCATCGTTGTGTTTCCTCCAGGCACTTTGGCCAGATAAGCAGTGTGTTCTTTGTGCTGATCCCTGAGCTGTTCTTCATGGTTTGTCTGTTTGGCTACCTGGTCTTCATGGTCGTGTACAAATGGATCGCCTACACTCCCACCCAGTCCCAAATCGCTCCCAGTATCCTCATCCACTTCATAGACATGTTCCTGTTCACAGAAAACGCTGAGAACCACACACTCTATGAAGGACAGGTGTGTGGATTTGTTCATTTATCCCATATCGGTACATTAAAGTGACACATCAACTGGTTTTGTTCCCTGTGTTTGACTCGCTGGGTTTTATCCTCTGCCAGTGTAGCTTGTGAATGCTGTTTGACAGACTACTCTCAAACCTCAGATGTCGAGGTTCGCCACAAACCCATGAACACACCAATAGAAGATAAAATGATCAGTGCTATGACTGCAATTACAAGCCACTTTAATAAATGCTCGGTTGTTAAAATAGCGGTGGGTAAAAGTGGTTTGACAACAGAACGATGAAATGTTTGAAATCCCTGCGAGCTTATTTTCACGCTGTACTATATATGAACTGAAACCAGTGAACATCTGGTTCACCACCGCCACCCCTCTTCTGTAGTGCAGGTGCAACTATTTGCAGAAACCCCCCGTGTTGTACTGTGGGCGTGCGTCGCTCAAAAGCGTTAACGGCTACCCTGCAACTCTTCATGTGCAGATTGTGGTGCAGAAGATCCTGGTGGTGCTGGCCCTGTGTTCTGTCCCCGTCCTGCTGTTCGGAAAGCCCACGTATGAATACATGACATTCAAGAGAAGACGACGTCAACGGGTGAGTTTGACTGCGCTAACACCCTTATTCCAGAGTTGGGTGTATTTTCTGACGGATTTCTGGTTTACCTGCGACGTCAGGAGGAAGACAGGCGTCCGCTGGTGGCCGCCGAAGGCTCCATCAACACTCGCCAGGGCGAGGTGGAGGGAGGAGCTGCCGAAGAGGTAAGCCATGATAACGTAATCCGGTAAATAGATTAAATGGAGCCAGAGATGCGCTGTTGTGATCCTGTGAGTGTTTAACCTGCGCTGATCCGCAGGAGTTCGACGCCGCGGACGTGTTTATGCACCAAGCCATCCACACCATAGAGTACTGCTTGGGCTGCATCTCCAACACCGCCTCTTACCTCCGACTCTGGGCCCTCAGCCTGGCACACGCACGTTAGTGGCACCCATACTGACGCATACAAACACAAGATGCACCTTCATACTCACATGATGTTTACACACACACACACACACACACACACACACACACACACACACACACACACACACACACACACACACACACACACACACACACACAGACTTCCTCTCTAAAACCAAACACACTCATACAATATTTTCCCCCACGCACTTATTCATAAACACATGACGGCTGTCTGACGGCGAGTTATTTGTGTCTCCACAGAGCTCTCGGAGGTGTTGTGGGTGATGGTGATGCGTATAGCCCTGAGGTGGGAGGGCTATGTGGGATCTGTAGTCCTCTTCGTGGTTTTTGCCTTCTTTGCCGTGTTGACTGTCTCCATTCTGCTAGTTATGGAGGGACTCTCAGCGTTCCTGCACGCACTCCGTCTGCACTGGTAAGGATGGGAGGGAGGAGAGCGAAAGGAAAACGTGTAAAAATACAAATAAGTAGGCACTGAGTACAATCTACACATAAGACACCACAAACACAGACAATGACGAGACAAGTACATAACTTTTACACACAACATTGCAATAAAAGAGCTCCGTGTCCCGACCCAAGCCGTGACAGAAAGGTTTCCCCTCCTAAAACACAATTAACTGTTTCATTATGATCCAACCAGTAGAAATCATAAGAAGTCAAGGACATTTTACTAAAAAGGGAAGCCCTTAAATTGGCATAAAATGAACAATAAAACAGGAAATGATCTATTCCAGTTTCACCTAAATCACAATAGCTAACGGCAATGTACATAAACATTGACATATGACAGAAATTATACATGTAATCAGCGCAGTAATAGCAGTATTGGCAGAATAATAGAAGAAAAAGATTACTACTAATAACAGCAGCAGGACATATAATAGGATGATGATGATAAAGCAGAAATAGTAGCATTATAGAAATATGACTAATAGTAGCAGGGGTGCACAAGTTTGTTATGCATAAGTTGACTTATGAAAGGGTTCTT
The DNA here is from genome assembly GCF_963514095.1 of Eutrigla gurnardus. Lineage (NCBI taxonomy): Eukaryota > Metazoa > Chordata > Actinopteri > Perciformes > Triglidae > Eutrigla > Eutrigla gurnardus. Next base: position 22,924,792 of record NC_139919.1, on the reverse strand, counting down.
CCTTTATTAAAGATGAATGTGTTTGTGCCTGATGGTGGTGCTAGAGAAAAGATTTGGAGGTCACCGAAGCCTCCATCAGAAGTGTTCCCCTGTATGTAGAATCACTGTATAGGTTGTTGGTGGTGGAGAGGCGTAGTAAAAATGGAGCGGGTGGACAAATATGGTTAATATGTGTTGTGGTTTGTATTGTTGGGTGTTGACTTTGCTGATCTCTCTTACAGGGTGGAGTTTCAGAACAAGTTCTACAGTGGAACAGGCTACAAGCTGAGCCCTTTCTCTTTCTCATCTATAATCAATGCATCATCTGCTATATGATCGGTCAAACCATCACTTAGGGTTGCCAAGCGGTTATGTTAATTTATGTGTACTGTTGAATACTTGAACTACTACACACATCAGAATAACTTTATCTCCCCATCTTAACCATGATATTCTCTTGCCTGAAGGCTGTGAAATCGTTTAATTTACTTGCACAATGATCATGATGGTACAGACTGTTATTTTTGAATGAGTCACTATATAATGAATTGCAAGTGCATTATATGAAATGGAAAAAAAAAATGTACTTTTGTGTCCCCTTGCAAATTTTACTACATCAGTGTGATGGACCGCTTTCTAATTAGTCTTTAAGTACCTAAAAAAAAATATAAATCGCTTACACTGTGTGAACACGTTGAAATCAATTATGAAAAGGGAAAGTGGACCAATTCATGAATCCATTCTGCAGTTTATGGAGAGGTAGATTGTTTGATCGATTTATAAGCCAGCGCTGTCGGATTATTGAAATGATTGCAGGGAATTACATGAATGATTTTCTTGAGCCAAAGACACGTTTCCCCTCATTGTCACGTCTCCTCACCACACACCACCACACACCACAGGTATTTGTTAGTAGGAACGGTTTTTTCATGTGCCTTACTGGGATTGCTTGTTTATCATTTAAGTCTTTTGGACTGATCACAACCTCCAGCATCATGTTACTACTTCAAACATAACTCTTCCTGATGACATTTCTCACTGTTTTTTTTTTCTGCAGGTTTGCACTGTAAAAAATCGATCAAATTTGAACTGAAATTAAATATGATTTTGTTGTTTAATTTTATTGTGGGAGTCGTTCTCTGAACAGGCTACCTTACCTGTTGTGTACTCACACCATTTATTGTGTCACATATGTCAATAACAAATTTGCAAAGTTACCAATGATGGAATAAGTATTAAAATCCTTATTATTATTGTAATGATAATAAGAATAATAAGCTTTATTGCAGACACAAGTCCACATAACACAATATTAATAATAACTAATATATAAATAGTATAAAAAGGAAATACTTAATGTGTGCATATTATGACAACGTATTACACCAATGCCGTCTCAGCTTATAAGATGATTGGCAATAGTGTTGCCCACATAAGTAATAATTCCACTGCTATGCGGATGACACACAACCATATGTCCTGCTAAAGTCTGGTACAAAATGTCCTGTATGATTGTATATTGGATTTCCAAATATTTCCTGCAACTAAAAGACTCTAAATTAGAATTAGTAATAGTAATTAGAGACCCACAACCTCTGTGTCATTTTTTAATTCAGAATTGTCATTTGATGCTCATGTGACTTAAATGGTCAGGTCATTGCTTCACTCTGCAGACTTAGAAAAGGTCATCCATGCTTTCGCGCCTAAGGATCTCAGGAAGGCAAACAGTATCTTCCTTTAAATCTCTTCTAGACTTTTATTTTGTGGATTTTTAACAGATGGTGTGTTATTTCTGTTCTCACTTAAATAATTGTATCATGTTATCACCGTAATTATTATAATCATTATTATTATTTTTTATTCAGTATGAAGACATGCACGCGGAACCCTTGGAGTGCTGGCGTTTATTTCTTTCAGGACTGCTAACAAAGTAGCACCAATTGACCCGGATGTTGTCTGAAAGTCAAAGATGGCGCTCCGCGTGTCACGGCGAATCTTCTGAAATAGCGAATATGTCCTTTTCTTAAGGGCGTGTTGTAACCGAAACCGTGTGGTAGCACGTTAACTGGACTTTAAGTGTTATTTAATCAATGAAGTGAACGCCGTGGGGAGTGAGGAGATGGCTTTGAGTGTGCGGCGGTTGTTGTTGGGTCAAATTCAAAGATGTCGTCAAGTCGTGGCAACAAACCAGACAGGTAAGTTATTTTCTTCATTTCGACCTTCACTGTGTGAACTGTAGCTACCGGAGGTTTGTGTTTTAGTCTAGTTGTTTCTATAAAAACGTGTTGTTTGTGGACCAGCTCGCTGTCTGAGTCAGGCAGCCCCTCAGCCTGAGCCCAGCGCGGATGAAAACGAAGCCGTGAACCCGACCTTTGTGAACAGAAACCCCCGGAACCTGGAGCAGCTGGCTCTGGCTGTGAAGGACCGGGGCTGGAAGACGGTCTGGCCCCACCGGGAGTTCTACCACAGGTGTGTCTATACATATGGTTATGTAACAACTCTTTTTTTTTAAATTATAGATGAAGGTGCATCATAATATCTGTTGGGTATAATCATAAATGTCTCTTTTTCGTGATGATGTCATCACATTGTCAAACTGCCAATTTCACCTGTATTTCAGTGGCTTTGTAGTGTAAATTTAGGCACTAAAATTATCAGTCAAGATAAACATGTACAGACTTCATTGTTCTGCCTTAGTCTGCATTAAACTGTGAGTGCATACATATACAGCCTTAATGTATCCAGTTAAATCGCACTGAGATCTTATTTTGTTAAGGTGACCTGAGTACACAAAGAATAATCACAACTTCTTCTATATTCCCTACATTCCTCTTGTTTCTCTCCCTTCTGTTTTTACGATGTTTGCCTCTCCCATGTTTTCAGGTTGGAGTTTTCCCGCACCCAGCACCATGTGACGGCACACGTGTTCTCCAGCGGCTCTCGCGTCCCGGTGCTCTCCTGCTCCACCACGGAGTGGGCGCTGAAGAAGGAGCTGGCCTCCACAAGCTGCGTGGCAGCGTGCCAGGCTGTGGGCGAGGTGCTGGCGCATCGATGCCAGCAGGCTGGCGTCACCAGGATGGTGTACAGGGCGATTCCCTGGACGTACCGCTCTGATGCTGTGAGTACATGCAGCATGAACTGCTGTCTTTTCCCCCCACGTTAAGTAATCAAGCGCTTCATGTTTGTCTCTCCCTGATCTCTCTGTTTCACAGGTTCAGTCATTCAGGACAGCAATGAAAGAGGGAGGAATCACCCTCAGTGAACCCAGAAGGAAATACATTGGTAATTAAGTTACCGTGTCATTTATCACACCGTTAGTTTGTCAAAATATCCTCTGTATCCCCGACTCTCTGCTCTTTTGAGATTTACGACTGCTGTTATTAAGACTAGGTTAAAGGCAATATGAAGAGAAACAAAATGAGTGATGAAAGTGAGGTTGCTTGTCTGTGTTTTGTGGATAAATAAAATGTTTCTGAACAGAAGCAGTTTTCCTCTACAAGGCCGCATTTTGACTCCTTTCCCAAGGTAGAACAAAACACAACCATATGTTTTTCATAGTTTTGATGATATATACAAAATAGTTTTATATGCCAAAATATATCGACATATACAATGAGGTTTTTCAACATGCTATACTATGACTTTTATAATGAATCAACACACTTTAATATCACATTTGATTTTTTTGACATACTATATGATGCATTTTTTGACATACTATACTGTGACTTTTAAAAATACTATACTGTCTTTTTATGAATTATTTCAACATAGTGGACTATTACTTTTTATAATATCCATGCATTTTTTCAACATGATATGAACCGTTTGTGACTTTTAGACATACTAATCTCTGGATATTTTATACATTTTTCCTCATACTATTGTTTATGGTTTTAGACATCCTACACTATAGCTTTTTTTTATATAACGTATAACTAACTATGACTTAGGACTTTCCAAAATACTATACTTTGACTTGTTTCAACATAGTGGGCTTTATGACATACTACACACTGGTATTTGCTACTACTAGTATACTACTATACTATGACTTCCATTTATTTTAATCTCACGATATTTTATCATAAATAATAATCTTAATACATATACCGTAAGCTTGTGTGAAATATGGATGACGTCGTTGCATCCTTCAATTCAAGAAACAAACCATTTGTTTTGAGTATAATCATTTATTTATACGCTCATAATGCTTGTTGTAAACAAATGTGAGGTGAAGACAGTAGAGAGCTAAACACAACAAGGCATAGAGATGTGGACAAGATTTTTAAAAAAGAGACTTATTCATAGTACAGTGTAATGTTGGCTCAGGCAGTGGGGACAATGTGTGCTGTGTGATTATAAAGTGCATGTTTTCTTTAACAGTGAGCATGCAATGACGCAGGTAAGCTTTAGCTTGGGTTCACTGGATAAAAGTTACACCAGCATGAAAACGAGAATATTCCACCTCAGCATCCATTGATCGTAAGTCTGAAAAAAGTATTTTGAATAATTTACCTCAATCCATTAAATTTCAATATAAATACATGAGAAAACCCTGAACATTTTGCTCGTACATGTTGGCATAAAAGCACATAACATGCATCCAGCAATTATGTGTTGATACATCACTCATGCAAAAACTTTGGGAAGTCACATTTATACTGTAATCAGAGAAACAGTAAGATTCATAGACTACATAACCACCAGCTTGTAGTAAAAACATTAAAAACACCAGTCAGAGAGTTGTATTACATTCTCAGGTTGAAGGCACTCATACAGCTCTGGTGTTTGAATGGGATGATCAAAAACACAATGGGTGACATTGGTTCTTAACATCATAACATGATAAAATATTTTCAATTTAATATATTCATTGGCACATTCGAACACTGTGTTGGCTTGTGCCATATATCTGGCCCTGACATGGTCCATGACTCACGGCTAATATACAGTGAAATCCTCCCATCTGTGATCAATGAATGTGAGGGACCAATGAGAGAGAGAGAGAGAATATGAAAACCTATTTAAAACCATCTGGCAGCACACATTCTCATATTTACAGAGGGAAAGAAAAGGGAGTTGTAATTGCATAGATATCTCTGGAGTGGTGATGCAAGAGCTGAGGAACAGCGGAGGAGGGAGAGACCGGTACTTCTGTACGTGGTGGGATATGTTCTAAAAACACCTAAAAAGAACATGATAATACAACAATGTACACTGATAATGACTTCAGTCATCAGATATCCTGGCTTTCACTGGCATAGCAATGTTACAGCAAGATCCTTTTATCAAAGGTGAACCATCAGCTATCATTCTGAACAGGTGCAATGAAACATAAATTAAAACTCATCATCAAAGGATTTAAAAAAAATAGGGAGTGTACCAGTGTATAAAAACCATAGCATGTGCACAATTTCCTTCAGGTGTTTTTTTTTTTAAGGATTTCCCCCCACCATCTATTTCCTCCTCTCTGCCTCCTTTTTGGGTCCGCCTCCCTCCCATACCTCCCTGCTCATCTCTCTCTTTGAGCACTTCAGGGTTTGCTTTGACCGGCGTCCGGCAGGCTTCGTGGTTCAGGTGAAACATCCACGCATGCCCTCTGGTGAGTCAGACTTCTTCGCATTTGACTACGTATCCGCTGCCCCGGAGACCTATTCGGACTTCCAAGCAGCTTCGAAAAGAAAAAGTAGACGTGTAGCTTATGGAGCAGCTTCAACACCAGGCTCCTCTAAATATTCTCAACTTACAAGTCAATCCTTTGTCTGTAAATCATCGTAACTACAAAGAGCATGAAAGCGAGCACTCGGCTTCATTTACCTGTTCACGTCCTTTATCCTCGTCACTGATGGACTGCATGAGGGAAAAGAGGTTCATCCTGCCGCTGCGATTAACGCTTGGAGCGACCTTGAGATGAGAGAATGGAAATCAACATCAAAAGATGAGGGGAGAGGTTAACAGCTTCAGATCCAGCGTGTCACTAAAGCTGTGTCGGCTCACCTTGTCTGGTTCGTTAACTGTGATCGAAGGGGGTCCTGTCTGCCCGGGTCCCTGGTTGGCCTCAGATTGGGGCGTGGGCTCTTCAAACACCTGTGTTGTGTTTGAGAAATAAAAGGATTGAAGTTAAAACAGAAATCTGCAGGATTTAAAATGCCAATGACATAATCGATGAATCTAATTACCTCTGTGTCTCCCTCTGGGTCATGTTTTTCATCTGGGCTAGCCAAATCTTTTTCATCTGGACTCTCTACATCGTCCTCATCATAATCATCAATTCCCTCGTCCTCCTCATCGTCCTCCTCATCGTCCTCCTCCTCCTCGGGCTTTCCTTCCTCCCCTCCCTCCTTCTTGTGTACTGACTTTTGTCTGTGGTCTCTTGACTTTCGCCTCCAGAGGGCGCTGTGACGCTGCTGGCTGCAATGATTAAGGAACACAAAACAATCCTCACAAACCCATAATAAAAAAAATATCTAAAATGCCACAGACTGGTAAAAAACTTGAGAAAATATTATATTTTTATTGTCTTTTTTCACAACGGATGACTCATCCGAGATCTTTGTGATACAGAGCATGGGGCCCAGCACCAGGCCTCACCTTGCATTGAGGATGCCGTTGTAGGTCTGCAGCTGCTTCTTGAAGCTGTCGTTGGGCTTGATGATGGACCGGCAATCCTGAACGAAGGTCAGCGCCGTTTCAAGCGGCCATTGGTGATGCTTCATGGCGAAGGCGATCACGGTGGATGCAGAGCGGGAAACGCCCATCTTACAGTGAACCAACACGGCCTGTCCACTCTTCCTGCGACACACGGAGATCGAGAGAAAATCGCTGACTATTACTCAACTGACAGGAAATATAAGTAACGGTGTAATCGCTCAAACTGAGGCAGAGCTAGGGACAAAAGTACATGATGTAAAAGAGTAGTACAATATTATGAGAAACTTTCACTTCCTAGCAGAGAGTTGGATGAGAGAACTGATAGAAACAGAAGTTAGTGAGCTTTAGAGATGCTGGTGGGCACATTTTATAACCATTCAACGGAGCCAGGCTAGCTGTTTCCACTCTTTGTGCTAAGCTAACTGTCTTGTGGATCCACCTTCATATTTTATTTTATGTCAGATTGATAGCAATCTTACCCTTTCAAACTTTTGCTTTAAAAAGCACGGGAGAATATCTGCACTAGTCTGCGTAACGAACCTTTAAGTGTGTCTAACATTTCCCTTCCTGATTGAGCTTCAGGCCAGTCGGAGAAGTCACACGTACATGTCACACGCTAGTGCTGACGTGGTTTTAATGCATCATAATTGGACAATTCTAAATGAGATGTGGTTCGTGACACAAATGTATTAGTGATATGCCTTTCGTCTGACTGATTTTACATGCCTTCAGATGTTTGGGGTTTCAGCACTACCTTGCAGCGTCGATGAAGTTGTATGTGTCTTTCCAGTAAGGAAGCAGGTCTGTGGCTTCCACGTCGTACACTCTTATGTTCATATAAGTGAAGGACTCCGGGAAAAAGTTGTCAATCTCCCTCGTCACGTTGAGAATATAGCCCACACTGAAAAACATACAGACGTCAACTTAGTTGCTAGGTGACTCAGCAAAACACCAAGTCACGAGACAATGGGAAACTGACATGAACAACAACAACAACACGCAGAACTATAGACAAATGCTGCGTGTGAACACTGACTTGTTTTTCTGCAGCTCCTCAAAGTTAGCTGCGTTCCACTCGGAGCCCTAAAACAAGATAAAGAGTGAGAGGTTCAGTCGAGTGCACAAAAGAAAGGGCCGTCTTCCCTATCGCTGTCAACACAGATGTCCCACAAAAAGGGGAAGTGACAGTCACATCCTGATGAAAGTAGATTTCTGTTACTTTCATTACTAAAGCATAAGAGAGGCTTCTCAGCGTGCTGCCGAAATAAATGTATTACTGTCTTTGAAGCCAAGTAATCACTCACCAGGTAAAGGTAGTCAAATATTTTGGAGGGTTTGTCCATCTGAGCCATGGTGACCAGGATCTCGTTGTCAATGTACTCCTTGAAGGGTCTCATGTCGAAGCCCGTCCTGGTCTCCAGGGCAGTGTGCACCTACGGTGGCAAAGGCGAGGTCAAATTACACAGGCGTACATCCATTTTAACCTATTATTTTCTGCCCGTAGGTCTTACCATTTTAGACGTGAGGTTGTCCAGGTCTTCGGTCCTCAGGATGTCCCTCAGGTGCTCTTTGATCAGCCCCTCATGGGAAGTTCTCTCCGCCGAGCTTCCCGTGCAAGAAAAGAGTTAAACTTGAGTACAAGCTAACACGTGAGCACTAAAAACAACATTCATCTCATTCCCACATGTATAGCAGAGGTGGAATGTTACTGAATACATTTACCTTCAGTTAAAGGTACTTGTTATTACTCACGTCTGTCCGTGACTGTCCCTGCGGACCGACTCCAGGTCGTTCATGGCTTCCCACTCGTTTAGGCAGAAGCGGTCTGACTCGGTGTGCTGGTGGTAATGCTGGGCCCACTCCAGACCGTTGCCCGGGATCACCGCCGCCTTGACCGCCCGCTCGCAGCACCCGTGCAAAGCCTGCAACACTGACCTTACAGTGGTGGGGAGGACAAAAGATTATGTACATTTGAGGCCCTTTAAAATCTCAGTTTTTGTTGTTAAAGTGCTTTAGGAAGTAATGTGCTGGATGCTTAAGTAAGTTTCAACATTACTCACCACATGGTCTGCATGGACACAGGCTTAAAGATTCTGATCTCTTCAGCTGTGGTCACGCTGAAACCACTGTGGAAAGACAGGAGTATGAGCTGCGATACTAAGAAGAAAGTAAAACTGAGGAAGTAACACTGATAAGAAGCCTTTTTCGACTACATCGAAGGAGACAAAGAGCTTTTTCACTGTAAATTAGTGATGGTTCGTGTGGAGAATGAAAATGTGAGGACAGTGAGAGGGAGAGAGAAAGAGGAGTTGATGAGTGTGAACATGCTGGTGCCAATAAGAGCATATTTTTTTGCAATCAGTGGATTAGTAAAAAAAACAGCAGTGCAGAGCAGAGCTGATAACTGAGTTTCACAGCGCCCTTCTCCACACCTCCTCTGAACAATGACAGCTAAGAAGAATCCAATCATTCTTCAAGTATTAATCACAGCATAGCTGGTTGTTAAGGTCACTAAAACTCAGACTAAAACTGAGTTGGAATGGACATTTGGGGTTCTGGAAAGACCACAATGCAACCAGGGAGTTACTTTCATTAACGCGAAAGAAGCCAACCATACTTTGCTGTAATTTCATTTGCAAAAACACATGATTTCCATGCTTATGTAAGGGTCTGAGTGATGGATCGGAGTGGTTGTAATTCATAGAGAATGACTCGGCTCCATAAATAGCGATCATTACTCATTCCTGATCTCTGGCCAGAAACCCAGAGAGATCAGGCCACACCGTCTGTGCTGCAGCCTCACAAACGCATTACTTGTGTGTTTACACTTTCAATTCATTCCTCAATCACTTAAAAAAAAAAAAAAATCTTACCCGTCTCCATCCAGATAAACCTGTGTGTCGCTCCATACTGGCAGAACCAGGCCGATGGTACACTGATCGCTGCAGAAACCCAAGACGAGGAAGGACGTTTAAACTTGTCAAAGCTGAATCAGAAATTATTAACTGAATGGAAATCTTATCTCTGTGACACTGTACACCTGAAACTTGATTACAAACACACACACACACACACACACCTGTCTGAGTTGGGGAAATCCATGCCCAGCAGGATGCTCTCCTGTTTGTTGCTGAGGGTGGAGACGACGATCAGATACCTGACTCTGACCGAGCTGACTGACTCCAACTGCACGGCCTGCAGGACAGAGCGCAGCAGGGAGACATTGGATGCGTTAATTAGAAATAACTAACAATGAATGTACTTCATATACAACATATCTGAAGCTACACACTAAACAAAACAAGAACACAATATAATAACAAATATTATTATACAGTACATGGAGAAGGATTACTTTTTCTAACCAAGGAGATGTCTTTGTGTGTGTCATTTTGAAGGCTCACCAGCTTGATGGTGTCTTCTGGTCGGAGCTGTTCCACCATGGCATGCAGCTGTCTGTGCCTTGTGTTTGGAGCTTCACCGCCTTCATTTACAGGAGAAGGTGGAGAAGGAGAAGCCTCCTCATCAAGGCCAACCCTCTCATCGTCTTCCAGCAGAAGGACTGCTCCCTTCACAAGGGCAAAGCTCTCCCTACAGACGGACAGAGATCAGGTAGTATAATGCTGCTGTAACCAACGACAACTGGGAATCGTTTTGTTAGCACTGTAATCACTAATATATCTACCTTTTCTGAAGTCTCCCTCTTCTTTGGAGGCTTTCATCCTTCAAAAAAAAATTACAATTAAAATGTATTTATATACATTTTTAGCTGTTGTTTTTTCTTCAAATATATTTTTATAAATTGTAGTTTTTCTTCTCTTAGTCTATTCTATAAATCAGTTCTAAGCAGGCGCTCGAGTAGAAATACACAATACGAGTAATCATGGTTTTTATTATCTTCCTAAACGGCTCGTTTCTTGCCAACACATTTCCTGGGAACTTTGGAGGAATCGCGTGTGATCTATTTCCTGTTGAGATGTGTGGACACAAAGGCCAGGAAATAAATGCTCAGTAATTTCACAGGTGAAATGCAGTGCAAAACAAATCAAGGTGCGGTGGAAGACAAAAAGAGTGATATGTTAGCACATGGAAGAGGATACTAAGGAGGGGTAAAAACAACAGTTCTGGCAGCAAATTGATAGAAGGATAAGAAATAAAGGAGTAATACAATACAAGAAAGGAGAGCAGGAGGAGAATAAGAAAGAGGGAGAAGTAGCGGTAGTAACAAGGGTTCACAGAGAAAGAAACATGAGACAGTAACATTACCTGTTACGCAACTGACAAGTCCAGACAGAGTCAAGAAAAAAAAAAGAAAAAGAAAATAAAGAAGTGGGCAGGAGCCGGGAGAGGAATGATGAGGGTTTGGAGAAGAAAAAAAAGGAGAGAACACAAGTTAAGATAGTAGAGTGATTCGATATGCAACAAAAAAAAATGTGACTTGGACCCACAGTCGGGTCATTTATGGTTTAGTTGGCAATGACAAAGACCTCGGATGTAAAGTTAAATAATCTCCATGAGAGAGTGACGGAATGAAAGGAGATCAAGTTAAAAACAGAGGCTGATGACATGTAGGGCTTAAATGATTAGATGTGTCTTTTAAAAAAAACTACAACTGATTCAATCTCTCTCTGAAATCACTGTGATAAATGTGAATGGTAACTAAAGTTGATGATGATGACTATATCTGTGGCATGTTTGCCCTGCAAGTCAATCATTAGTGATGATCCAGGAATGGCTGCTATTCATGCAGAACTTGCGAGGGTCCAGGGTGAGCAGCTCCTATAGTTCTCGCTCTAATAACTTATCTTTGGATATGATGCAAAATTCCCAACGTGTGTACGGCAAGGCACGGGGATGATTGAACTCACTGGAGCAGTGTTGATGGATGGGAGCCTATGCAGGGTTAACAGAGCCATTGCAGAGTGCAGGTCTGTCTCCACTAAGCCTGCGAGTGCTGGCAGGCTCAGACAGGCTCCACAGGTTTCCTCGGCCAAAAGTGTGCTGTGGGCGTGACAAACTGTGTTATTACTCAAATGGAACGTGGATATTTGGGTTGGAGTACAACTAAACAGGCTTTATAACACGGATTCCTAAAGAAAAGTCGGAGGAAGTTAATTGTCGGCTTTAAGGAGTCCTGATAGTTTCACTGCTGTTTAACCCAGAAGAGGTAGAGTTGGGGTAGCATGGGATATAATTAAATACCAGAGACTATTACACATCTCTGGTTGTTTTATGGCATCTTTGCTCACTGACCTGACAGGATTTACAATATTTTTTTAATATTAATGTGATGTTATGTGCCTTGATATTTTAGTAATCCTCCACCCTAGAATCAACAGAAGACAGACATTTCTATCCGGTTATGTAATCTACTTATGAGTTACTCAATTGAATTCCAATAAAATGTCATTGTTTGCATGATATAAACACTGATACCAAGATACACATGTAAATATACTGTAATAGAAGGTTTTATCCATAAAAAAATTGAATGACATTCCTTGTGCTGGAACAAAACTGCATTCCTTTGGTGCAAATCGATAGAAAAGAAAAACATTACGTATCATTTCATTATAATTATCATTATTATTATGCAGAGTAATATAAGAAAACTAGAATCTAAAGAAGTATATTATTAATATTGTATATACATGTTCTTGTGACTGCAAGACGCGGTAACGCCTGCGTTATATGACAAATGGTCGTTGCATGCAGATAATGACAAACATTTCTATCTTGAGGACAGGACAGGGATCATAAAGAAGTGGCGTGAGTCTGACTGAAGACATAAAACCAGTGGTTCGTCACTGCAAAAACAACAAGTATCCGAGCTAACAGCTGACGCTAACGTTAGCCGCTGCTAACGTGAATATATATAAAAGGTCCCCTTTAAAAGAAGACATGTTGTTTTCTCACCTTTTTCCAGACTCGGTATCCACTCTAATTTCCTGCTTTCAGCGCTCCTCGTTTCTTCCTCGAGTGTTCGGTGCTTCTTATTCCGCCTTTTAAGGGCGAAGACTTGACCGTTTACAGCTCAGCGGCAGCCCCAGCGGAGGAGAGACGATCACCCACTGGAGCAGCGGTGCACTAGGACGAAGACGCAGGAGTGGCCAATGACGTCATACGCAAGGAGGCACGTCGACCCCATACATGGTTAAACCGCAGACAAACGACTGATGGTTTATTTACCGTAACATAGTATTTAATTTTTATTTTTTTTACAGTTGACAGTCTGACTGACAATAAAACAGACAAGAAGACTTTTTACATTTTTATCTTTTACATTAAATTAGATAAAAAATAGTCCATTAGAGACGGAAGGTTGTAGCTCCACGCATGCGCAGTACCGTGAATGAAATCAAGTACTTCCTGCTGTCTGGAGGAGCCAAGTTTAGTTTTCTCACAGTGTGTGGAGGAGCAGACGTACACAAGCTGTGTGGGCCGAGTGTGTAGAAGACGTCCGTGTGCTCCACTAAGTTATACGGTCGACTGTCCGAAGAGGAATGTTACTCCGTTTCGACCGTTCAATGAGATGCAGACAGTTGCTAAAACGATGAAGGTGTTCGTGACGAGGCGCATCCCGCAAGAGGGGATGAAGATCCTGTCGGCGTCCGGAGTGTATGCAACCGGTTAAACTGTTACATAACTGTCATTTGATGTCGGCGAGGCAGTATTTACTGAATAACAGCAGGCTACGTGGCTGTCCTTCACAGCAGACTGTCTTTACTTTCAACCATATGTTATGGCTGTCATCAGACTCTTCTGTAGCCAATAGAAACTGAGATCTAAGAATTAAAGTCCTCCGTGACCTCGTCAAGTGTCACACTTACATGCCTAAATCAGTTTGACTGACATGTCATCTCATGCACATGTTTATCATCTTCTCTGTGTCCATGGTAACAGGTGTGAGGTGTCTCTGTGGGACTCTGATGAACCCGTACAGAGGGCAGATCTTCTCAAAGGGGTGCAGGGGGCTCACGGTCTTCTGTGTCTGCTGTCGGACAAGATCGATGCCGAGGTTCTGGATGCTGCAGGTACTTTGAGTGTGTGTGTGTGTGTGTGTGTGTGTGTGTGTGTGTGTGTGTGTGTGTGTGTGTGTGTGTGTGTGTGAAATCTGAAATGATCCACTTGGCCACACTGAGTTCTACAGCTGAGGGGCTCAGAGAAAAGGCATGGTCACCTTAAGTGATGAAGTCCAGATCTTGAAGCACCAGTAGGACCCAGCCAGAGACTCTCAAGCTACGATAATTACGAGTTAGCACATGTCATTTGTTCTTTTTTGATCATGTGATCAGTCTATAGCGATGACAGGAAATGAGAACAGAGAGAGGCAACAAAGTTCCCCTCTTGGATTCATATCGTCATCACAATTCATGGTCAGCATCACAGCCACAAAGCCACTTTGATTCATTGTTGTAAAACAATAAAACGTGGAAACCTCCGAGGGAGGTGAATACTTCTTGTAGACACTGTCACACTGGTATGAAACAGAGAAGAGCAACACATTTATACAAAAACAATAATATATTTTAAACGGATTAATTGATGATCCAAATCTCTGCAGATGAGTTTTCTATTGATCAGCTTGTCTGAGCTCTAATTATGTCAAACAGTATTAATAGTGTTCATCCAGCGTCTCGATGTCAGTGTTTCAGCTGGTCTGTCTCTGATTCCAGGTCCAAACCTGAAAGTAATCAGCACCCTGTCGGTGGGTTTCGACCACATGGCTCTCGACGAAATCAAAAAACGGTAGGTTACATTAAAAAAAAAACTACAGTATCCTAAATGTCATGTGGCTTCTAAGTTACATCTGTTTGTTTTCAACAGTAATATACGTGTTGGATACACTCCAGATGTCCTGACTGACGCCACAGCAGAACTGACCGTAGCGCTGCTGCTGGCCACTGCTCGCAGACTACCAGAGGGAGTGGAGGAGGTCAAAAAGTCAGCATCACCAAGCTCCAGGTTTATACTAATCAGTGTCTACTTTGTTCAAGAGACAAAAATGGTCATGTCGTCTTTTCCTTTCTCTCTCAGTGGAGGCTGGAGCTCTTGGAAGCCTCTCTGGCTGTGTGGTTATGGTCTGTCTGGCAGCACAGTAGGCGTCATTGGACTGGGACGCATTGGTGAGGCTTGTTGTTGCTGCTTCATTTACTTAAGCACCGTACCTTCATTATCACAGGATGTAATATCATATGACTATATCCTGAGGTCAAATGGTGTGTTGCCCTACCCAAATAGCATCCTGTCATATAACGAACTTTAATCTGTTCAAAGGTGAATAACTGGTGGTGTTTGTGTTCAGGCACGGCCATCGCTCAGAGACTCATGCCCTTTGGAGTGAAGAGGCTGCTGTACTCTGGGAGAACAGTCCTCCGGGCCTCCGCTGCTGAGCTGAATGGCGAGTTTGGTAAGAAAGAGGAGAGAAACTGATTAGAAGAAGGGGTTTTAGTTCATAGGTTTACATATTTGATCTGTTTCCCTTTGTTCTGCTGCCTCTCTGTTGGACAGTTCCCCTGGACACACTGGTGTCTGAGAGCGACTTCATAGTCGTTTCCTGCTCCCTGACGCCACAAACCCAGGGGCTGTGTAACAAGGCCTTCTTCGGCAAGATGAAGAACACGGCAGTGTTCATCAACTCAAGCAGGTACATCTCTTAACGTGTGCACTGTGCATTATGGGAAAAGCACTGGTTTGGAAACATACTCCGTATTGACATATTCTCTTGTTTATGCGCGTAAAGGATGAAGATGTGGTGAATTATTGTTTTCAGGGGAGCTGTGGTGAACCAGGAGGATCTGTACGAGGCTTTGGCCAGCGGACAGATAGCTGCAGCTGGACTAGATGTCACAACACCTGAGCCACTCCCGACGGATCACCCTCTTCTGACACTTAAAAACTGTGGTGAGTAGAGAAGATTCTAAATATGTTGACATGTTTTTTATTTCACATGTCCTTTTTATCTGACTGGATTATCTTTTTAATGGTATTTCTGTCCTCTCGTATCTTGTGCAGTGGTGTTGCCACACATTGGCAGTGCCACCTACTCCACGAGAGGCATCATGGGAGCTTTGTCAGCTCAAAACCTGCTGGGAGGTTTACAGGGCAAAGAAATGCCCAGTGAACTCACCTTCTAACCCCCCGAAACTGCACCGCTGTGCCTACTTCCTCATCTGGTGCTACAATAACAGATACAAGTTATGAACTGGTCTAGTAATAGTCTTGTATGAGTGGAGAAGGGATGAAAAATAAGAATATTAATGTAGTTCAGATATGCTCAGATGCATGTTTCGCCACATCAACGTAAACTTGAAAGTCACAGATACTAATGAGTTGTTTAATATACAGTGTGCAGTTTTGAGGAAGGAAATGCTCGGTGCAAGATTTAATCATCTCGGACGTATTCAAGTTCTTGAAAAAGAGTCTAATGAAGAAACTAGCAGCACTCCTTAACATTGGTTGTCATCGAAAAAAACAATGTACTAAATGTAAAGCCTGTAAAGACTAGCATTTAATATCTCCGTCTGCACTTTATTCTGCATTTTTCAATGTTGGTACAACACAATACAGCACTCCAGTTTTCTGTGAAATGGAATTTCTCTGAAGAATAAAATGTTACGCCAGTTTAAACGTCATGCTGCATCTTGTTTTTTTGTTTTTTTTTTAGAAATGCCTCATACTCACAATAGATTTAGGATAATTGAAAAGTGACTTAAGTGCATATTTTATTCTCATCACTCTTAACACCAGACAAACAAAAACAAGTTATTCTTTGAGAATATTTTCAGTGCATTCACATCAGTTTGGCAAAGATTGTATCTGTTACATTTTATGTAATAATACTGTAAAAATCACAACATGGTTGGGAAGATGGAGAAAACATTAAAAACTTTAAAAGCGAATTGACTTTGAGTTCATGTGACATAAAATCAAAAGCAAATCAGGTTGTAGTTAATAAATAATCAAAAGTATAAAGAATTGTGTGAATCAATCAGCCAGGTACGTCCAGCTTACAGCAGCGTATCTGGGAATGATTGGTCGTCTTTCCAGTTCAGGCAGGTGTTTTTTGAGTGCTTATACAGATGAGAGGACTGGCTGAAGCGTTTGCCACACTTGGGACAGGGATAGGGCTTTTCCCCCGTGTGGACACGAATATGTTTCTTACAGTCAGTCAGGTTCATGAAGGTCTTACAGCAGATTTTGCAGGCGTATTTCTTCTCCCCTTCCACCAACAGCACATGGTCTTCAGCAGCCGCCTTCTTGCACTTGGACAGAACGTCCTCTGAAGCTCTGGTCAGAGGCGGACGCTCTGCGGCGTCCGATGCACAGGAACTATCCGTGCCGGCTTCTGATCCAGGTGGCACTTTGGGGGCGATGCGGCGGAAGGTTGTCGCCCCTGAGATTTTCCCAGCCCTGGAGGTTTGGATGAGGGAGGCTTCCAGACCGAGGCCTGGTCGGATGCCGCTCAGGAACCCTGCTAACGAGTTCTGCGCGGGCTGAAGGATGAGCGTGTCGCTGAAAGCGGGGCCCTGGGTCGGGAGAAGCTGCTGCAAGGGGACAGACGTTACTGGGAAAACTAGTGAGGAATCGGAGGACTGAGCTGACGAGGCTTCTCCTGAGTTATGACACAGTTCGTCAGTAACTCCAGCTTCTGCAGGAGCATCACTGGCAGCAGCGGCCGCTGCAGTAGCGGCAGCAGTAAGGCTAGCCAGACTCTCTTCCTCCTCCAAAGCTCCCATTACGCTTTCACTACTGGGATTGAGGAAGCAGGAAAAAGCCAGTTCAGACAGGCTGTCTAGTCCTTCACCGTCTACTGACTCCTCACCCAAATCTCCAGCCTCTCTGTGTGCAGCGGTTTCAAAATCTGTGCACAGCTGCGACTGTAAAGAGCTAACATCCCCCTCTGTCGGGCAGACTGTGGCCATCTTCTCCTCGTTCAGATGTGCATCCAAACTGTCCGTGAAGTCTCGTGGTGGAGAGAGAGAGGGACTGTTTGGTAAATCTGGGTAGTATGAGCTCATATTTTCCTTTTTCACCTCAATCACTGGCACCTTTGGCTCCTCCCCTTCTTCCTCCCCTTCTTCTCCCACCTTTACTTTGACCACAGTGTCTCCATCTCCACCCTTCTCCCACGCACCTACGTCTCCTGTGCTGCTGTCCGATTGGCTCGGCAGCTGAATCTCCTCCGACTCTCCCTTGGTTGCTTCGTATTTCTCCTCCACCTCCTCCTCCTCCTCCTCGCCTCGGCTCTCCCACAGTCTGTCGGTCGTCTTCAGGCAGTCCGGGGACAGCAGCTCCTCTCCACCCTCCTCTGTGCTGACGGTGCTTCTAGTGACAGTGGGTGAACACTCCTTATAGTTTCCCTCGGCCAGCCTACAGGACCTCTTCCTGCCACCGAACCCGTCCTCCTGTGACTTCCTCTTGTGCACCAAAACAGGCGCAGCACTCTGCTCCCCCACCACCCCCTGGGTTTCAACCCCACCAGACTGACTAACCTCCACTCCCAGTTCCTCCTCGTCGATGCACTCCTCCATGACAGATGTGGCCTGCTGAAGCAAGGCGGCCGGTGGGCTCTGCTGCTGCTGCACTGACCTCCAGCCTTTCGGGGGCGACGCAGGAAAGTTTTTCCTGGACAGGTGGAGCTTGCAGGCCTTCACCACAGTGTTGAGATGCAGGTGAGACGCTGCCAACAGCACGTCCATCACATTGGAGGCCCCGGGAGAGAGGCTGGAGGTGTAAATCATGTCGAGCAAGGTGGAGAAGGCCTCTGGGGTGACCACCTCTGGATCCAGCTCCATCACACTGGGGGGCCTACCTCCACCGGTGTCGGCTCCTGGCCTCCCGACCTCATCACCACCGTCGTTGGAGGTCAGAAGAGCCCTGAAGTGGGTGCTGCATGCGGCCAGGATGGAGCGGTGAGCCTGGAAGCTCTGGCCTCCGACCACCACCACACAGTCGCACAGCTGGGCATGGAGGCGCTGCTGGTTGAGCTGCTTGAAGATGTGCTGGAAATGACCCGGAAAGTCCATATTAGTCAGTGGAGTCGGTTGTTATTTAATATTGCAGGTGTTATATTGGTAGCATCAGTGGCGCTACCGGCAATACAATAACAGCAGCGAAGGTCATTCAACGCGTCTCGTTGTCCACATGTCGTCATCGGTCTGGCTGGACTCTGACATCTCACAGACGCTTCCCTCCGATGTGTTGTCTGGTGTTTTGTCCGTTGTCTGTTCCCGACAGACGCCCTGGGAGTATGGGCGGGCCTGGTCCAACAATAACACGGAAGGATGCGGCGGCGTTTCCCGCTTTGTCTCCGGGAACAGCCGGGTATCTGCACGGCGGTTCTTCTCCTACTAACGCTTAAATAATATCCAGAATTGTTCCCTTTTTATGGTTTTATAGTAATCATAAATGCTACTGAGTTGGAGCGCTCAGACTGCCCGGTTTAGCGCCCACCGTCGACGCCTCCATCACTTGTAGTCTCATCAGCCTCCGAATCAAACAGCGCCCCCAGGTGTGAGGTTGTGGAAGTGCACCTTTAGTCACAGTTGGTTAAATCAATCTAATTAAATCATCTGATGACTGTTTACTGTATTCTATGGCATTTATCAACATTAGTAGAAGATAAAATCTGTGTTACCTGTAGATGACGTGAGACTTTACGTGATTTAAAAGTGTATGCTAATACTATTTCTGAATCCCAGCTTGAACTGATAGCTTCCCAATTAATTGAGTCTATACTGTAAATACACAGATTTAGGTGCTTTGTAGAGCAGGACTGTCCTAAGCAGTCATCATTGAGTTAATGGCAGAGAAAAACTATACACTATTATTTACACTAAAAATACAAACAAATCCAGCACCATCCAGTCTTCCAGCACTATAAATAGGTAGTAGGTATCAGAGAATTGTTATTGCAGCTGCAGATATCTGTAATTAAGTTTATAAACAGACAGCAATAGACCTCTACATAATTTCTTGGTTTATTTTCAGTGTTCTTGTGTTTACATACCCATTCATATAAATATCAAAAAACATCTGCCTCGCAGTGTACATTTGCAATGCAATTTGACAGTTGCCATTCGATTGAACTGAGCAGATGTGCTGTTTAAAAACAAACCAACAAAAATAAACACGGTTTAATTTTTAATGCGTGAACACATCAGGCATGCACGCTCAACTTTGCATTTAACAATGATCATAATCTGTAAATAAAAAAATAAGAAAGGACAAATGAGAACAAGGTGTGTTCCCTCAGGTGCAGTGATGGATAGACACCGGTCATCTCGAGCACAATTTGCTGCTACGGCCCCAGTGGTCTGCTGATGATGGTCCATACTGGCGCTGATGGGAGTAAACTGGCGGAGGAGGAGATCTGCTGTTTGGCTCATATGCTGTCCAGCTTCTTTAGCACATATGGGGCTGTAAACACAGAAAACACAGATGAAACGTTACTATTCAGACCTTCAATATGGTGAGTTTTAGGATGTTGTGTGTTTTAGC